>NC_136515.1:85012495-85177495 GCF_053919585.1 Euprymna scolopes
TTGGTGATGCCCATTTTTCCTTTCTGTAATCTCTATCTAAAATAAGAGACGTTGCGAATCCATCTTTTCGTTATTTTCTTGGCACGTTCTCTTTATCTATGCCCTCACTTTTCCAAACTGTCACAGGAAAATACTACCTACAATTAGAATATACGAATTCTCGTATTTTCTACCTTTTTCTAAATCTAAACGCAGATTCAATGAACAAAGCTCCTTTTCCAGAAATACTCGACGGTGGAACATTGTTCTGCTGGTCTGCTTCCCGGTTGAATGCAATATAGTAAACCCAAGCGAATGTAAACAAGTTCTTTTGTAGTCGTCTCAATAATCAAATTTCATCTAATTTATTCCATTAACGATTGCTATACTACCACCTTACATTCATTAACCTTCATCCTCGAGTTTGCGCTTTGAGAAGTAAGGGCTAATAAGTTCAATAAAATGCCGTTTTAAATCGCAACAATAACCCAAATACCCCATTAAGCATTGATTGATATATCGAAAAGAAAAGAAACGGACTTATTGCATTTTTTAACACCAAAATAATCTTCTACACGGAGATAATTTGAATTGATCGGTATTGTTGTATTGTACTTCCTTACGTTCAAATAATAATTATGGTTACTCTTATTCAGAAAAAAATCCTTTACTTTTAATATAATCAGTTATCTATTTAGTATATGTATTGTATGTGTAGATTATAATAAGGAAATATGTACGCAGGCAAGGAAAAACTGGGGATATAAAAAGAAAAAAAAACGTAGTCAAACTGTTTTATGAACATTGTTTCTAAATGTTTTCAATTAGTTTTTATTAAGAAAAAGCTTTTCTCTCCGAAATAATGCTATTGCCATATTACGGTTCATTTTCATTAATGTAATTTGAAGCTTCTTTCAGTCGTTGAAAACTAAATGAAAATATAAAGTAAATTAAACAAGCAATCCCTCAAAAACCTTTTAAGATTACAACTTCTGAGGCTGGACGTGGTACATGCGTACATGATTCGACTATTTTATTGAAAAAGGTGGGATTCATATATACTGACACCAGCAATATTATCAGTAGTACAAACTAGATTCAAGGCATTGCTATGCAAATGAACATTTCCAAAGGTTTTCCAGAAAATCATGAAATCTTGCACCTCTATTGCCTACAAAGCTTCAATATAACTTGACCCAAGTTCCAATCGATTCATGTACAAACTCTTATTTCAATTAATGACAAGTAAAATACACGGCTCCTATCTAATGGCAGACAAATTCCTCCTTCGATCGCACTCGATGAATGAAATCATACAAAACGCAAAATATAAGAAAAGGAGAAATAAAAAAAAAAGGTCATATGGAGTTGTGGTATTAAACGACACATGCTGGGTCATTCAGGTCAAAGTAACACTGAATTGTCCTGATAAAATCTATCGATTCGCTAAAAATGAGTTCATCAATACTTCGGAAAAAATCGTTTCCCCGTATTAAAATTATGAAATACATGTAAAAATATCTATTAGTTTAAGTTTCTGTTATGTTTTTAAAAAAATAATTTGTTCCAATAAACATTACTGGCGAAATTAATGTCTGTTATCTTTCCTAATTCACAGCATATTGTTTGCATCCTCATTTGTATTTATGTAGTGTCTTTAATTTATTTTTTTGATAAGTGTTTTCTTAGTTGATAAATTCAAAAATGATCCAAATCAAAAATACAAAATAAAAAGTTGTGCCTCATCGATATAAAGGTGATTTTTTGTAGAAGCAGCAGATTATAGATTTGTAATTTCTTGGTTTAATTCCATATTTGACAATCACAAACTATTTAAATGTAAGCTTCGTTTGGCAATTGATCGTACAATTTCATTCGGATCGAGCTACGTGATACACAGAGCAGGATATAATCAATTTGCTAAGAGAATAATTTCCTGAAATTGACATGCCATGTAGCTTAATAATAAACGCGATTAAACTTCAGTCGATTATTTACTTGCAGATATGGAAAGTGCGATGCGTATAGGTTACGATATCTTCCAGCTCCACTGATGCATATTACCAATGTAAAATGGTTCTACAATCAGGTTTCAATCCGCAAGTTGGAGTGAAAAAAAGTGATCAACTTGAGTCGGTTGAGTCACTCTCCTCCCTGCATATTTTTAAATCAAAAGCAATAAGACAAACTATAAAACAAACGATTAAAACATCGACAAAATCTCCCGAATAAGTAATAAGAGAGAACCGATAATTGGAAAGAGATAGAAAACAAGGCTCAGCTGAAGGAGCATGGTTATAAATATATATATATATATATATATATATATATATATATATATATATATATATATATATATATACTAGCATGGGTACCCGGCGTTGCCCGGGTATGTGGAGATGTATGTTGACCAAAAAAAAAACGGTCAGTTTTTTTTTTAATTTGACCCCTATTATTCCCCCTTAAAATTTATTGTTTTGAGCTCAAATCAAATTATTAAGTAAGAGCCACGTCAACCGAACCTGTATCTGAAATTTCAAGTGTTTAGACCTAAAATGGTCGGAGAAGTTTTATAGAGTGCTAAAAGGGCAAATCGTTTAAGTTGACCTCTTTCTCGCCAAATCCCTAGGTAAAACCGATGGTATCGATTTTCTTAAATCTCAGTACTTTGTATGTCACATTTCCAGTCTGTAGACTGAAAATTGACAGAGTTATTGCGAAGGGAATGTACACACACAGACAGATACGTTCACATATATATATATATATATATATATATATATATATATATATATATATATATATATACATCTATAAAATAAGAATTACAGTTAAGTTTACCAAAATGATCGAAGATGGCATAACTAAAGTAAATTATAAATATTAAATTATATATATATATATATATATATATATATATAGATTATAAATATATATTATATATTATATTATATATATATATATATATATATATATATATTTAAAGTGGTGGCTGTGTAGTTGCAACAAGAGAAAAATCTATATATTTAAAAGAGTGTAGCCATCAACAATTGTGGGGTTTTCAGCCTTTTATCATATTTTTATATATTTTTTTATAACGCGTTTCAAGCTGATTTTCGCTCTCTTACGATATTCTCGGAAAAAAGTGTTATTTTTATTTTTAATGACGGTTTGAAATGTTATTTGTACATCTGCTGATACTAAATGTGTTTTTCAGAGTGATTTTGTCTCAGACGTTCTGTCCCCAACAGTAAGTGTCGGTAGTGTTGTTAAGTGTTTTTTAAGAATAAAATAAAGGAGTTTTGCCCTAAGGAACCACACCAACCCCTTTTGGAACTCTTGGAATTTGAATGCAAAAAAAGAAGAGAGAAAATTCAGGGAAATCATTGGACGGAAAATAACCTGCCTAAAAAACCTACCGGACAAAGAACGAAGTAAACAATCGACAAACACCTACAAGGACAACCAGGATCAACACACCCTTACACGATATCCACAAAGACAGAGATCACATAACAAAGGTAAGAAACGAAACATACACCACACACAAACACATCCACCCAATAGATACACCTACACATAAAGAAGCAAGCACAACATATCCACATCATACACAAATTTCAAACAACAAACCCAGCCACAACGCACACTAATAACACCTCAAAATTACACAGGAAACCACGCTCTTAACAAACACAACACATCATACAATATACCACACAATACGTCTCCACAAAATCCCCCTATATATACAATCCTAAGCAATACAAACCAAACTATTCCCACCCACATCAGCAAACACAATAAAAAATCCATTTCCACAGACGCTACATCGCCAAAACAAACAACCAAAAAAACCTTTACTAAACAACTCTTACCTAAATATCCCCACAATGCAAAACAACTACCACAGACATCTTATAATTAAAAACAATGTTCACAACACTCACCCCTGGTCATATTCCACACAAAGAGGCAAACCCCCATCAACGGGAACATTTAGAATAACCATGCAACACCAATTCCAACAAACAAACCGAACTCTACAACAAACCCCGGCAACGCAACCTATACAACAATACATATATCCTTAACAGCGACACCAATTCCAACTAAAACACAACTATCCAATACAAACAAAAGATAATGACAACCCATTCAATCATTTATCAATCACCCCTCACAATAATCTACACAACTTATTTTACAAGGAGACAACACATCACCCTAAAACACACAACCTCTCAAAACAAGGAAACAAACAACCCCCACCATATTTAGGAAACCCCACAGAACAACCATTTCAGTTTAGAAAAAAATAGAACCAACATCATCAATTTATCCACATACACCTTAGTAAAGACCGGAACAGAAATACTGTAGCTGGGCCTCAAAATCTGTCCCACCTCTAAAAGCAATATAGCGAAACTAAAAAAGGATCTTAAAGAATTCGACAAAAAATGTAAACTAATAGAAACACTAGCTAGCAAAGGGGGCGTAGATGATTCTTTAGTCAAAAACAAATCAACACATTTCCCTTTCAAACAGAACAACACAAAAGAACTAAACACCTACTTCGAAAATCTCTTGAACGTTAACCTCCAAAAAAAAAAAGACAAAACCACAAGCAACCTCACATACAAGCAAAACAAAGCATTCGAACAGATCCGTAATGATAATGACATAATAATATAAGAAGCAGACAAAGGCAGTGCCGTAATAATCATGGAAAAACTTATTATTAAACAAAAAATACAGAATTACTAGATGACAAACACTACCATAAACCCATTAGTACCAACATAGATAACACCACTATCTCAAAAATCACAAAACTTTGTAGAACACACAACAAAATATTAAAAAAAAGAAAACGACTTCCTCACTAATTTCATTACAAAGACTGACAACTTCTACGGACTGCCCAAAATACAAAAATTTGACGTAAAAAAAAACTTGTCATCGATACTCAAAACTCAGAATATGTTAGCGCCCCGAACCCAAGTGATCTTACATTTAGACTCATTGTAGCAGGACCAGCCTATCCAACAAGCAGACTTAGCAACTTAATAGATATTTATTACAACCTTTCACAGATCAAGTTAAGAGCTACATAAGAGACAACATTCACTTTCTTACTACCTTACTACATACATAGAAAACAGGACACTATTAGTTACGTTTGACGTTAGCAGTTTATATAGTAATATACCCCATGAATTTGGAAAAAGAAGCAATAACATTTTGGATCAACAGACACGCACAAACATTACAGCCTAGATTCCTAAACAACTCATTATCAATAGTATAGACATAATCCTAAATAATAATTCCTTCGAATTAAACAATGACAACTACATAGAAACACTGAGTACAGCAATGGGAACGAAAATGGCACCGACTTTCGCAACCCTTACATTAGCCTACCTAGAAGAAACTTTATATGAAAAGAATGAAGAAAAATTGGCCCACAGCACTAAAAAACTATTTATAGAATCCTGGAAACGATACCTGATGACTGCTTCATCCTGTGAAAACCCACATGGGAGACATCACAGACTTACACACTATACTCCAGAACCTACACCAAAAAAGTAAATTCACCATAGAACAAGGCTCTACAGAATTACCCTTCCTAGATATACTGATAAAGATTAAAGACAAGAACATTATCAGAGTCATTTACCGCAAACCTACATACACCTAACAATAGCTACACTTTAAAAGTCACCAGGCTAAAAGCTGCATGAAGGGCATTCCCTACGCCCTAGCACGTAGAATCTGCACCATAATCACGGGCAAAAACCTTCGGACAATCCAACAAGGAACTAAGAATAAATCTAAGAAAAAGAAAATACCCACCACAACATATACACAAAGGGATCCAACTTGCGATAAATATACCAGTAGAAGATTTGAGAACCCCTAAAGAGCGAAACAAAAAACAAAGCCTAACATACGTCTCCACACACAACACAAACAACACAGGGCTTTTCACAGAGATACCGAAATACCTCGCCCTACTTAACCAAAACAACAAACTAAACCACTTCCTTAAAACAATAAATATAATAAAAAGCAAACGCCAACCAAAAAACCTAAAACGCATTCTTATTTCATCCAATCTCAATCAAGACAACAAAATGAGTCACAAAATGCAACAAACAACGATGCGGAGTCTGCAACATAATATTACAGGGAAACAAATACACATTCACGAACCCCATACAAACATTCAAAATTTAAAAAAAACTAGATTGCACCTAAAAAAACATGGTCTATGTAATAAAATGTGCAGCATGCGGTGAATCCTATATAGGCGCCACAAAAAAAACATTAGTAATATAGTAGCCTTACATCGATCCAACATCAAAATCGTGGAAAATAGACACCTGCACGTATCACAGCATATACACACATGCAGTGGAGGCAAATTCGATATAATGTCTATCTTCCACGCTGACAACTACTTCTACGTACTAACACAAGAAAAAAAAACTGTTATTAAAGTTCAATCGGGCTTTGAAAATATCCTAATAATTATACAGATAAAAAGGCAAAACACAAAATACACTTGCACGCATACATACTTAGGTAAATGTGCACTCTCACACACGAAACAAAACAAGCACAATAAAGCACGCGCACACTTTCACAGGCACGCACATTCATATCCAGTATAATACTATGCTCCTAAACTAAACAAACAATTCGAAATTACACGCGTGTATGGGTATGTGCATGTACACACATATGTATATATATATATGTATGTATGCATGTATGTGTGTGATTGTGTGTGCATGTGTGTGTATCTATATTATCTGTTATATATCCTCCATCTTTTTTTGTGTGTGTGCATGCACTTAGGTTT
This sequence comes from Euprymna scolopes, assembly GCF_053919585.1. Taxonomy (NCBI): domain Eukaryota; kingdom Metazoa; phylum Mollusca; class Cephalopoda; order Sepiida; family Sepiolidae; genus Euprymna; species Euprymna scolopes. The sequence goes on from NC_136515.1 coordinate 85,019,349, forward strand.
GGGTGATTGAACACATGTATGCATATGTGCTTGGATTAGGAATAAAGAAAACTTCAACGAATATATGCGTGAGGTATGGGTGTATGAATATGTATGTGTGATGGTGGGTGTGGGTTCATATATATATATATATATATATATATATATATATATATATATATATATATATATATATATATATGGGTGGGTGAATTTATACGCATCTGTATATAAGGGTGTGTGTGTGTATATATATATGCATACATATATATATATATATATAATGAAATATATTTTAGTCATCAACATATAGTCCTGTTTCGTTGTATCACAACTCATCAGTGCCGCTAGACTAGCACCTATCCCAAGCCGAGGATCGAACCTAGAACCGTCGTGATGACAGTCGGCAGTTCTACCCCTTGACCACGGAAGCGGTGCCCGTAACTAATCTGTCCGCATGTCTATTTAAATAAACATCCGTCCGCCACTCGTAAAGTGCTCAAACGTTTGTTTGTAAACAAACCGCGAGCTTCGCATTTTTCAGCCAAATTAAGTAGCGAGTGTATATGTGTATGCATATATATGGGTGGGTAAATGTATTCGTGTGTGTATGTGTGTATATGGATGTATACGTACGTGTGAGCCCCTGCGTATGTCTCTATATATGCGTGTGTGTATGTATATGTGTGTGCCTGCATACATATACGCATGTATGATGGTGTGTATGTGCATACATGTATATATATATATATGTGTGTGTGCCTGTATATGTATGTGTGTGAGTGTGTGTGCATGTGTATATCTGTATCAACTCCCACCTCTTCTCCATCTTATTTGTGTGTGTGCGTGTACTCATGTTTAAGTACATGTATGGATGTGTGTTCTGAGTGGGAAAGACCCCACCACCCAAAAAATTTAACCAATATGTGTGTGATATGTTAGTGAGTGGATATGTGTGAGTACGTGTGAGAGTGTCTAGGTGGGTATGTATCTATGTATGCTCCTACATATATTTCTGTGTATATACGTGTGCATATGTGTATATACCTGCATGCTCATACGTGTGTGTATGTATATGAACATATATGTATGTGTATGTGTGTGATTGTGTGTGATTGTGCGTGAGTATGTGCTATACATAAAAAAGTCATGAAAAACATAAAAAACCTTCACCAAATTTACGCGAAAATATCTGAAGAGAGCGAAACAAAGCTTGAAACGCGTTATAAAAATATTTTAAAATAAAAATATGATAAAAGGCTGAAAAACGCACAATTGTTGATGGCTACACTCTTTTAAATATATATATATATATATATATATATATATATATATATATACTTGTATATTTTAATATCAACATGTTTTGGATGTCATCGGTGAGTATATAATGCAATTGCCCAGTTACCTCTAATCTGTCAGAATATCTCTGCACTCTCAAAAATTCAAGAACTTTCCTAATCTGTAACTTCATCGGATTTTCACCTCGCTGGAATTTTTAACCATTTTTTCTCCCTTTCGAAGCGACACTCTCGGTACTTTACATATTTGGCGTGTCATCTCAGCTTTAGATTTATTTTCATGTATTATAGATCACTCGATTGTTCCGATCTTTTTTTCCCTGGATATATATTCGTCCAACTTGGCAGAAATATTCTAAAAAAAAATTGAATTTTATTCAACGTCTGATTTGCTTGGCCGTATGATACATTTCATTTATGCCTTTTAAATAAAATTTAACAACATTTTCAATATATGTGTGATAAAATAAATGTATGTTTATTCATTATAAATTATTTTGCTTACTGCCTTTTTATCTAATTGTATGAGGCATTATTTTTTAAAATCAATGGATTAAAGAAATCAGTGATTTTTTAAAAAATATATTTATTGTTTCATACGAGAAATTCCCAACTTGAATAAATTTATGTAGATTTGAATATACAGAATTTTACTCTCATTCTTACATGTAAATATAAATACATTTATATATATATATACATATATATATGTATATATATGCATATATAGCTAGAGAGAGAGAGAGAGAGAGAGAGAGAGAGAGTATAAATTACTAAAACTATATTCGAAAATTCATGATGTTGACCATTTATCCCTTAACTTTAGTTTACTTTCAAATGTCTTGACAGTATCTATTTCGTAGCGCAAAATCAACCACTTAATTAATATATCAATCAGTGAACTATTATGCCCTTAACTCATCAGAAGACACATCAACAATCAATCCGTGCAGGTTCTGCCTTACAGACTTGGAAAGTGTTGGTCATCTGATATCAAGTTGCAAAATTCTTCTAGGGGACGGCTACTATACAGCGAGACATGATGCGGTATGTAAGTACCTCCACTCGACCATCTGTAAAAAATTAAACATCCAGTGTAACAGTAAGTCCTGGGAACATTAACCTGAAAGAACAGTTGGAAATGACTTATATACCATAGATTACGACCATGTAATCCCTATAGCCACCTAACTTGCAAATGCTTCTGTGAAACCTGACATAGTTATATTGAATAAGTCAGAAAGAGTTGCAACCTTTATTGAAGTGAGTGGTCTGAACAAAGCTGAAAGAGAGAAACAAACCAAATATCCAGGTCTCATGTATGATATGAAAAGAAACTGGAATCTTAAGGAGATATCAATCATACAAATTATCATAGGTGCCACAGAGTTTATGAAGAAGAACTTGAAGTCCTAACTAACTAATATTCCTGGTGAACAATTGCAAAAGAGATCCAGACAATTGCACTTTTTTTTTTTTAATTTTCACCCCAAACAAGGCGCATTGCCACTTTGGTGTAGGGGGTACTATCAGGGGCAGCGACTACTGGGGCACTATGTTGGGATTTGTCAGCAAGATGTCGCTTTACGTTGCACTTGAACTTCTGCATGTCAGTACAGTTAGGGAAGCAGGAACCTGGAATGGAATTCCAGAGTCTAGCGGTTCTGGGGAAGAAAGTACTGGAGTAGAATGATATTTTACATCTAGGGATCTCTACTGTGTGGGGGTGGGATTTAGCTGCCTGTCGGGTTTGTCGAGGGTGTCTACGTAGTAGGGGCACAAGTGTCTGCATTTCGTCAGAGCATTCACCATTAGAATACTTCTAGAACAGGCAGAGGGATGCAACGTTTCGTCAATGGGACAGAGGTTGAAGCTTAGATGCCAGTTCAGGGATACCAGATTGGCGACTCTTTTTTTTAACCTTGTCTAGGGGCGAAAAACTCGTAGCAGATGCATCAGCCCAAATATGACAACAATACTCCATACATGGGCGAATTGTGGCCTTATAGAGGTGCACGATACTTTCAGGTGTCAGTAGTTTTCTAGCACGGTAGGGAACAACGAGGATATTAAAAAGAGCTCTCGGTTGGCTTCAATGAAAAGCGGGGCAATTTTGGCAGCTGATTTGGCTGCCCCATACGCAGCATGACAATCTTCAAAGGTAGAAAAATAAAAAAAATAAAAAATGAAAATAAATATAAAAGAAACAAAGCGTGACTTGACATGATTAAAATCCGAAAATTGGACGACAGGCTGCCTATAACTTATACTATGTGTCCCTTACGCAAGTGTAATTGTTATATATACATATACTAATAGACATACAATTGTATATATATATATATATATATATATATATATATATATATATATATATATATATAGTCTTATTTGTAGTATTTTGAATTATACTAGGATTTTATAATTCAGTAATCGTTCATATACTAATGAAATTTATGCCAAAAAAAGATAACTTAAACTGTAAGCTACACAATTATCATATTTCAAATTGAGCATTTATATATTGTTCTAACAAAAACCACGTCTTCCAAGAATGGGTTGATGGCAACACATATTGTATTTCATCGTGGTTTACAATTGTTTCAAGACTATCATGCCAAATTCAAACATTATGCCGTTTGAAAATTTTCACAAGTGTAATCTTTTTCAGACTTATTGAATAAAAACACACTTTAACAATACAATATTATGAACACCATTTTCCTCATGAAAGAAAACAAGCGAAAATATTATACCTATATCTGATCCTTGTGATGTATTTTGTTAAATATTTATATGTTCACCTATTTTCGTATCTTTATTTAAAAAAAGAAAAAAATCAGACAAAATATACAATATTACTACTAATTACCTATGTCCATTTAATATGTTTTATTAACACTATTTATCGATTTCTTAAATAGAATCCCTTTATTTCTTTATTTACTTTAAATTATTGTTTCTAATCCGGACTAAGCAACTAGGTATATTGTTGCGATTCTGTGTTAGTTTCGTAGCTGGAATTTGCTTTGTTTATTGAGAAAAATATCGGATAACATATTTATGTGATTTAAGAAATGTTTTTGTTTAAAACTCATTCAATAAGCAAAGGAGGTTTAACATTACTTTATTCTTAGTTAATTCTCATTCTTCATTGAAAATTAACGATCTTAATTTATTTTTTATTTTATTATTTTCTTTCGTTCCTTCCTATTAAATTTACGATTATCGGATATTTAAGATATAGAAAAGAAAGTGACTCATTATGTTCGGAATTGTAAATGCTAATAATCATTCATTACGATGAAAAGGAAGTAACTCAAGCCCTAAGATGTTTCTAGGTTTGGTAAATTCCTAATATGCATTTAGGATTTATTTATTATTTAAGCAAATCCAATTAAAAGTAGGCTAACTTATTCAAAATTGTAGTTTGTAATGCATATCCTAACCATGACACTGGTTTTTGTTTTTACCAAAGATTTTACCTACGTTTGCCATCCAACCATAATTTTCTGAGGTTATGCGAATACACAATTATCAATTCGGGAATTAAGTGCTTAAGTATTTATCTAATAATAAATATCCCATTAATAAGTATTCTAATAATACATATTTTTGTTAGCTCTATGTACGTTGTACTCCAATGAAACTGGTTGTTCACCTTGGGTTTTTGGATGTAGAACAAGAGTATTATTTAGAAAGCTAGAATTTGTCAAATTTTACTAATCTAAAAACAGTATCAATTAATCCCCATCATTTGATTACTAATAGTTCTTTTAAATTCATATTGATAATTTTTAAGCTATTTTATTGATCTAGAAACGGTATCAATGATTTCACCATCAATATGACGAAAATGGTGTTCCCAGTTTTGAAACTATATTGCTAATCTTTGTTGATCCTTTTTATGGATCTAAATTTCTTATTTAATGATCCATTGTCTTTATTTAAAAAAAAATGTGTTTCTAACGTAAAATATTAGATTCCAGATTTGTTTGCTAAATTTGAATCATTCATCACATCTAATTTACATCATTCTTAGCTATTTAACTCTATATAAAATTTGGCCTTACTCTCAAGAACCTTCATTTTTCCTAGAATGATTTTTCTATCAGCTACATTTTAGACGAGATAGCAAAAACTATCCTATGAAGACATACTTGTATAGTGTTCAGCCTTTTATTTACTATTTCTTCTTTAGAATTCACTATGTAGAAGGCTTCCAGTAAACAAAGATTGCATTTTTTTATTTACCAGGTCTATCCTTACTATCCTTATCTACTATTGACCGTTTCAATTCAGATTCTCTTTTTTCCGTGAAGTTCCTTGACTCACTCACCTAATGCAGTTGTGTTACTCTTTTTATTTCTAATGTGTATTCTTGTACCATACCCCTTCCATCATTAACACCTTCTCTATAAGTTTACATCTCCGGTTCATTTTTGAAGGATACAACATGGTTTCTGTATCTTTCCTTAAAGACCCAATCCGTGATTTTAAGATATACCTTCTTTATATTATTGACCTTAATGTCACATTTGAACACTTTTTCTGAGGTCAAGCATTTGCAACCCAACGGACAATTACATTTTCTCTGTAAAACACGGTCATCCTATGCTAACTTATTGCCATCCCTTATTTTGCTTATTTTCTAGTTATTAGATCTTGTTATTGTGTCGGCTTATTTGGTGCATGTGGAGAAATATAATTTTACTGAGTTCCTATTAATTATTTTGCTAAATTTATTCTCAGGTGGGAAATTCTTATCAATTATTCAGTAAAATTCCTTAGGTATATTGTTTTGGATATGCTCGCTAAATGGCGGATTAAACCAAAACTGTTTATTGCGTCGTTTTCTCTCATTCTGAGTACCCACCTCACCATTACCTGTGTCACTACTATTATTACTCTCGCTGTTCTCATTCCTTCGATCCTATATTAATTATCGGTTTCTTTCTTGCTCTCATTGCCATGTTGTACGATATTGTACAGTTAGTTTGCTACACTTGTTGTTTGCCCTCCTCTTGTATTCTATTTCCTATGATATCACGATCTAAGATCTTCATTGCAATATTTTTTTATTTTTATCCAAAAGACTCTCATTCGTGGAAAACTCATATATTCTTTTAGAAATTTTAGGGATAAGTGCCTTCTTCATACACTTTAGATGATTCGATTGATAATCAATATAGAATATTTTTGGTAAGGTTTGTGATACGGTTCATATGTGTTATCATTTAGATTAAGAGTAATGTCTAGTAAGTTATTTTTTTGTAATTAATATCTATTCTTCTAATCCCATTTCAGTAAAAAAAAACTTTCGATATTTTCCTCGTTTTTTCTCCAGTAATTCGATCGATAGAATAAACTATAAATAGGTGGCATCCCTATATAGCCACCATTTAAACCAGGAATCTTCCTGTTTATCTCCTTTCGTAAGTACAAGCCTTGCTAGTCAGCTCGTAGAATCCGGGGGACCTATTGTAATATCAAAATGGATCTCTCTATATTTTCTTGTCCACAGCTCCCCGTTATATCTGATTAAGATTTTTCTAGATATTTTTATAATTTGAATCTCCAGCTTGCTCACGTTAGCCTACTTTTCAGCGAATTCCAGTGCTTTTTCGACGGGTATAGGTGAAATTGAATTGTAATATGCATTTATGTAAAACATTATAAATTATGTTTTTTAATTTTTGGGAATCTGTCAAACCACATTATCGATTCGGCCGAAGAAATTCAGAGGTTGTTTTATTTTTGATGTTAAGGTTAGTATAATACAGTCCAGTATCTTTTTACTGGTATTATCTATGTCAGATGCACACGATGCAATTAGTCTAATAGTAGGTTTATTGTTAAAGTCCGGTTTGTGGTCCTTCAAAAGAAAGCGATGGTTAAGTCGAGTATAAACTTCTATTTTATCCTGAATGTTCATTTTCTCGTAAATTTTCCATACTAGCAAATTAACAACAGTTGCTTCTTTATATTTAATAATAAGTTCAGTACAAATGAGATTGGTGTATACTTTAAAACTCGGGGCTTAAATATTCATGCTTTTTTAAAACTGTTAAACCCTTTATGATATTTTTTAAGTCTAACTCGAAAAGTCCCAAGGATTGTAATTTAGTGGGAAAATAATATATATATATATATATATATATATATATATATATATATATATATATATATATATATATATATATATTTATATATTTATATAAAATGGATTAATAAATTCCAACGAAAGAAAGATGTATATTTAAATAAGGGAGTAGTCACCAACAATGTTTATTTTTTAACATTATTTTATTAATCCGTGTTTTTGTTTTTCATTTAGAATTATGTTTGGATCATTGTAATAATATTGTTATGTCATTGAAATCGTTTACGCGCGTTTCAGACGGTCAGTGATGCGTCCTCGTCAGAAATTATTTTAAAAAAAAATGTATATATATATATATGTATAAATATATATAAATACATATATATATATGTGTATAAATATATATATATGCATATATGTATAAATTTATATATAAATACATATATATAAATATACATGTGTATATATATAAATATATATATATATATATTTATATAAATAATTAAATATATATATATATATATATATATATATATATATATATATTTCTTACCATAGGCATAATAAAATACTCGTTATATTCATTGTCTATCACTTATAGCTGCTCGAAATATGTACACATCCGTCACTTCGGTAAACCCGGAAAATATGTTTTTATCATTCGCATAATATCCGCCAGGTTGACAATCTCGCCTAAGTATATCCGTTCCGATTCCAACCAAAACCGATGTCAGGATATAAACGTGGAATTGAAGGAGTCAAATAGCTGCTTTGCCTCTGTATGTTTTTTTTTATATTTTTCATGCTTTGCACATGGAATGATCAGTTAACAGCAAAAAGAAATAACAGACAGAAAAGAAAAAAAATAACCGCAGCGCATTGTCACGTACTCAGTTGTGACTACAAGCTACATAATTTTTACTTACAAAAAACGGAAATGTTATTACAGATCTAGACAGTGATATAACCGTGATACTATCAAGTATTACAAAAACCGATATAAAACGACGTATATTTCCAAGCTTCGAAAATATATACTATCAGTTGGATCAACCCCCGAGCATTGCTTGCCTTTTTTGTGGTGATGTTGCTTCCGGCGCAAACTGACAAATACATGTGCCTCGTTTTTCCTGTCGTACACATAACCTTTACATGATTAATCTTGAAACAAGTTCTTTATTTATAACATCGATAGGAAAACAATCATCATAACATATCCATAATGTATTTAATATTTCACCCGTCTCATGAATATATATATATATATATATATATATATATATATATATATATATATATACACACATATACATATATATACATATATATACATATATATATATACATATATATATCTATCTATCTATCTCTCTCTCTCTCTCTCTCTCTCTCTCTATATATATATATATATATATATATATATATATATATATATATATACTTCAGAATAATTTATCCAACATATCAACCGGTATGGTAACCTGTGATTATAATATTTCTTTTCGGAAGTGATGGTAGATATCGAAATCCTATTGGATAAGAATATATATCTCAAATGTATATGATAATAATAAATAATTTTTCATTTGAAATTTAACGATTTCACGTCATAAATTTTTAATTTATTGAATTACTAAAATTTGATATATATATATATATATATATATATATATATATGTGTGTGTGGGGGGTGGAGGTGTGAGTAGGTATGCATGTATATATATGTGTATGTATATACATATAAATATGCGTATATATATATATATAAAAAAAATATATATATATATATGTGTGTGTGTGTGTGTGTGTGTGTGTGTGTGCATAATATTCAAATATTCACATATGACCAGAGAATCGTGATTTCAAGGTTATGAGGTTTTAGTGAAGCATACGGGTTTTTTAATGCTTATTATTTAATTTTATTTCATATTAGACCCATGCCCGGTAGTTTGGAGGTGCGTTGAGCTAAAAAAATACAGTTGTGGCATGCAGGCAGGGTCAAACCAGTGACACGAAGGCGGAAAAGAAAGTGTAAGAAAATCTGACGTTTTGAACACTATTCGATATCTTTAGCCAAGCGCAATTGCTGGAAGAAGGTGTGTTATTTTTGTTTGGATTGCTCTCAGAGAAAGTTGTAATTCGTCTCGTTAAAGGAACTTGCTAATAATAATTCCCGTTTGATAAAGTATATATCTTAACATGCCAGTATATATGTGTCAACACAAAGCACAATCAACCACCAGCGGATTGAACATTCATACTACCAGGAAAAGCGGGCATTACGTGTATATGCATATATACATATATACATATATATATATATATATATATATATATATATATATATATATATATATATATATATATATATAATTCTTATGGTCCTGATTATTTAATCAATTCGCGTTTGTTATATAAACAATTTCCTTTACGATATTCGATTTTTTTCAATGAAAAATAAGAAGCAAAATTAGAAAACAGGGAAACCCTCTCCGATCAACACTAACGTTTTTGAAATGTAAAGAAGATGAAACTATTACCAACTACGTTATACGGGTAGAAACAACCGCCAATGCCTTGAAACACTTTGTTGAAATAATATACGATAACGTGTTTATATCGATGACCCACAAGGGACTTTCAGCCTATTTTGAACTATTTACAACTGTTATAACGCAAATAGACAAACCCAAAATGAACCGAATGCATGTATGTTGTTCTGATTGCTTGTATTAATAGAAAATACGATTAAACTAAATAATAAAAGCGAAAAAGGTGGCTTCGTAGATTAAAAACAGTCTAGAATATTTAATTTACTTTCCAGGAAAAAATGTCATAAAAAGGGTTAGATGTGTAAAATTCAATGATACATTTAATTTTAAAAATGGCGATCCAGTGGATGAAAAACGTGAAGAAATATTACCTAGTATCTAAATCGATCACAATGGAAATATAAATAATGACGACAATTACAGTAGAACTACTGACGAAAATATTAATCAGTCACGTCGATACTCGATAAAGGAGCGAAAAGGGCCAGCCTTCTTAAAAATTGAACAAATACAAGACTACGTTATGGATTCCTGTTACACGTTGAAAAGAGCACCGGAAAGTTATAATGAGGCGATTAATTCAGAAAACTACAAAGAATGGAAAAGACTATGATATCCGAATTGAAAACTTTATCTGAAATAACACATACGAAATAGTGGCAAAACCAACAGATAAGAATATACTTTCTTCACGTTGGTTTTTTCCAATAAAATCACAGCTTTTCGCAGTGACACTTTGTTGCAAAATGTTTTTCACAAATTTCTAGAGTGGAATATTTTGCAACATTTTCAGCAACCACAGATTTAACGATGATTAGTATTTTATAAAAATTTGCCGCTCAATACAATTCTAAAATATTTCAAATGGATGTAAAAAGGCTTATTTAAATGCTCCGATGGACTGTGAAATCTATATTTACCCTCCAGAGAGATTTAAAATTAAAAATAAAATTCCGTGTGGAAACTGAATTAATCGTTATATGGATTAAGAAAAAGTGCTCAAAATTGGAATTTAACACTCCATAATTATTTAATAGAACTAGAATCCAAGCAATACCCCGTAGAGGCGATCATGTATAAAATTGCTGATTTTGTTTTTTTGGATTGACGATGTATTACTCGCCTCAAACTGTGACAACACAACATTTGCTAATGTTTTGCAAAGTTTCTTTCTTTTTGTTACATCGTTGTATCAGTCCGAATAATTAGCAAACATTTAAATTGAATGGCACAACTTAATTGAATTAAATAATAAGAAAATTTTAGTATTCAGAAACGATGTGTTTTCTTTTAGCTGTGGAAAATTACAAAATTCGTTTGAAGTTGAATTGAAGTTGAATTGTCCATGATCAATCTGCAGATCTCGAATAACGTTTATTTCTTCTCGTTTTCAATAGTTTTCCTGTAGCTTCGACATCAAACCTTGGACTAATTTAACGCTATCTTTGTTTCTATAATTCTCTTCTTAAAACGAACATGTTATTTCTGTTATTTTTTATAGTATATTTGATGCAATATGCACCCCTTGTTTACATGGAAAACGGCCAGACTAGGAGAACAAGACAAAATCAATTAATCTGCGATTTTGAATATTCCAAATTCAAAATGGCAGACCAATATTTTTTACGTCGTTTGGCCCAATAAAAGTAAAACGCCGTTGGTACAGTGTAAAAGTAAGTCTTTTTTCAGATCTGACCGCAAAAAGCAGAAAATTATGTTTCAGACATAAAAATATAATTTCAATCTGCTATTTGACATGACACACATGCAGATATTTTCTCGCAATTTTGTGACTGCAAAAAATGTTGTTCTAAAAACGACTATGTCAGTAATGTATGAAAGAAAAATATATTTCTATTATTTCTTTTATTTTTTACACGGGGGTCACCACTTATCAAGGCCCAGAAGCCACTCGGGGATAAGTGTTATTCCGTGTACAGTAATCAATGGGATAGTATCGTAGTAATCGTTAGGATTGGAGATTTGATAGGGTGTCATTACTTAAGAGGGCGGTTCATCAGGAATTTATTTGTGTTGGACTTGAAGTCATCCAAGTTGAAGTTGCCCAGCGACCTTGCCCACGGACTTGATGTATGTGTTCCATTTCAGATCAGGAGTGAGGGTCACACCCAGAAGTTTATCAAAACATGGAGCATCCTCTAGACGAATGCCATTCATTTCAATCGATGCCAGATGGGGATCAGAGCGTTGATGTTGTAAGGATAGGAGATTGGTCTTAGATGCATTAAAAGTAACCAGCCACTTCTTCCCCCACTGTATTACGCGCTTAAGATCTAAGGAGAGAGAATCAAAGAGAACATAGACACTTACGGCCTTTGATGTGTTGCAATAGAATCGGGTCATTAGCATAGATGTCAACGAATGATTTTAGTATGTGTATTGGGGAGATCATTGATGTAGATCAGGAAGAGAGTTGGGACCATGATGGGCCCCTGAGGGACTCCAGTATTAATACTGTGGGCCTCTGATTTCTGCCAATCGACCACTACTCTTATGAACCAATCAGAGAGAAATGATTTAATGTTTGAGAAAATAATTCCAGTTATACCGGAGATGGAAATCTTGTGAATTAGGCCTTTATGCAATACCTCATCGAAGGCCTTTGATATGTCAAGAACAATTGCCCTAGAAATGAAGCCTTTGTCGAGAGATTAACGAATTCGATGAGATATAACAGTTAGCACATCTGCTGTAAATCTAGCAGACCGGAAACCATATTGTGTGTCACTAAGAAGGTTATTTCTGCTGACGTGGTTGACTACTTCTCTATTTAACTTACTCATGACACACAGGAGACTTATTGGTTTGTATCGAGAGGGAGATGACTTTTCACCTGAATTCTTAAATGCATACTGATGAGGTTTTCCTGGTTGTTGGAAAGCACTTCTCCTTAAGGCAACGCTTAAACAGTTTCGTAAGTATAGGGGCAAGTTCTGGTTGAAGAGTTTTTAGCACTATAATTGGAATACCGTCAGCGCCAGTTGCTTTACTTGAATCAAGGTTCTTGATTAGCTTGGCGACCTCACGCACAGATATTTGTATTTTATCTCGTGTGTTGTGTGTTATAGGAAAAAATACGGGGAGTTGATGGCCTTCGTCGCATAGGGTAGAATTAGCTGCAAAGTTCTTGGCAAATAGTTTGGCATTGTTGGATGCTGATGAGATGACCTCAATTCCATTGATAATTGTTGGGATTGAATGCACGTTTCTGTTTAGGATCCTATTTGTTATTTGCCAGAAGTGGTGGGGACCAAGCCGCTGATCAGCTACTTTCGATTTAACGGATTGAGCATATAGCTCTTTTGCATTTTTATTACTCTTTTACAGTGGTTGCTCGCATTCTTGAAAGCAGCTTTAGTCTCAATGCATCTATTCCGTTCTTAGCTACGGAACAAGTGATTTATGTGTGCGATGGCAGCAGCACATTCAGGGGAGAACCATGGATGGCTGTTAGGTTTTTGTTGTCATTTCTTGGATGGTATGGATCGGTCTATGCCTACAAGTAACCATTTGGTCAGGTCTGATATTATAGAGGACACATCCTTTTTAAACATGGAATGGAGACGTAGATCAGATATGAATGCACGGAAGCTATCCCAGTCAGCCATAGAGTGTCGCTGGAGAGGTACGTCTAAAGAGGTATTGTTTCATTTTTATCTTAACTGATACAGCGGAGTGTCGGAGGGTCCCAGAGGAGATAGAACGGCACATGAGTATTGCTCAGGGGAAGTGGAGAGAAAAAAGGTCTAGAAGGCTTGCGTACTTACCGGTAGTATCGGGCACACTGATGGGCTTGCAAACAATCTAAGTGAGGTCATATGCAATGACAAAATTATGACATAAGTTCCCCTCATCATCAGTTTTATGTGAGTGGGTCAGACATTCCACTGTATGGACATTCAAGTCACCGAAAATGTGAATGTTAGCCGCAGGATGAGCAGACAGGATGTTGTCAATTTTTCTCGATATACTCTTAAAGATAGTAACTCCGCTGTTTTGGGGGCGATAGAGGGCAAATATAAATGCAGTGGTATAAGCAAGTGCAAGCACATATAAGGTAAATTAGGATCGTTTCTGGAGATATCCCCACCATACGGGAAGTCATCTTTAATGAAGGCACATATTCCTTGCCCATGGCAGTCTTGGGGATCAGATTTAGATGGTAAGTTAGAATATCCTTTAATTATGATCTCATCTAGGGAGGTGGTCTTCCCTATTCCAGTTCGCTTAGAAAGAATATGTCTGGTTTCGTCTCCTGTAATTGGCTTTCCACCTCTGGAAGGTTGAAACGTCGACACCTGACGTTGTAGAAGCAGAAAAGGATAGTAGGGGTCTACGTTGGAGGATGGGGTTCAAGGTTTATTCTTGTTTGTTTGTTTTTTGGAGATATCGAGAAAAATTCGAATTTTCTAGCCGTAAAAATTTATTTTATTAATGTCCATGAGATTTCTACCTCAATAACACAGATAACGTGCGTTACTTAAAATATAACTTATGCTGTCTGTTTAAATGTATGTGTGTATGTATGTATGCATGCATGCATGCATGTATGTATGTGTTTTTCAAACCTTTGACAGAGGCGACAGATTTGAATCCTATAAAACCTCGCCCGATTGGACAACAAATCTCGAAACATTGGTCAAAAATTTAACGCTAAACTGGGCTCTTTTCTATAGGAAAGGCCGCTTTTTTCGCCAATATTTTTCGAAAGCCATCCGTCTTTTCCATTGGCAAGCCCTAATTAAAACCTACGACATTTTCGGTTTGGCGATGGATGCAAAGTTAAGTCGTCACTTTTTTAACGTTCTTTTTCTCCTTCGCCCTTCAGGTACGAGTATGCCTGCCTACTACATTTTTTTCTTGTTGCTCAACAAACACATACAAACACCGGGCAACGCCGGGTACCCAGGCTTGTCAGTAATATGTAAGAGGTGAATTCAATAAGTTTCCAGATGTTTTTCGTATAAGCATTTAAAGTGGGCCAACACTTGTGTGGATTATCTATAAAAGTATCAATTAAAGAATAAATCTGGAAACTTGCTGAAGCCGTCTCGTATATGAAACTGATATTTCATTAGCACGATGGTTTTATAGATATAAAAAAGTCCAATTCAAATCTTAGAATCGTCAACTTTGTGAGACTGCAAAAAATTCCATTTCAAACTCATGCGTTATAGAATAAAATATGTTATTATTTATATGTACTCAGCTTGAAAGCATTTCATACAATCGGCAAATGTAAATTCTAATTTCAAATGTACTGATTCTTTCATTTGCCAAGTTACAGTTTCGTTGCGTCGTAGCATTTTTACAGTATATAAATGTTCAACAGTAACGTACTCTTACGTACATCACTGAACTTTTATTTCAGAAGCGAATATACCCACACCAATTTGCCTTATACCATCGCATTCTTCTAGATCACTCTGGAAACGAGATTACTTTTAACCTGATATTTTCATTTTTATGACCACATTTCTTTGGAATTCTCTTTCTGCTCTCTCACCATTACAATATATATATATATATATATATATATATATATTCGGGCTTTGTATGTTTCCACTATCAGAATCGAGTTAACGATATAATACATTTTCAAATCTATAAGGTCCGACCCAATTAATAGATCGTTTACTCTATTCTAACAGTGGAAACGTAAAAAACGGTATATATATATATATATATATATATATATATATATATATATATATATATATATATATATATATATATATATATATAGATGGATGGATAGAGAGATAGATAGATAGATAGATGGATAGATATAGATATACAGTAGCGTTCAAAAGTTAAGGAACGATCGATCATTTTTTTAAAGGCTTCTAACTTTATCTATGAAAAAGAAATAAAAATGTTGGTGAATTTTCCAATGTTTAATAATGGTAGTTAAAGAAAAAAAATTAATTTTTGATTTTCATACATATTATTATTTTTTTTTTTTTACATATAAATAAATTTAATTAAATTACAGGCGGGCAAAAGTTAAGGAACGAGGGAAATTCATTATAAAAAAATAAAGAATCCTTTCAGTATTTAGTGAAAAGCCCCTTGTTTTCAATCACACTATGCCATCTTTTGCTGCAAGATAGAACCAATCGTTCACATGTTATAGGTGAAATATTATTCCAGGATGTCTTTATACGTTCCCATAAATCAGCAAGATTTTTTTTCTGTGATCTTATCACCAATAATTTTCCAAATATTTTCAATTGGATTCCGGTCTGGGCTCTGAGCTGGCTAATCCATAACGCAACTATTGGATCTATTTAGCTCTTCTAAAACTATTTTTGCTTTAACGCACGGTGCGTTGTCTTGCATAAAGATATCAGAATTAGATAGATTAGGTACCACATGTTCTCTAATCAATTCTCTGTACATTCGGGCATTAACTTTTCCGTGAATTCTCAATGGGGGCCAGTTCCTTTTGAAGATATCATGCCCCATACCATTATACTGCCGCCTCCAAATTTTACTGTACTTTTAACGCACTTAGGGGGCAGTCTTTCTCCATTTTTTCTTCTGACATGTGGTCTTTTGTCTGATCCGAAAAGATTAAATTTACATTCATCGGTAAAATGAACCTTTTCCCATTTTTTTTCCTTACCAAAACAAATGTTTTTCGGCGAATACCAATCTGGCCTTTTTATTCTTAATAGAAATGAAAGGCTTTGAGCATGGACTTCTTGAAAATAATCCAACTTCGTTTAATCTTCGTGAGATCGTTTGTCGGGAAATCCTGTGTCCAGTCTCTGATGTAAAATTACGGGATATCGAAGACGCAGTTTCAAAGCGATCAAAACGAGATGATTGAGTGATTTTTCTATCCTCCCTTTTAGTTGTTATTCGGGGTCGGCCCGATTTTTTTCTTTCCAGTCAATGGTAAACCTTTTTTTCTATTTTCGATAATCCGAAAAACAACGCTTTTAGACCTTTTCAATATTTTAGCAATCTCCCCTATGGACATTTTTTTTCATCATAATGGTCACAAATCAGCTGTTTTTCGCTATGTCGGCTATACTTATAATTTGCTCATATGTTTGTCTCCACTGTGGAGAAGAATATGATTTTTTCTTACTTCGCAGGTAACTGCTATCTAATAAATTTATTTTGAACTATTCTGCCGAACAATTAATTTCCTTGTATAATTAAATTTGCAGTCTTTATTCATATTTCCTTATGACTACTACTACTACTACTACTACTACTACTACTACTACTACTACTACTACTACTACTACTATTATTATTATTATTGTTGTTGTTGTTGTTGTATTGATTTTTTTGGTTGTGATATATATATATATATATATATATATATATATATATATATATATATATATATATCAAAGCTATCTATCCTGCCCAAAGACATCTTACTCCTCTGACAACATTTCTGTTATTATTATTATTTTTATTATTTTTATTATTATTATTATTATTATTATTATTATTATTATTATTGTTGTTGTTGCATTGACCTTTTTTTTTTGGTTGTGATTAATATATCAACATTTATATTTATATAAGATTTAACTTTACACTTTGCTTTTGTCTAGTAAACTTCTAATTTCTTATGCCTGAATTGATTATATATATATATATATATATATATATATATATATATATATATATATATATATATACAGGTGCTCGTCTGAACTCCAATATCTGGTCCCCCCTCGCCAATCTTTCACGAAAAACACCCGTCTAGCTGAATCCACTGCGAAAAATTTCCCGCACTCTATACCTGTGCCCAAATCAAAACGCGGATTCCATGAACAAAGCTTCTTTCTTAGAACTGCATGCCTGTGGAACTCTGTTCCGTCTGCCTGCTTCCCACCAGACTACAACTTGGATGTCTTCAAGTCCAATGTTAACAAATTCCTAATGAACCACCCCCTTAAGTAAACACTTCATCAAATCTCCAAACTAACGTAATGTACTTACAATAACCCTTATCCCTGAGTGGCTTCCGGGCCTTGATAAGTTGTGATCACTGTGTAAATAAATATATATATATATATATATATATATATATATATACATATATATATATATATATATATCAAAGCTATCTATCTTGCCCTTACTCGTCTGACAACATTTCTGTTCGCTGCAGTTGCAATATAACGTGTTTTGCATGGATAAAGTGCCAATGTTTCAGGCAACTTGAAGGATTTTTCTCATTACCGGGTGACAAGTCGGGGGATATTTCGCACTGATGCCTTACCTATAGGCCTAAATACGTTTTAATCATTCAAATGTCAGACATAGTTATATTTAAAGATTGTGGGTGAGAGACAGATCGACGGGCATGGTCTTTTGAATACATGTGAACAACAATGCGTCTTTTCTATCTCCATGTTTAGCAAATGTACTTCTAATTTAAACTTTTGCCTCTAAAATGTAAAGACGTACAAAAGCTTAAAAATACGATATCAAGAAAAGTAAACAAAAACATATTTTTAGTTCCAAACAAAACTATGATAACAAAGACCAAATAAGTGTTTTATTTTGAATTTAAATGTTTTTTTAAGGTTTAAAATAAATCGTTCTGACGCTGCCGTTTTTGATGGCTCGCATCCGTAACAAACATGGACGTCTTGTAAGCAAGGAATGTAAGAGATGGTTGGTTAGCGACCCTCCAAACCATGGCGGATGTATAAAAAAAAATTAAAAAGAAGCTGATATATGGGAACGAAGTAAATGTGAACGAAAGATACAGGAACATTCGATTAGTTAGAATATAGAAACGAAAACATCGATTAAAAAGAAAGGAAAATTCTTACAAGAAGGAAAATAAAATGTCAGAAAAAAACGTAGCAAATGACATGTTAAAAATACAAAGAAAATTTTGTAAACTATGAAAAGTGAGATAAACAATGAAAATAATAAAAATAAAGAAAAAATAACATAATTAAAAAAGATATATAAGATAGCAAGAGAGAATAAGCGTAAGAAGAGAAGGAAGTAATGATGAAAATATCAGTTTGACTAGAGGTTCTTTCAGATTTAAATTTTTAAATTCAGATGAATATATATCGACTAAAAAATTAATTGATCGAAATAAGCACTATCCAGACCATCATTATTGATCGATTAAGCACTATCCGGCCCATCACACTTCGCTTACTCAATGCAAGTGTATTTATGCTAGTAACGTAAAAATCTTGCATTCTGGTGGCGATGAAGTCGGTGATGGCGGTTTAGATATCGCTTATGTTTTGGACACATTTCTGTTGCAATATATTCTCGAGATGCTTGAAAAAATAGTGGTCACTAGATAAAAGGTCTGGAGTGTTTGGCGAATGAAACAGTCTCCTAGCCTAATTCATTATCTTGCGTATGGTCGAGTTTGCTAATGTGTGGCCGGTCATTGTCATGGAGAAGATTTTAACTGTTCTGATCACTAATGATGAGTGTTATTGTCGAAAATTTTTTCATGTATTTCATATATTTGAGGACAGTACTTCCCCGCTGTAAAGGTGTCGCCTGCATTCAAATAACTGTAAATGATTAGACCATTAGCAGATCACACAAAACTCAGCATGATTTTTTTTTTTGTGGGGGGAGATTAATTGATGTAGAAACACAGAGATGAGCGTTCTTGCTCATTGAAATTAACCTATTTTTCATCGCAATTCACAACCCCTTCGAGAAACGGGAATTTCTCGTTGCGTAAAAAGAAGGCAAGCCGACAATTTGTAATGGCGTTTCTTATGAGTGCTGTTCAATACGTCAGACAAAAATGTATAAACGTTTTTTTTTTCCTTTTCAATCATTCTCAAGTGGTTGGAAATCATCGCATAAATTACACCTTAGTAACTAGCAAGGTCAAAGACTGTTGTGTGTTGATTATCGTCGATTAAGGCTCTTATTTGATCCTTGTGTAACATCACCGACCACTACGCCCATCACTTTCAAAACTCTCACTGCCGTCACGACATTTCTTAAGGAATAATTGTGATGTGTGTTCGGTACTTATTCGTTGAAATCGCGAGCTGTTTCAGTAACTTTTCGGCGTAGCTTTAATTGAAATTAAAAAAAAATCATACGAATTTGTTTTATTTCTATCTTGTGTTCAACGTTCTGCAAAAAAAACATACTTGTTTAAAAATGATTGTAATTGAGACGTTATCATAAGGCGCAAACGCACTTAAAAATAATATATAACGTAAAAGCATAATAACGAAAAGTTATTTTGAAATAAAATTAAAAATAGAACATTCCTTTTTACCCTAATAAAATACTTTCTTTCCAACGTAATGAATAAACTTTCTGTTCAACCTAATAAATGCATTTTCTCTTCAACGGAATAAATGCACAGTCTTTTCAATCTAATAAATAAACTTTCGTTTCAACCGACTAAATATACTTTTTTATTTTAATTTTTTATTCAATCTTCACCCCAAACAAGGCAAGTGCCACTTTGAAGTAGGGGGCTACAATCGGGGGCAATTTGCGGGGGCATTATGAAGGGAGATGAGGAGAAATTTGTTTGTCCACATTACACTTGAACTTCTGCATATCAGTACAGTTGGGAAAGCAGTATCCTGGAAGGGAGTTCCAAAGTCTTTCAGTTCGTGGGAAGAAATTATTGGAGTAAAAGGCTTTCTTACACCTAGGGGTCTCTACTGTAAAGGACTGGGACTAAGCTGCTTGTCGGGTCCGTCGGAGGTAGTAACGTCAAGTAGGTACAAGTGCTTGCAGTTCGTCAGAGCAGCCACCATTAAAGTATGTGTAGAACAGGCAGAGGGATGCAAGATTTCATCGATGGAACACGGGCTGAAGCTTAGATGACAGTTCAGGACCTATCAGGTAGGCGAATCTCCTTTGAACCCTGTCCATGAGTGAGAGACAAGCATCAGAATCACCAGCCCAAATATGACAGCAATACTCCATATATGTGCGAATGGTGGCCTTATAGAGGTACAGGATACTTTCAGGCGTAAGTAATTTTCTGGCACGGTAGAGAGAGCCCACCTTCTTTGCAGCAGCCTTGGCAATGCTCTCAATGTATATATTGCAGTTCATGTTCCCTGTAAACACTCTGTTTAAACCTAATAAATGAACTTTCTTTTCAACATGCAGAATAAACTTTCAACCTAATAAGTAAACTTTCGTTTACATCTAATAAATAATCTTTCTTTTCAACCTAATAAGTACACTTTCATTTTCAACCTAACAAATATACTTTTTGTTCATCCGAATAAATAAACTTTATTTTCCACCTAATAAATAAACATTTCCTTCAACCTCATAGACTTTCTTTTCAACTTTATAAACACACTTTCTTTTCAACCTAATAATACACTTACTTGCGACCTAATAAATATCTTTATTCACAACCTAATAAAGGAACGTTTTTTCAACCTAATAAATAAACTCACTTTTTAGCCTAATGAATAAACTTTCCTTTCAACCTAACAAATATACGTTGTTTTCAGCATAGAAAAATAAAGGTTATTTTTTTCAACCTAATAAATAAACTTTCTTCTCGACATAATGAATAAACAAGGATAAACAAGGACATATAGAAAAACATAGATAAATAAAGAAGAACAAGTCCGAAATTATTCTTTTCACTTAGTCTTGGGATTCCTCCCAAAATACTTATGCTTTAAAAAATCTCACGAGTAAAAAAATACTTAAAAGATATTAGATGGCTTTTTATTGCCAGTAATTATAAAATGAACAGTAAACATTACAAAGTCGGTTTAAGAGAATACGTTTATATTGCTGACCGTATCCAAATTTGAATTCGAAAATTGCAATGCAGTTACAAATTAGAGTTTTATTTAGACACATTTTGTGTGTGGGAAGGAAAGATATACATATCTGTTTTTACTATTTTATTATATATAAAAACCAAAAATGGTTTCATAATTGAAACATTTTTGTCTATATAACGAAATCAAGTCTTTTTTTAAATGTAATTCGTTATTAAAGTTCGATATAGATGAAAGTTATGGCAACCATTCTGATTCTAAGAACTGTTTTGTCGACCTAACATAAAAAAAGATATCGTTTGGCGGCTGGGGTGTCTGATGACTTACGTCGATTGTTTGTGAGTTTAAGTCTTTAAGTTTTAAGACTAAGATTTTGTGGTAAAATGAAGTCTATAAATTCATTGAATGAATTATTCCATACTAGTGGAATTTAAAATTCCACCCAAACCAAAACGGCAAATAAACATAAAGGAATGTTTTTGATAAACACATCGTTTTAGTTCTCTAAGTCACAGCATAGTAGAGTTGGTAAGTTATTCAAATAAGCGTCGTCCGTTGTGTAATAATAGATAACAAAAACACGTATTCTCTGTATAATGTGCCAAGTGGTTAAAAGAAAACAGGAGTTGAAAGAATAACAAACAGTAATGGAAACGAAACAGAAAATTATAGCAACTATGATCTTACAGAAAAGAAGAGATCATGAAGAGGGCGAGTGGAAAAACAAAAAAAAACGAAACAATAAAACAACACAAATGTCCAAAAATAAAGAACATAAAAATCGCAAAAGTAGGGCATGCAGAAAAAGAACGAAACACCAGAACAGAAAGAAGTGACTCACAAAAATCGATGATTAAATAATAAAAAAAAGTTAACGGCCAGAAATTACACAATAAAATAAAATAAAATCACCAAAAAAGTAAATGCAAGGGCAAGCTTAAATATAGAGAACGTTAAAAGAAATCGAAAAAAGATTCTCCAAAGAAGATCGAAATTGTAATAATATGACAATATTAAAATTAAAAAAAAATGAACAAAGAATATTTATATAAAACGTGGCAAAAAAAAATAAAGTAAAATTTGAATTTAAGGGGGAAAAAATTGAAGTTTCGAAATTGAATCCTTAGCAATGGAATTTATGTTCAGCTTAAAAACGCGGGAGAATATTAGCGAAATCAAAGATTTCCCAAATCGACGAGAAACAAATTAAAAAATAAAACATACAAGAATCGAGCGAAAATGAGAATGCCGAAAACGCGCGTTTTCCATTGTAGGGATTTTTTTTTTGGTACAGTTTTGTAGAATAAACTTTTTTCTACGATTAAATTAAGGAACGTTAAATATTCTGGTTGGATTGAGAAGTTTATGACCTTCATTGGCAAAAAATAAATTGAATTCATTTTAAGAAGAAAAAAAAAGTTTTGAGTATTTGTTCGTTGTATGCCTTTTGTTAATATTGCGTAATATTTTTATAACGTAGGTACTTGAATGAAAATAAACGATATAAAGACTATGAGCATCCACATTAAAAGACTTGTAAAAATGAAAGATAAATAAACAAACTTGCCCGTAACAAAATGCCACAATGACAATCAAATTTAAAACTGGAGTTTATTGCTCGAACCTTTATCCCAGATAACCGCTGAAACCAACAATTCCAAATGTTTTCTCTCATAGCAAAACTATAATAGCAAATGCGAATTTCCTTCTTTCTAGATGATCGGTACGCATGGCGTGAGGAATATCTCACCTGTTTATCAGCTTAATAGGTGTTCCTTCTATTTTAAAAGAATCATTGTTAGTTAGGGTAATAGGCAATATGTCCGACAGACGAGCATGATAAAAACGTACACTATTTGCTTTTGTGCGTGTATACATATATATATATATATATATATATATATATATATATATATATATATATATATATATATATATATATATAGTTTAGTCACGCCGACATACATATTCTCGTAATATCATCGACGTTAAGCAATGTTGAGTCTGGCAAGTACTAAAATAAGGAATTAGAAATACTATCTGCTGTATTTGCTCTCTTCTAACCTCGACATTGTTTCCAATCATCCTGGATTTCTCCTTGCCATTGAACTCATGCAGTGCCGATACAAGAAATGCGTGGTTGGTGATTTTGCAACCCTAGATTCACAATTACACGCCCAGCTATTGTTACTGGGTGTACCCGTTGTCTCTTGTATATATAATTAAAAGAGAGATAGTTTAGAATTATATTTCTTGGCTCAGTGTCAGTACAGTTGGAAAAGCAGAATCCCGGAAGGGAGTTCCAAAGTTTAGTAGTTCGGGGAATAACTATTGGGGTACACGACTTTCCTTGACCTAGCGACCTCCCTTGTGTAGGGGTGCGATTTAACTGCTTAACGGATGTGTCGGATATATTTACGTCGAAGGGGTATAAGTGTTTTAGTTCGTCAGAGTATTCATCATTAAAGTACTTGTAGAACATGTAGAGTGATGCAGCATTTCGATTATGGTACAGTGGCTGAGACCTAGATGACAGTTGGCGATATTCTTTGAACTCTATCCAATAGTGAGACACGCGTAGCAGATGCACCAGCCCAGATTTGAAAACAACACTCCGTACAATGATGGATTTATAGATGTACAGATACTTTCAGGCATAAGTCGTTTCTAGTACAGTAGAGAGAGATACTACCGCCTTCCTAGCAGTCTTGGCAGTGCTCTCAATGTCTGTTTCAAGTCATGTTCCCTTTGAACGCTACTTTCAGGTGGTATGTTTTGACCAGTGCTATTTGTGGTAGAGAAGATTTCTTGTAGTTATTGAAGGAAACAAGCTTATTTTTCGCAGCATTGAATGTGACCATCCATTTTTTATCCCCGTTCAACTACACATTGAAGGTTTTCCTCTAGTGTTTCTGATATTTCCTTAGGTATGTTTTTATTAGTTTTTCCATCGTTTCTGTTATAGAGCGTGGTGTCATCAGCAAATATAACCATCTCAGAGACAATTTTATCAGGTCTTTTGATTTTTCATGTTTCATGTGAACGTTAGGCCAAGCAGTTTGAAAGATGTACTCTCAGATAAAGAGTCGTTGGCCGTGGCTATAGGTGGTAGAGAGGGGTTCTTGTAATTATTGAATGGAAGTAGTTTAGTCTTGGCGGCATTGAACGCGACCAACCACTTTTGTCCCCATTCCACCATGGATTGGAGGTCTTCCTCTAGTGTGTCTGCCATTTCTTTAGAAATGTGTTCATTCGTCTTCCTGTCATGTCTCCCATAGAGTGTAGTGTCATCAGCATATATATACATATATATATATATATATATATATATATATATATATATATATATATATATATGATGTTATAACCAGCTTTCATGTTTAATAGTTTTTTAAGCAATAAACGTTTTGATTCAAATATTTACTTTTACGCTATTACTAAACTTAAGTAACATAATCTTTTTTCATATAATGCTTATACATGCTTTTATTTTAAAAGAAAACCAATATTTGATTGCATAGATATTAAAATCCAAACTACAGTCATCAATATACATGAAGAAAGCGCTTTAAAATTTGCAATGAGAGCGCACAAAGCTCAAAGTGAATGAACCCCATCGTTTAATAAATCTTAAATAGAATTCAAAGCAATATTGTTTTCTTGATAAACACGTCACCTCCTAAACGTCACTGTTTCAAATATGAAAATAATTTAATACTTCACACGAATAGTTTTCCGATCGAATTTAAATTAATATGAGAGTTTTTTTTTTTTAATGAAATGAAAATGAAAATTTGAAAGTGTGTGCGACCTTATCACTATCACGTGAAGATAATGCTGAATTTTATACATGTAACCTATTTAAATTAGGTGATTCGGAGCTTGACTTTTTGATTAATTTCTGGGGGATATATAAGCTTTCTCCTGAATTAAGTGTTATGAGTCAACTATTATACGGCTTTTAAAGACGTATATAAATACACCCTAGATTAATTATGATTTCAAACACCTCATTAAATTATATTTTAACTCAATATATTTCACACATAATGGTTCAAGGAGCAGGATGAGTAACAGCAAACATCTCTTTTGGGAAGGATCTTTAAATTTACGAAGTTCATACATATAAGTTTATATATGCATATATGTGTATATGTAATTTTTGTACGGGATAAATCCTTTAACCAATTCGTTGATTATACACTTTATATTGAAATAAATCCGTTGGTTGATGGCTCGCGTGTTTTGATTTACGGTATACCGTAAATCAAAACACGCGATCAAAACCCTTTTATAATGCCGAATCCAAAGATTTTGAAGAATTTTATTTTTTAATAGAATATATTTCTTGTTTTCAAGTCGATTTCAATTCAACCCATAGTTAGGACCCTAACAGGTACTACCACTGCGGGTCAGAGTGAACCTGAGAGCAATGGAAATTAAAGGGTGGCTTCCCAATCCTGAAAGTCGGCAAGCTGGGGCCTCACCATTGGATATAGTTTAAGATTATATCCAGGAACAATAAATTAGTGGATTTCACTATCGTCCATTATTCATATTATATACGTTTGAATTAGAACGACAAATGACTTAATTCTGATATCATATATCAAATGAATTGATTCATTAGTAAAAGACACGAACATTTTCTGGTTATGATTAAATGTTTTATGTTTTACAAACGTATGTGTTTCTGCTATATAAACGTACATATATAAATAAATATATAAATCCTATGAACGAAGGAAAAAGTATTTTGGCCAACGTTAGCAACTTTCACATCCTTACACTACAAGTCAATTTAAGAAGTGTTTTCAACCACACAAGCAAAAAAGTAGGACATATAAAATCAACAGTACTTTGATATGACAGTGGCGTGCTTGTAATTACTATTTCATTTTAAAGCCCCATTAATTGCTAGTACTTGACTTTTTCTTTTAAAACTTAATTTCCGGCTATTATCACCGCACAAGCAGTAAGGCCTGACATATGAAATAAGCATTAGATTTTAAGATTTCGCAGGAACGCGTTAAAATGAATGTTTCTGTTTAGAGAAAAATTGCATGATGATACTTGAGTGATTCAACTTTATGCCGTTATTTCTAAACATAATTTTATAAAATTAAAAGAATGTTCCACGAAGTGCAATGTATTCTGGAATGAATCACCGCGCGCAGGCATTAGAAGCCTCCTTCTGGCGCACCGCGATGGGTTCTCAAATAGAGAAGGTAATCAATCGATTTGGTTTTTAAAAAAAAATAGGCGCTTTGACCGATTTCGATGACAATAAAAATATAGTCGTTTGAAACATTCGTTAATAGTCATGCAATTCCTGCCAACTTCGTGTCTGCCTGCTAGTATATGTATATATATATATATATATATATATATATATATATATATATATATATATATAAATGTAAATGTTGGTTTGTTCTAAACGAATAAAACCATATTTCTACGTTACCAATTTATTTGAAATTTTCAGACAACCCATTTTTAGAGTCGAGGTATGTTTTTATGTTCTTAAATTAAATTTACCTCGCGAATTATTAAAATTTAAATATTAAATAAAATAAATATATTTTTAACCGTTACTGCGAATCTGTTCTGTTGATGAAACTGAACTTCCGGTTCGATTAATTTCACAGCCACGAATTGACGGAAGATTTCATTTTCTGTTTAGTAAGTAAAAAAAAAACAAAAACAAAATAATTCATTTGTTTATCTTCCATATTTTTTAATTTACACATTTTTTCTTTATTATATGAGGCCAAAAAATAGTTTGTCGCTTGCTTTTTGAGTTTTTTGGAATAAAAAAAAAACACGATTTAAAAAAATAGCGCGGATCACGGATCACTCTCTGCATTAGCACCGAAAAATGTTACTAAACATTTATTAATAATTTCTCACTTTTACAAACATTTGATTTTAAATTTCTTTTTAAATGACGACTTTTATCCACTTTTTTTTTTAAATATCCCCCCCCCAAATGACAGTGACATTGAACATTCACCGTTTCCGGAGAGCTCCAAGAAAAAGACAAAAAGAAATTCGAGGAGTCTATTCACGCCGCTTCTTACCCGAACGAATTTTCTAAAGAAAATTAATTTATCGTTTCATCCCAACTCATCGCCAAAAACATTTGACCAGTCGGGAAGGATTTCTTCTTCTTTATTTTCGGACTAAAAATAACACGAGTGTGATACACCAGGGCAAACAAATTCACACCTATTATAACAAGCTAAGTCTGATTATTTGTTTTTAATTAAATTTTCGGGTTTGTATTACTGTACACATAGATTCGAAAAAGTTGTCAATAAACAAATATATAACAAATAATGTTATCAAAGACAAGATAAGTTACTTTTCTACCTAACTGGATATATTTTTTGTGTTTTTATTCAATGTAACATATTTATTCAGCTCGAAAAACATACAGTGTTTACCGATGTATTCGAAAATTCCAGATGGCGGCTTACACCCTCTTTAACACCGTAAGTATGGAAAAAGGTGTTATATATAAAAAACTATACAAAATACTATTAAAAACCCGCCATATATATGTCAACTTATGTCACAGTAACATATATTGAGCGAGTTTTTAACAGTATTTTATCCGGTTTTTTTATTTATAACATCTTTTCCCACACTTACGGTGTTAAAGAGAGAATCAGACGGCATCTTGAATGTTCCAATACATCGGTAAACACTGTATGTTTTTCGAGCTGAATAAATATTTTACATTGAATAAAAACACAACAAATATATCCAGTTAGGTAGAAAAGTAACGTATCTTGCCTTTGATAACATGTATTTGCTATATATTTGTTTTTTGACAACTTTTTCGAATCTATGTGTACAGTAATACAAACCCCTTTTTTTTTCATTATAACAATAATGAACCAATTTATATCTTCCGGCATGCGTTTAAGGGTTACGAAATAATCAATATATCGTTTAGTTACTAAGCCAACGTCAGTAAATAAACAAATGTTACGTGCGCATGCACTAGCCTTGACTAGGGGGGGGGCTAAGTGAGCGACCATTAAATAATTATGCTGGTCGCCATGGAACTCAACGCCCAAGGAGTACCTAAAGTGGCACTTATGCACTTATGTTATCGTGCTATTTTTTAAAATAGTATTTTCATGTTAAATTCAAATTTTACAATATGTTTTTCTGGGTGTGTATTACTGTACACATAGTTTCGAAAAAGTTGTCAAAAAACAAATATATAACAAATAAATGTTATCAAAGGCAAGATAAGTTACTTTCCTGCCAAACTGGATACATTTTTTGTGTTTTTATTCAATGTAACATATTTATTCAGCTCAAAAAACATACAGTGTTTACCGATGTATTCAAAAATCCAAGATGGCATCTCACACCCTATTTAACACCGTAAGTTTGGGAAAAGGGGTTATAAATAAAAAAAAACTATACAAAATACTATTAAAAACCTGCCGAATATATGTCAACATATGTCACGGTAACGTATATTGAACGAGTTTTTAACAGTTTTTTATCTGTTTTTTTTTAATTTATAACACCTTTCCCCAAACTTACCGTGTTAAAGAGAGAATCAGACGGCATCTTGAATGTTCCAATACATCGGTAAACACTGTATGGTTTTCGAGCTGAATAAATATGTTCCATTGAATAAAAACACTAAACATATATCCAGTTTGGCAGAAAAGTAATTTATCTTGCCTTTGATAACATTTATTTGTTATATATTTGTTTTTTGACAACTTTTTCGAATCTATGTGTACAGTAATACAAACCCGTGTTTCTTTTATTAATTTGTTAAATGAAAGTACAGATAACCCGGTCGGTTTCTAATGTGATGAAAATCTAGCCCCCCCCCCCAAAAAAAAAGAAAGGGGTACTCTGGATAATAACAAAACATTAGAATTGCCTCAGTCTCGAAAGATTTCTTCTCTACTGAACGAGGAAACAAACGGTGAAGTGTAGTTCACCTTGTGTTTCTCTCCCCCTCTCTCTTCCTCTCTTAATATCTCTCTCTATCCACCTCTCCCTTTCCCTCTCTCAATCTATATTTCTCTCTATATCACCCTCTCCATCTCTCTTTGAGCCCCTTTCTCTAACTCCTTCTATCTCTCTCCTTTCCTCTGTCTCATCCCTCTCTGTTTCTAACTCTCCCCCTCTCTCTGTTTATCTATCAATCCCTTTATCTCTCTATCTCCTTCTCTTTCTCTATTTTCCTCTCACTTTCTCTTTTCTATCTATATATCTTCCTCTCTATCTGTCCATCTCTAATCCCTCATCTTATTTTAGTCTCCTAAATTAATTACAGTGAATAAGGCATTGTCAAAATATGGATAAATCCTATTTTAGTCACCTAATTTACTGACTGTGAGAAAATCAGTTATTTAGAAATTACTGCTACCTTGAACAGCACCAGAAGTAACTGGTAAAACCTTTCTAATTAAATTGATTTTGGCAGCCATTTGGTAACAAAATGACATAGCCTTAGTCCTTGCTGCATGAGGAATTCCTGCGACCTTGCTGCCAAGTAGAAGAATTATTTATTCTACTTTAAAACATTCAATTTTTCAAAAATCTCATGTTCGACATCTCCAAAACATCCAATATGGGGAAAAATATTGCAGAAATGCAAACTTATTGTTTAGGATGAATGCACAATGGTACGCAAAAAATCACTTGAGGCTCTTGGTCGACCCTTGCAAGATTTGCGTGGCAATGTCAGACCATTTGGGAATGCAGTAATATTGCTTGCAGGAGATTTCAGACAAATGTTACCTGTTATTCTTCAATCAACACCAGCAGATGAAATAAATGCTTGCCTCAAATACTCTACTTTTTTGTTCCATGTGAAGCTATTAAACTTAACTCAAAATATGCATGTCCAGTTGCCGACTGTTCGATCTGCACAAAAACTTTTGCATCACTTGTGGAAAATTGGGTACGAAAAAGTGCCAGCTGATCAGAGTTAAGGGCAAAATTCTTTGACTTTTAACTTCTGTAATTTCTGTAATTTTATTTCATCAAAAGAATAGTTAGTTTAAAAGGTATTTGCAGATATTCAAAATATAAGAATTCCATTTGACTGAGTGAATGAGCTATTCTTGCAGGTCAATACCAGGATGCCCATGAACTTAACGCTATTATTAAATGTAAAATTCCAAGTGAGGTAGTCAAATACAAATCCATCGACACTGTTTTGAAAGCAGATAAAGTGGTTAATTATCAAACAGCTATATTTGCCAAGGATGCCACCGCATGTATTGCAACTGAAATTTGGTGTACTAATTATCATGTTGTGAAATATAAACCAATCCAATCTTTGCAATGGCACATAGCTTGCAGTAAAAAAAAAATTAACAAACAATATCATAGAAACAACAATCTTAACAGGACCTTTCACAGATGAATATATCTTCATTCCATGCATTCCTATGATTCCACCGGATACATCATTACACTTTAGGAAATTGAACTTTCCAACTTTATTGTCATTTGCATTAACCATCAACAAAGCGCAGGGAACAATCTTTACAATTGTGGGCCTTACAGTTAGACACTGACTGTTTTTTAACATGGACAATATATATTACGTATTCAAGAGTCACCACACCGGAAAATCTCTATATCAGCTAAGAAAATGGAACAACAAAATCGGTGTACCCATGCAAAATGGAAAATTAAACCTATAAGAAACATGCTTTTTCTCATGTTGGAACTTATTCCATTGCGCAATTTGAGCCACAGCAACGCGTGGCAGGGTACAGCTAGTATATATATATATATATATAAATATATATATATATATATATATATATATATATATATATATAATTCATTTACCCACATAAAATTAATATACGAAAGTATAGATTAATGCGTAAACTTTAAGTATTTACTTCAAAAGTGCTCAATACGTAGGTAGAACTACTTAGTAATTTATAAAATATGTATGGCGATTAAGCTATATATATATATATATATATATATATACATATATATATATATATATATATATAAATATATATACCAAGCTCAACGTATGTACCGAGCGCCGTTAAAATTAATACTAAATATTTACGTCAAAAATTATATCTTTGTATATTAATTTATGTCATTTAATGAAATATATATATGTATATGTATATATATATAAATATGTATATATATGTATATATATATGTATATATATATATATATATATATATATATATATATATATATATATATATATATATATATATATATATAAGGAGATTTTATTAAATTTCCCATTCTCAAGCAGATACACGATACGTTTAATAACGTATTTTTACAGTAAATCCATTAAAGCAATTTCAACATTTTCTACCAGTGGAGGTTCCACTAAGCTTTTTCTCAAGCAAAACGCGCTCTAAATTGTTGGTCTCATACTAAGGTAAAAACATGAGCCGCGTCGGTTGACTGATCAGAGATCCGAGCAAAGTCGCGTTATAAGTTGGTGTAGTCCATATTTTTACGATAGGTTTAAAAAATTGAGTTTGCTGATTTGTTTCATAAAGTGTGACAAGAACGATAGTAGTGTAACGTATAATAATTTCGAAGTACAATAATTAGGGGATCATTTTCTTAAGTCCATTTTAACTCCAAACAATTCACAGTGCCACACTGATGTCGGGGTGTTCTCCCGGGACGTGTTGCAGGGATACAATGTAGGGAGTTGAGCAGCAAGATGTACGTATACATTACACGTGTACTTTTGCATAAAAGCACAGTTGGGAAAAGAGGGACCCGGAAGGGAGTTCCAAAGTCTTTCAGTTATGAGCAAGAATCTATTAGCGTATGACGATTTTCTTACATATAGGGATCTCTATTTTGCAGGGGTGGGATTTTGTTGATTTTCGGGTTCGTCATAGGGGTACAAGGGCCGGTAGCTCGTCGGAGTATCAACCATTAAAATACTTGTAGAACAGGCAAAGGGATGGATGATTTAGTCGATGGCACAGAGGCCGAAGCTTAGATGACATTTCAGAAACTATCTGACTGGCGACTCTCTTTTGAACCCTGTCCACTTACGAGAGACTAGCTAGTAGCATATGCACCAGCCCAAATGTTACAACACTGCTCCATACATTGGATAATGGTGGCCTTATAGAGGTAAGGGTATTTTTTATTTTTTTTTGTTTGCTTAGTTTCAACTTGAACAAGAAAATCGTGCAGATTTTAATTGTGTCTATGCTGTTGAAAGGCATAGAAAAGTCAATGAAGATATTGAGAACGTTAAGGAAGAACGCGATCTGATAGAACGAAAAATCCATTCAAAACTGATATATAACACACACACACACATATATATATATATATATAATAAAAGTTACAATAAGTTTACTAAGCTAATCAAAATGGTAAACTTAAAATATATTATAAATATTAAAGAGTTTATATTTAAAAGTAAAATAAACTCAGCCAGATATAAAAAGCTCAATAAAACAGAAAAGGAAATAGAGCTTATAATATGAACAAATAATTAATAAAATATGTTAAAAGACATTTTGAAAAAGAGTTAAAAACATATTTAATTTTAAAAAAGGAAGCACAAGATAAGTGGATAGTCCTTAATCCGCGGAGTTTCGAAGAAATACTCTCCTTCTCATCAGAGGGCAGGAATTAGCAAAATGCAGGATCGGATTTTGCATATAAAAGTATTTAATGAAACTACAAGAAAGTAAAAAATCTTACTTTGTTAAAAAAGGGTGAGGTAAGGGGAACAGGAGGCAAAAGAAAAATAATAAAAAGATTTCACATGAATGGATAGTCCGGTGAAGGGTAAAAATCAAAAATGTTAAAATCCAAAACGGTCGTATTTAAAATTTCAATCCACTGGGTAAATTATATATATATATATATATATATATATATATATATATATATATATATATATATATATATAAATATATATATATATATATATATATATATATATATATATGAATTAATTCAGAAATCATATATAAAACTGATAGATGTGAGGAAACGATATCGTTTTTGCAGCAACCTTATACAAGCAGCATAATTACGCCGCTGTGCAGTATAAAGATAACCCAATAGCGGAAAGCATTCAAGTGAAATGGCATCCGAGTAAATCATCTTTGCAATCCGTTCTCTTAAATCTTATTTACTGATTGTTCAAACACACAGGGATTGCGGAACACCTCTTTTTAGTATGCCCATATAAACTAATAATTAGAATAGCATTTTACGCCTCAATGCCATCGCTGTATTTTTAGTGGAACAATTAAAACAAGATGTCGTAAAAAAATTAAAATTAAATAAAAGATTGTCTGTTTCGCACGTCTCTCTTTTTTTATTTTTATCGTGTGCAATATATTTTAAACAAAACACTTGTAATGTCTCTAACGTCTATATACTAGACATTACGTCTCCGTTAATAAAATACAATATTTTTTCTGTACACTTGGCAGTACATATACACTGGAGAGAAAAATATCATTCATTTTTTATTTCATATAAAGCTCTGTTTTAATTTATTATTTTCTCAAAAATAATTATGTGAAATTGATTTCTTGCGTGCTGGTGAGAAATATTTATTTCAAGGTATTTGACGACGTATTGATGATGTTTGATGACTACATGTCGTCTTGTACAAAATCATGATCGATAAATAGAACGAAATTCACTTCAAGCAAATAAACGCGTATTCTTATAAAACACGAACACAACCCTAAACGCTGACGGTTCGCAAAGAGAGAGAGGTGCTTATAATTCTTACAAATAAACAAGTGTTACTATTCAACTTCATTCACGTTTCTTGTTTCTATATAAAATCAAACTGCTCCAGCCGTTCAAAGTGCCTTAAAGGAGTTTCCAGATTTTTTGGATACATGGATTTAAAAATGCTGTAGACACTTTAACATGAATTAGTTCATTACTACACATCTTATAAGATAAGTGAATACATTTTGTTGTGATTTCAGGTTCAAAGGAACAATAACAGCAGTGTTTAGAATACACCTTACTACAGCCAGATTTTTACAGTTGGCGAATTTTAAAAATACAACCAAGACCTGAGGAAACAATAGAAGGAAAATATCGACATCTCCATTTGGCTTTTCTTACGAACTAAGCTTTTAAACTAGCCATTTTTATGTGCGTTTTGATCTTATTGCATTGTTTTTATTAATATATATATATATATATATATATATATAGAGAGAGAGAGAGAGAGAGAGAGAGCGATAAATATATATATATAGAGAGAGAGAGAGAGATAAATATATATATGTGCGTGTGTTTGTGAATGTGTGTGTAATATGTCTTATCACAAGACTAATAAACCAGAAACAATAGACCACCTAGAATACAACATCCGACGCGTTATTGCCGTTATACAACCTAATTGAATTCAACGGACCTCTTAATTACATTGTATAAGTGCTGACGAGGAGACTATATCTCTTTAATTTTTTTTTAAATTATAAATGACAAGAATTGTGATGATAAACCACATATTTAATAATCAAAAATAAAATTATGATGTGTGTTAATTGAAATTACCACACATTATTAAACACCCTTTCCGCTCACCCCCATATATATATATATATATATATATATATATATATATATATATATATATATATGGGGGGGGTGTATGAAATTCGGTATCTTTTTCATTTTTAACCAATATATAATTTCAATTACTCTATGATTTAAAAAACTTTAAAACTGTTAATTATGATTTTCTATGCTTATTGAGTTTAGCTAATAAGGTAT
The DNA here is from genome assembly GCF_053919585.1 of Euprymna scolopes. Lineage (NCBI taxonomy): Eukaryota > Metazoa > Mollusca > Cephalopoda > Sepiida > Sepiolidae > Euprymna > Euprymna scolopes. Next base: position 85,054,840 of record NC_136515.1, read on the forward strand.
AAACCATTTAGAACATTTGCTAATAACTTCTGATGAGATGAGTAAACATCGAAAACCTATAGGTTAAGGAGATAAACTTATTCAGATGTATTCTTTGTCTTGCATATAATAAACAAATTAGACTTGAAATTTAACTATATCACATAATGAAATTTAAATTACTAAATTATGATACATGTGTGTGTGTGTGTGTGTAATTCGCTTCAAATAATTTCGTTAGTTCTTGTAAGAATATTGAGTATTTGAAAAACACAAAATCAATAATATATCAATTCAACGACAACATATGCACCCGAACAATAGATATTGCTCTTGAAAAGACGCGCGATTGCAACTAATGCCTCTAAAAGGAAGATGTATATAGAGAAACAAAACTCACAAACTGATACAATACTAGACCCTAACAATCGCGCTACGTCGGAACCTTCATTTCCAAACACTCTTTCCGCCACCACAAATCTAATTTTGTTATTGTGTATTACGCTTCGGCAAAAAAAAAAAAATCGATTTTGATATTTTAGGCGCATTAATTCTGCTTGTATGATTTTGCTTTTCAATATCAGAGACACGATGACAAATATATATTTACTATTACTAGGAAGAATTTTTCAAGTTTTACATTTTGTGAATATATACACACACACGCAAACATTCATATATATATATATATATATATATATATATATATATATATATATATATATATATATACGACGTGTTTTGTGTGTGAATTATATTATATAGATTACACAAACAAAAAAGCAGGTGTATATGTTTTTGTTTATCGTAATGATTTCCGACGTAAAATTATCCTCATTAACATCTGACTTTTTCCTTTTTGATTTTGAAAATTATCGCACCATTTTGGATAAAGAAAATCCCTTATAGAAAGCAGTACGTGCAGTTGTACCTATTTACTATCCCTCCCCACGGGACAGAGTTAGACACCAGGGTCGTTTTTTAACGTGGAGAAAAGGTACAAAAATAAAAAAATGTCTTAGTCGTGAAGGATTTCTCCTCCACCGAAAGAGAACAAGAAATAGAAGTGCAGCATCTGAAGAACAGATACTATACTTTGATCTTGTCCCAAAGTACGTGTAGTTGTAATTCAGGGTTTGTTCAAACGTATTTTGCTACATGTCGCAACGTTTTAGTGGTTAATTAAAAGAGAAAGGTTACTTGAAAAACAGTGTCGTATTTGATGGATTGCTTACGATACGTATTTGTGTTTTTCCTCCAAAATAATAAAAAATGGAACGTTTTGTAAACTTGTTTTACATTTAAAAGAAAAAAATAAATTCTTTTGGAGAAAAAAAAAATTCTTTGGGTCTGCAAATCGAGCCTCCAATAAATCCATTGAATCGAAGAAATAAGTTTTTAAGCAAAAATTAATTAGTACATTGTAACATGTAAATACAGTGTATACAACACGCTCGTAGATTAAGAATAAATTATGAAATATTTTAGTAGAAACTAGAATTCGAAACTAAATTCGTATTTGAAAAATAACTCAGTTAATAAATAAACTGGAGAATAAAAATATTTATTCACATAGAAAAACATAGAATATTCAAAATAGTTAATTAGTTGAAATTTAATTTTAAATGTAGAAATCCGAAAATGGGGCGATAAAAAATTCAAAGGTTGTCGATAAAAAAAATTAAAAGCGGTATGAAGGTAGATTCAACCGCTTAATCTCTTAAAATAGAGATTATGAATGTATTCATATATGTAAAACCGTTTTAAAAGTAGGCATTTTGAAATATTTTAAATACTTAAATATTTAAAATTGTCCAAATGGTTATGAAACAATAGTAACGCATAAGAAAATGCATAATATGTTTTCATTTTATATGTTCTTGTTTTGATTTTTGTGAAAATATTCAATATATATATATATATATATATATATATATATATATATATATATATATATGTATATATATACGTATATATATGTATATATATATATACATATATATGTGTATGTAGTATGTAATATTTTCACTAAAATCAAGACAAGAACATATAAAATGGATATATACATATATATATATATATATATATATATATATATATATATATATATATATATATATATATATATACCGAGAGAGAGAGAGAGAGAGAGAGAGAGTCATCATCATACAGTACTGTTTCTTTGTATTACAATGTATCAGTGTAGCTAGACATGTACCTTCCCCCATCGAGTCTATAGACATCGCGTTTACAGTCGACAGCCCTAACCATCGGACCACGAATCAGTGTTGTAAATATTTCTTCTCGGGTGTGTATCAAATCCACACCCGCAGAGTGCTCAAACTGGTGCATTTTCCTAACTATCTATGTTTTATTAATTCACCTCTATACTCGATTCATTCTTTATTGATAGACAGAGCTTGTTCTTAACATGCAAACAGATTTATCGCAAAGAAGCTACATACTTAATTTTTACGTTTCAGTGGAATGACAACAGGGGAGATAACTGACACGGTGAAGGAATCTATTACAAACTAGACGAACTAATGAAGTAATAACGAGATCTTGACTCATCGGGCTACTGTACTAATTTTGAGTGTCATTTGTATATGGTTTTGATCTATATCATCTCCGACCTTCTTTAAGTCTATCTTGTTAAACTCACGAAAGTTTCTCTCGAGTTTCGGGATTTGAAAAAAAAATCTGAACGGAAGCGTTTATTTACTTACCGAGGTAAGGGTGCTCTTCTTCAATCAGCCATAATAGGATAGAGGTCCTTACTAATTTGTACTTCTTTTTTCGGTCGCTTACACGGGCAATTGTCTACAAAGACTCGTGGTTACAATACTGGGGCGAAAAACAATTTTAAAAGTGATATTCTTCTGAAGGTTGAATGCTCAATTTTCAGTGAGCGCGATCGAATAATATAATTGCGAATTACTTAGGACCTCTAACCGACCGATGCGGAGTAACTTTTCATAGTATATAAGTGGTGTGTAGACCGTCTAGAATGTTAAAAATCGTAAATTAACCAGATCAAATCAGTACTATCTTAGGTATTTGCTTAATCGCTTTTCTAAATACACTGGCTTAATTTCGTCTCGATCTACTAGTAAATTTGATTTGTGAAAGCAAATATAAAGACCGCAAAGTTACATAATAAGAGGCAAATACACCCCCGCACTTTTATCTACGAGGGCACTATTTTCAGCAAGTGGAGTTGATTTTCTGAACAATTACAATTTTATAACATTTCAAGCTGGGGAATCAAGAAAGATGTTCGACCGTAAACAAAGTGGTATCTGGACGTTGACTGAGCAACAAAGTTCAGAAGGTTACCCTTAGTTACGAATTTAAACAATTTGACTTACTATTTTAAGATGACAAAATTCTAAATTACATGTTTTCAACACCTATATTAAATAATATAATAATGTATATATATATGTATATATATATATATATATATATATATATATTGAAATAAATAATATATGTTTATAATAGGATGGAATACTGCTGCCATATCTGGGCAGAAGCTGCTAAAAACAGCCTATCCTGCCTTGACAGAGTACAAAATAGACTTCGTGGCTTAGTGGGGGATGCCCTTTCCTCTACCCTGCAACCTCTCTCCCACAGAAGAGACGTTGCGAGCCTATCCTTGTTTTATCGTTATTTCAATGGCAGGCGCTCGTCTGAACTCCAATCTCTGGTCCCCCCCTCGCCAATCTTTCACGAAAAACACCCGTCTAGCTAATCCACTGTGAAAAGTTTCCCCCACTTTATATCTGTGCCTAAATCAAAACTCGGATTCCATGAACAAAGCTTCTTTCTGTGAACTGCACGCCTGTGGAACTCTGTTCCGTCTGCCTGCTTCCCACCAGACTACAACTTGGATATCTTCAAGTCCAATGTTAACAAATTCCTAATGAACCGCCCCCTTAAGTTAACACTTCATCAAATCTCCACACTAACGTAATGTACTTGCAATAACCCTTATCCCTGAGTGGGTTCCGGGCCTTGATAAGTGGTTATCACTGTGTAAAAAAATAAATACAATAATGGTTAATATACGATATCTACCGCGATAAAAACCACAACATTTGATTTATAGTAAAAGGATTTGAATAGAATTGTATATCTAACTTGCTTGAAATAAAGGTGTATGATATTTTTCATGTCATTATTTTGTTTCCTTTAAATATATATGCTCGTAAATCAACAGTTTATAGCGACCAAAACTTCAAAACCTGAAAGACATAAACGTATGTATTGATTGCAAATAATACTCATTTTACAAAAGCAAAATGTATAAAATACGCTTGGAAATCCTTACAAAATGAATGTAGAGATCATCTTGTTAATGTTTGTGTCATAAAGAATTTTTATTACAACTTCTGAAGTGTTGACTGATGTTGACTTCTACATTATTATTCCTTTGAGATGCAAAATATATACCGACTTAATTGCGCATATAAACAATGGCTTTTTAATCTTGAAACAAACCTGAAAATATTAATAGGACGACTGCAATTATTCGTGTCTACTAAAACGATATTTTCCCGTAAAAACATTTTTTTAATTAAAATATATTCAGCAGAATTTAGGTTATCATATTTTGCATTAACAACGTAAAAAAGACTGACGTGAATGCATGAGGTCGTCAACCGATTAGACTTTAATTCCCCACAGTAATTAAAATATTATTAAATTGTGTTCCATTGAGGAAATAATACAGTAATTAATATTATATAAATGAGCAAAACGTATGGTAGCATGTCCGTCCGGAATTATATGACATTTATAATATAAATCTCGCCTTTTTTTGTAAACGTTAGTATATATGTACGTTTGTATGCTTGTATACATATATTAATGTATGTATGTATGTATGTATGTATGTATGTATGTATGTATGTATGTGGTTGTTTGTATGCCTACCTAAAACTTTTGACGGAGTCGACGGATTTTCAGTAGATCCGTATCAATTTAGAATTCGGTCCTTTAGACGAAAAATATCGACAAATCTGCTGAAAACATTAATTTCTTCATCCTCAACTGGGCAGATTTCCACAGGAAGGGACCACTTTCTTCGCCGATATTTTCGAAAGTCCACCCCTTTTTACGATTGACTAGGCTTTATTTAAACATTCTCACTACCCCTTTTAGCGATGGACGCAACAGCAAAACGTCAAGTTTTCTTTCCTACTTCGTGGTACGGGTTCGGGCTTGCCTACCTACTACCACTATATTTCTGTGGCTCAACACACACAACTAAATGCCAGGGAAACGCGAGTAACCCAGGATAGTTAGAATATAAAATATGATCTTGAAACACAACTACTTATAACATGTTTAAAAATAAAATCATTTGCTGTTGATGGATGAAATATTGATCAAAGATGTAGAACAATATACAAGCAGCCTCACTTCTGTCAAGCGCCTCCACTGATGGCACCATTGTCATACTATAATCTAAAAGGTCGTAATTGCTAATAAACTAAAGAGTTCATATCCCTACTACATGCGATGTATTTCGCTGCAAAGTGTATATATTGTCACGGTCTTAGGCCCTGAACGTTGGGGGGGGGCCAACAGTTGACGTGAATCAAGCAGTGGGCAGGAGTGCATGGCGTAAAGAAACCAAACGACTGCGACGCTAACAGGGCCAAGCTATTTTTAGAATTGATGAAGGCCCTGCCGCGAGGACATGTGACGACGGGAGAGGAGGCGAGAAGGGAAGAGAGAAAGAAGAAAAGACAGAAAAGGAGATTCTGGGTTAGTCACTGGACGGGAGTTATGATTTTCTGGCCTCCGTAAAGTAAAAAGCGTGGAAAAGAAAAGGGACTTAACGTTCGCTATTTCGCAAGCGATGGCTGTGTTTTTTCTTGACTCCTAGTCGGCCCGTCTTGGCTTACAGAATCAGAGGCGATTAAGAGAATTAAACCTTTTAAAAAAAATATGGGAGGAAATCTAAGATGTTGATGAAAGGCAACGAATGTTTTTCGCTGGTCTCAGAAAAGAAAAAAAAACGGGAAAGATAATGAAACTAAAAAAAAAAATGTTATTCTGTCACATCTTACTTCGCAATGGAAATAAGAAGGATGCTCAAATTGGACTCGCATGCGAAACAGGTTTGTGAATTTCTCTTCAGCTATCCCCCACCAAATGGACGTTTATGTTGTTCGCAACCTGGCATATTAATCAACTGGTTTCTATCGGCGGGAATATATGTTGATTCCATCTCGGAACTGATACTCCCCCTTTCCTTACTTCGGGATTAACGACAACCACATTTTCCTCCATCATCGAACGTTTTATTGCTTCTTTCGTTGCTCGACTCTTTTGTTTATTTATTTGCTTGCTCTATAGAAAAAATGAATAAAATTCCCCTATATATATATATATATATATATATATATATATATATATATATATATATATATATATATATATATATCTGTCCCCGGACTCCTGATTCTTACATGTATAATTTTTGGTTCGTATTTTTCTTTGCATGCTTCTCTCTAAAACGTTTCAATTCCGGATTCCAGAAAATTTGATAGACAATTAAATTTGCTTACACTCAAGTGGATTAAGCGATAAGCTTGACGGGAACCAGTCGAGTAGCCATCATTTGTGATAAAGCCCCCCTCCCCTTTTTCTAAGCCGGGTGCAGGCATGAAACAAAATCTGTGTACTTTAGTCAAAAACGGGGACCGATGGTATAATAATATCGAAACAGTGGCATAAGATGAATTTCGAAGTTATATAGACTGAAAAGCACATTGGACGACCGGCCGCAGCGAATATATAAAACTACATAGACAATTATTGATGCATCAAATTTAGCATGCCTATATGCTTCACACATATAAACACACAATGAGGCCGCCGGTACAAGCATATTGTTTTTACTAATGTGTCACTGTTTATTAAGTCGGGAAGGTCATTTTCGAATGAGTAAACACGCGAACGATACGACAATGATATTCAAGAAGAATTATAATGAGGTACACTCTCATTATTTAAGGAGATTGGTTTTGTTAATATTGGACATGAAAATGGGAATAGGACAGGTCAACTGAGAATCAGTGTCTTGTTTATGTGATTCACAACCGGAAATATTTTGTAAAATATGTGTGATCATAGCAGCTGCGTTTATTGTTAAGTATACAGAGAGAAAAAAAAAGAATCATTAATCCCAGTTTTAAATCAAAATAATAATGAGATTAGTTTTTATTTTAAATGATATAATAAACAAGCCCCGAATATTAGAGCTGAGTTCTAAAACTACCCTGAAAATTACAAAAGTATGGAGAACTGGTAGATACATCGCTTTGTAAGTTCGGGATTAGTAAAATTTACTCAAGATTTTAACGTCAATGTAGTAAAAGTACGAAAGCCTGCTCTGAGCGGATTTGATTTACATGAGGCTACAGTAGATAATTTCTCTCAAGAAGATAAATGAAAAGAAAAACACTTCACTAAAAAACGGGCCGTTGACCCTTAAAAATATAAGGCCTAAACGAGTTCTTATTTTCTATTTACATTGCGTCAAATTAATAATAAAACCTAGTTTACTTGGTAAGTAAGGGGAACCATTTTTGTTGATGCTTTTTCTGCATTAATCGTCTATTATTGCATAAACGTGTGTTTAACTTCTGCGTATTTTCACAAAGGAAAACAGTTGAAAAGGATTTGTTCCAATCGTTATAACTGCAAGATATCCTATCCGACAACAGCGAGTAAGAATCTGCTGCACGTTCTACTCACGAGGCACACGAATACTCCGAGGGTATGGTGTGCGAAAAGACTTTTGACGGCTCCGCAAGTTCTCGCAGTTGCAAACCCTGAAAATATTGCAATTGAGAGATACACTCGTTTTGCACGTGAGTCCCTCGAACGTGTTTCATCTCTATTCAAAACCTGGAAAAAACAAAAAAGAACATAAACCCTGACGCCCATGGGCGGCAGATTGAACAAGGCGTGCGCATGTGCTCACATGACGTGCCAATGGCATTGATGTTGTGGCATTCATTGAAGAGATCACCCAATCAGACTCTAGTTTCGCACAAAATAAAACAGCAGTATATATATATATATATATATATATATATATATATATATATATATGTGTGTGTGTGTGTGTGTAGGCTTACATATGTATTATATATATATATATATATATGTATATACTTATATATATATTAATATCGATCGATAAGTGTAAATCTGATTATGTGTATGCATGTGTATATATATATATATATATATATATATATATATATATATATATATATATATATATCGGTATATCATTTAAGTTATATTGTCACAATGAATTTTCTTATTTACGGTTATGCATCTGTAGTATATGTATATATATATATATATATATATATATATATATATATATATATATATATATATATATATGTGTGTGTGTGTGTGTGTGTATGTGTGTGTGGGGGGAATGTTTATGTGTATATTCTGTACATTATCAATATAGGCAAACCTGACTTTTTTTTTTTTTTTTTTTTTACACAGTGATCACCACTTATCAAGGCCCGGAAGCCACTCAGGGATAAGGGTTATTGCAAGTACATCACGTTAGTGAGGAGATTTTATGAAGTGTTTAATTAGGGGGGCGGTTCATAAGGAATTTGTTAACATTAGACTTAAAGACATCCAAGTTGTAGTCCGGAGGGAAGCAGGCAGACGGAACAGAGTTCCACAGGCGTGCAGTTCTAAGAAAGAAGCTTTGCTCATGAAATCCGCGTTTTGATTTAGGCACAGATATAGAGTGGGGGAAATATTTCACAGTGGATTCAGCTAGACGGGTGATTTTCGTGAAAGTTTGGCGAGGGGGGACCAGAGATTGGAGTTCAGACGAGCACCTGCCATGAAAATAACGATAAAACAAGGATAGGCTCGCAACGTCTCTTCTGTGGGAGAGGGGTTGCAGGGTAGAGAAAAGGGCATCCCCCACTAAACCACGAAGTCTATTTTGTACTCTGTCAAGGCATGATAGGCTGTTTTTGGCAGCTCCTGCCCAGATATGGCAACAGTATTCCATCCTTGGCCGTACTTGGCTTTTATATAGATAGAGAATTGCATCAGTAGTGAGATATCTTCTGGAGCGGTAGAAGGATCCCACCATCTTTCCTGCGACCTTGGCAACAGACTTGATGTACGTGTTCCATTTCAGATCAGGAGTAAAGGTCAAACCCAGAAGCTTGTCAAAACACGGGGCCTCACCCAGACGAGAGCCATCCATCACAATTGATGCCAGCTGGGGATCAGAGCGTTGATGATGTAAGGATAGGAGTTTGGTTTTAGATGCATTAAAGGTAACTAGCCACATCTTCCCCCACTGAACCACGCGCTCGAGATCAGAGGAGAGAGAATCAGAGAGAACTTCGTCATTTACAGCCTTTGATGTGTTGCCGTAGATGGTCGTGTCATCAGCATAGATGTCAACGAATGATTTAAGTATGTGTTTAGGGAGGTCATTGATGTAGATCAGGAAGAGAGTTGGGCCGAGGATTGACCCCTGAGGGACTCCAGCATTTATATTGCAGGCCTCCGATTTTTGTCCATCTACCACTACTCTTATGAGCCTATCGGAGAGAAATGATTTAATGATTGAGAAAACATTTCCAGTTATACCGTAGCTGGAAATCTTGTGAAGTAGACCCTTATGCCATACTTTGTCAAAGGCCTTTGATATGTCAAGAGCAATTGCCCTAGAAAGGAAGCCTTTGTCAAGAGATTCACTAATCCTGTGGGATATAACCGTCAGCACATCTGCAGTAGATCTTGCAGAGCGGAAACCATATTGTGTGTCACTAAGAAGGTTGTTTCTGCTGAGGTGGTTGACTATTTCTCTATTTAATATTGATTCCAGTAACTTACACATAACACAGAGAAGACTTATTGGTCTGTATTGAGAGGGAGATGACTTATCACCTGAATTCTTAAATACAGGGCAAACTGATGAGGTCTTCCAGGGGGTCGGAAAGCACTTCTCCTTAAGGCAGCGCTTAAATAGTTTCGTAAGTATGGGAGCAAGTTCTGGTTGAAGCTTTTTTAACACTATAATTGGGATGCCATCAGGGCCAGTTGCTTTACTGGAATCTAGGTTTTTTATTAGCTTGGCGACCTCATGCACGGATATTTGTATATTACCTAGCTTGTTCTGTGTTATAGGAGGAAATATGGGGAGTTGATGGCCTTCGTCGCATAGGGTAGAATTAGCTGCAAAGTTCTTTGCAAATAGTTTGGCCTTGTCTGACGCTGACGAGATAACCTCTGGTCCATTGATAATGGTTGGGATAGAACGCACACTTCTGTTCAGGATCCTATTTGTTATTTGCCAAAACTGGTGGGAACCAAGCCGCTGATCAGCTACCTTGGATTTAACAGACTGGGCATATAGCTCTCTTGCATTTTTTATTACTCTTTTACAGTGGTTGCTGGCAGTCCTGAAAGCAGCTTTAGTCTCAGTGCATCTATTACGTTGGTAGTTATGGAAAAAGTGATTTCTGTGCGCGATAGCAGCAGCACATTCTGGGGAGAACCATGGCTGGCTGTTAGGTTTTTGTTGGAATTTTTTTGATGGTATGAATTGGTCTATGCCTACAATTAACCATTCGGTCAGATCTGATACTATAGAGGACACTTCCTTTTTAAACATGGAGTGCAGAGGTAAATCAGATATGAATGTACGGAAGCTATCCCAGTCAGCCATAGAGTATCGGTATACAGTACGGTGGAGGGGTACGTCTGATGGCTTCTTACATTTTGTTTTTATCTTAACTGATACGACGGAGTGGTCGGAGGATCCTAAAGGAGAATGAACGGTACATGAACATAGCTCAGGGGAAGTTGAAAGAAAAAGGTCTAAGAGGCTTGCATATTGATTGGGTGTATCGGGCACACGGGTGGGTTCGCGAACAATCTAAGTGAGGTCATAAGCAATGGCAAAATCATGACAAAACCTCCCCTCATCATCTGTCTTATTTGAATGGGTCAGCCATTCCACGTTATGGACGTTGAAGTCACCACAGATGTGGATGTTAGCCGAGGGATGTGAAGACAGTATGTGGTCTGTTTTCTCAGATATGCTCTTAAAGATAGTAACTCCGCTGTTGTGGGGCCTATAGAGGGCAAATATAAATGCAGTGGTGTTAGCAAGTGCAACCCTGAAGCACATATAGGGTAAATTAGGATCTTCTCTAGAGATATCCCTGCCACATGGGAAGCCATCCTTAATGTAGGCACATATTCCATGCCCATGGCGATCTTGGGAGTCAGATTTAGCTGTTAAATTGGAGTATCCATTAATTATGAACTCATCTAGGGAAGTGGTCGGCCCTATTCCAGTTTCACATAGAAATAATATGTCCGGTTTCGTCTCCTGTAATTGGGTTTCAACCTCTGGAAGGTTGGAACGTAGACCCCTGATATTGGAGAAGGAGACCTGGTAGTAGGGGTCTACGCTGGAAGATGGGGTTCTAGGTTTAATCGAGTTTTTATTCTGGAGATATTTCATGTTGAGGTTTGGGGATTTGTGGAATAGGTCGGCATACTTGGTTAGAGCAGTACAGAGAGGGAAAGTAAGAAAGAAAAAGACAGGAAATTTTTTTTTTTATTTGTAGCACACGAAAAGGTAAAGCCGTAACAATTACCCACTAGTATGGCATCGAGAGGCCCCACCAGAGACTACTACATGGTCCAGATCCACTCACCAAATGGCAATACAGCAGTCCCAGTACTTTGCGCCTGCTGATAGGACAGCCTCCTTAGTGGTTAATCCAAGGTTCGGGTCCCTGACTATCAGGCGGATAACGTCAGCCCAGACAAAACGTTTACCTCCAGCACCCTTACTAGTGACATGGCAACAAGGACAGACAAAGACAGAAAAATATCCGACATCTCAGACTACTGGTCACCAAGTAGTACCGACCTTTAAGCAGCTTTTTCTTCACCCTTTGTCAGAAACATCACTCATTGAATGAGGACTGAATGACAAAATAGGAGAAGCGAGAGTTACTGGAGCTGCCGATAACACATCCACTGTATTATCTACTCTCCTGTCATTCCTGTCTTTTATCTCTAATTTAGGAAGTTTTCAATTGATCTAAATCAATTTTTTTCAGACAAATAATATCCGAAAACTTTTCATACTTCAGAAATTACTAATACTATCTAAAAAGAAACTACTCTTAATACAATAAACTTTCCCCATAGTAGTGACATACTACTCGGTTTTGTTAATTTATTTATTTGAATATTATTTTTTATTGAAATAATTAACCAATGAATAAGTTAAAAGTTTATATAAAAAATATATAAACTGATCAAAGCCAGTTGGGTTAATTTCCTCTTAGAATGAATAAAGAAGGATCAAGTCTAATATGGGATTTTAATAAACCAGCTCTTGCCAGAAGTGAAGAAATTTATCTAGAAGGTAGAAAGAATAAATAATAGAACCAGACTTAATAGACAAATAAACGGCTTTTTATTCAATTTAATTATATATATATATATATATTTATATATATATATATATATATATATATATATATATATATATATATATAATTTTCCGTTGATATGTTTGCCCATTTTCGTTTTCTGATTAACTGATGAATTTAAAACGAACTTTTTTTTATAGAAATTATATTTGAGATTGCATTTATTTTTCTTAAATATGTGTATTCACTACTTCTCTCAGAGGAATCTGTGCAAGATATGAATTTGCGACATTAAACGCACTTATTGCTCCCGTGTTAATTTATTAACCAAAACTCAATCATAGTCTGATATGGCAAAACTCACTAAAAAAAGTCAACTTACAAAAATATCAAACATCAGGAATAAATATTTTACAATATTAATAACTTTAATTATAAAATAATTTTTAATACATTACCGAATTCACAATTTAATAACTTTTGGAGCGGTGATATGCCTAGAAATTGAAACCGTATTCATATACTGTTTTATTTGTTTTATTAAAACTAGTAAACTCGGATGGACAGGATGTGATGTTTTTACACACCTGCTACACTAATGATATTGAGCACTTTTATCGATACTCTCACAACAATTTATAAACAAAAGACGTATAAAAACAAGGAAATGTAATCGGCCAAAATAGAAGTACCTGACGACCTCCGAATCAGATATTTCTGCAGAAGGGATACAATCAAAAGATGCTATTCCTAGGATAATGAGCATTTTTCGCCCTTGCGTTGAGCATCCCGCCTTACAATAAAAAATGAATCAAAACAACTTTTCTTGCAATCAAAATCGCAGCGAGTGCACAGGTTACTGAAGGAAAAAAATGAGCCGCTGACAGGAGCTCAAACATGAAAAATGAAAGAGAAAACACAAAAGAAAAAATGTAACCGGCAAACGCATTTGTCGATACGGTCAACAGTGCTTATGACATCATGACGTAAAAACAGCAGGGTGTTTTTTTTTATTGTTTTAATTACTTACGCGAGCATGGGTTGCGAAACCAGCAGCACGAAAAATGACCCTCATTTCAAAAAGTCGTCCAGTTTACTCCCACAATTTTTCCCCCTAATTTTCACATATTAGTCATCTGGTGTATTGCTCTTTCACATGGTACAGGTTTCGACCTGCTCAGATGCAGCTGACAAAAGTTTTTAGCAGACATACAAGTACACACAGAAAAACACACAGACATATTTCCTTTATATTATCGACTGGAATGGATACCCGGCGTTGCCCAGAGGTACATGAAGGTCGGCATCGACACACCTGCTATACTAAGAATATTGAGCACTTTTATTGACTCCCCCTAAAAATGTTAAAAATAAAAATACAGATAAAAACCCGAACATGTAATTGTTTAAAAGAAGAAGTACGTGACAACCTCCTCACCACCAATTTCGGCAAAATGGATAAAAAGAAAATATGCTATTTTCCAGATATTTGGCCCTTTTTATTCGCTGTGCGGTGGACTTCATACCCCCATTAAAACTAAATAAATAAATCAAAACTATTTTTGTTCCAATTAAAATTACAGCGAGTAGCTGTGCAACCGAAAGAAAACGAGCCGCGGCAGCCCGGCTCAGAAATGAAAAGCGAACGAAAAAGATAAGGGAACAAGTTACTGGCACACGCATTTAACGACATTTCCGGCAGTTCTTATGTTATGACGTTGCAAAATAAGGTTTTAAAATAGTTTTAGTTAATTAAGCGTGGGTGACTTACTACAATAACGAGAGGGACAAATTACCCACCTTTCAAAAAGTGGTCTAGTTGACTGCCACAATATTAATTTTCTTTTTCTAATTTTCACATATTATTCATCCGAGGCATTGATCTTTCAGATGGTACAGATTTTGCTGCAGTCGAAGCGACTGAAAAAAAATAGGAGCAAACATACAAATACACACATACTAACACACACACGGATTTCCTTTATAAAATATATTATTACAAGTAACATTTTAGACAACAATCACTCGCTCCTATTACCTTTACTTTCATTTTACACTTCATAAAAAACTACCCCCTCCGAAGGTATTCTTGCATCAATAAAACTCGTCTTTATTGAAAATACAGAAATGCGAAAACTATGTTCTTGCCATCCAATTTCTATACGTTACTTAGTTGCGTACAAAACTCGGCATATTAACGTAAATAAATGCCTACTATTTCTTTATATTCTCGCAGATATATTCCGCACTCGTAAGGAGTTTTTAACTAATGATGTTATGCGACATGATAACAAATAAACTTTGGACACATAAGTACAAAACTTGATAATTATCCGTAATGTTTATATTACGGCATACTAGAAAACAAAACGTCATGTTATTTTAGAAATATTCATTTTAATGTCGAAATATATAATTTTCATTATAATTATTTTTCTCTCGCCAACGGTACTTATTACTTCGTTTACGCGCTCTGAACACTGCTAACTCACGCAAAGAAAGACATACCGTAATGTAATCTCATGAATTTTATAAATGTCCAAGGAAAAATAATCTCCAAAATACTTGTGTGAAGTAATAGATACGAAGTGACTAACTGTGGTAAGTAGGATTATTAAGTTTTTGGACGTTTGTTCTCGCCGTAGATGTTATTCGGATAATGTTTATGCAAATATGACCTACGACTTATACGCGAGTCTTGTTGAACGTTTAATCTTTACGCCGATATTGAAAATCTTTACGGAGTTTAAAATCAGATCTATCGTTTAATTCATCCAGACTGATTTTTCAAGGGTCGCCAACCATTAAACTGACAATTGGACTTTTATATTTTGAAATATTTTTCACATAGAATTTATATTACTTATCACCAGTATCCTTTGCGCCATATAATTCTTTTTATTTATGTTTTACAGGTGGCAGAATAATAGTTATAATGTATTCGACCGGTTGTTTATTCTATTAAGACATTATAAATATTAAAGAAAGGAACATGTTATGCAAAATAGAGACTGTAGTACTATATTATTAAAAATATTTACACGGAATTCTATATACTTTATCACTATTATACTTTGCGCCGTGTAATTTTTCTCGCCAGTATTTGCCATATCATCGTAATGCAGTCAATGTGTTGTTTATCATGGTACCAACCTGGCTGTCCGGAGTTTCCTGGGTATTCGGAGGTGTTTGCTTACTAAAAAAATAGATATATCGATAGTAGGCATGCAGGCTCGAACCCATACTACGAAAGAGGGAAAAGAAGGCGAAAAAGTGGCATATTTGCCGTTGTATCCATTGCAAAACTGAAGTGCCGACGGTTTTAATTAAGGCTAGCCAATCAAAAAGAGGGGACATTTTGAAAATAACGGCGAAAAAAGCAACACGTACTTTTAGAAAAGCGCCCAGTTAAGGATGAAGGAATTAATATGTTTAACCAATTCTTCGATATTTATCGCCCGATGAGTGGTGCTTCAAGACGATACAAATCTCATGAAAATCAGTCGCATCCGTCGAATGTTTAAGGCATACACACATACATACTGACAGACAGACAGACAGCCAGACAAGTGAAATTTATATATTAGATAATTTTCATGAATATTAAAAAGAAGTATCTATTACGTAATATTATGAAATTGAACAATACATTTTCATAATTTACAACAATTTTCAATAGTTTAAACGATTTATTGTAAAAAAGCATGCATTCCTTATATGTAATACTCCATTACAGAAATGTAAAATCTAAAGATGTTATACAAATTTTCAAACTAGATAAAATATTGATCATATGGCAGAACTATTCTACTTATTTTATATATATTGCTAGGAACTGCCGTATCATAAATGCTTTATGCATTAAAAAATACAGTTAATCATTTTGAATTTAAATTTTGCCTTCGTTATATAGCGTGGAATATTTAGAAGAAAAAAAAACAAGCTGATTTTTTTCCAGTGAGATATGCAAAAACAAAGCGAGTCAAGTAAAAAACCTCTCTCTAAATAAAATACATTGGCATAAAAGATAAAAGAAGGGAAAAGGCACGCACGACACGTTACCAAAGCATCATACTATTTGTGCGTAATTCAATCCAAGCGAAATCTCGTGCGATCAAATGCCATTTATTTCCGTAATCGTCCTAACATAGTTTCCGAATAGAATGCAGGCGACTGAGGAAAAGATCAGCGCTGTGACGTATTTTACTAAGAATCGAAATTATTTCCGGTAATCAGGTATCATATAAAAATAGAAATAAGCCAAATTTACATTTTTGACGAAGTAAAATTAACATGCTATCTGTTTTTACTTTGATTTTATTATTATATAAATTTCTCCATGTTTTATCGAGTTAGCTTTTATTGTATAACATTTATCTGATTCAATTTCCAAACAAAGTACACACATAAGCTCACACACAAATACACACACACACACACGCATATATATATATATATATATATATATATATATATATATACATATCCAAGTTAGTAATTTAAAAATATATATGGCGATTAAGCTACACCTAATATTGTTTCATCCACTCTAGGATTGATTCTTCAGGCTTATGCGATAATTTTGTGGTCGTCTGTCGTTTTTATATACACACCTCTTATTGAGATTTCAGTTAGCACATCAACTTTCTAGTATCCACCGCGCATTTCCCATCAGCCAATGAACATGCACTTACTGGACAAAGGCCCATTTGACCTCTGGTTGACTTGATTATTTGTGTATGCTCTATTTAGCCTGGATATCTAGTGTCTTGACCTGCTTTAAATCTAGGTTAGGTTTATTTTATGTTAGTTTATATATACATATATATATATATATTTATATGTATATATATATGTATACATATATGTGTGTGTGATAGTTTATGCATATGCATGTTTATTTATTTTATTGATCTATTTCTTTATTTTCCATTGTTTTTGTTTGTTTTACAGTTAGTTTGTGTCTCTATCCTAGAGTAAATTTTATCATGTGAACATAGTTGTTCTCTATTTCTCTCCTACAGTTTAATAGATGTTGGGGTTCTTTAAAGTATAGGATAGCAAATTTTTCATGAAGGCATAATCTACATGGGTCGTCTAGGTCTCTACAGGTGTTTACTTGTCTTACTATTTTCCATTCGACTATCGACGAACGTCCGCTTTCCTTGAGTTCTCAGTATTTGTTTGCTAGTGTTGTTTCATACGGTGTATTTTTATTGATGATTGTACTTTTGTGGTCATAATATCGAGTTTTGAAATCTAATGAAGTCATACCTCCGTATATTTCTTGTTATTCGGGTTTTCTTTCGCAAATATTGTTGCCTTGTAAACTATTGTTTTGGTTAGACATTTATTTTGTAAGAGGGCGAAGTGTGCAGTATTTACAGTTGCATTTATCTTGTTTGTTATTAGTATTTTTATTTTTATTTCTAATAGGGTTGTTGTTGTCCGGAGTTGGTTCATTATTATTATTATTATTATTATTATTATTATTATTATTATTATTGTTATTATAATTATTATTAATAATATTAATAATAATAATAATAATTCTGCTAGTTGTATATGTTTATTTTGTGTTAGTGTTATTTTGCCATGGTGTCTACTGTTTTATTGTTTCTTTATTTGTTGTTTACATTATTTTTTCTTTACTATTTTGTTATTATGTGCTTTAATTATCATCTCTAAATTTTCGCAGCAGCTGTAGGATAACTTTAGGATATTTTTATTTAAAATTGTGAGTAAGTGGTTGGTTGCGGGAAAGCGTTTTTCGATAAGATCTAGAAATTTCTAGCCAAGTTTTGTGTTTGAAATTTGATTGTATGGGGCCGTATACCAGATTCTATTTCTTATTCTTGTATTTTTCATTCTATAATAGTTATTGGTGCTTCGTTGCTTAGATTTGATATCAATATTTTTTTATCTACTACTTTTAAGAGCTCTTTCATAGATATTGGTTTACCTTTTAAATGCCTTTTCATTGCTTTAGTTATTGCTGAGTCTACTTACGATCGAGATAGGAATCTGTTTTATAATGTATTGTGGGTGATTGGACTTAGGGTTTACGTATATTGGAATAGCGTTATCTTTTAAGGAGGGTTAATATGTGATTTTTTCTAAATTTCACGTGACACCCGGGAAGTTTTTGTTTATGTTAGCTAATACGTCTACTTTTGTAGCCTAATTTTTTCATTTCCTTGTGTATGGTTTTCTTAAAGTTATCTCCCTTTACTGTGTTGGAGTCTTTTTATTATAGCTAGTCCATTATCTCTATATAGGCCGATATCCGTAGTATCAATTATGCTTGTAAGGGTATATAGAATGAATATTCCCACAAGATCTGATTCCTCTGCAGAATTACTGGCACCCATCGCCAAATCAAACGAAGTTTTCATTTTAGTTTTTATCAGTTGGTTATTGTTATTTATTAGAATTTATTTTCTACATTTTTTAATGATGTTGATATCTTCCGAGGATATATCAGTGTATGCTTCGGAAAATTCTAGGGGAATGTTAAAAGGTTATTCGTATATCAAGGGAAGGGGCAGAACAAACAAGCGGTAAAGGATCAGCGGAAAATGCAACTGTAGATACCGTACACTTTGCCCTCTTACAAAATAAATGTCTAACCAAAAGCAGAAATAATAATAATAATAATAATAATAATAATAATAATAAAATAATAATAAAAATAACAATAACAATAATAACAATAATAACAACAATAACAACAATAACAACAATAATAATAATAATAATTATAATTATAATAATAATAATTATAACATTAATAATAATAATAATAATAATGATAATGATAATAATAATAATAATAATAATAATAATAATAATAATAATAATAATAATATTAATAATAATAATAATATTATTAATAATAATAGCGGGTTCCTTGCCCATCCAATACGGTCCATGCTTTTGAGATGCGAATTCCGATATCTCTCTCTGAGGAAACTATGTTGCTGCCCAGATACGTAAACTCAGCGACTTCCTTCGGTGTTGATCCAACCAAAGCCCTGATGTATCCTTTCATATTGAAAGTCATAAACTTTTTATGAATAAGAAGTGGATCAATAGCTGTCATAACCGTGAAGCTTATAGCAGTTTCTATGGTGTGTCTACTGATCATAGGATTCTAACCTCCAAGCTGAAGTTAAGCCTACGAGCGAAAAAAAAAAAAACTAAATAAATCTTCTAGACAGCCAAAAAAAAACATCTAGACAACGTTGTCACAGGACAATCAGATCAAACAGAGATTAATATTCGAACTTCGAAACAGATGTGTTGCTTTACAAGCACAAGAGCAGGAACCAACTGCTAATACCACCTATGAAAACTTCGTTAGGTCGCACCAAGAAACAGACAAAGAATTGTATACCCCTGCAGCCCAAGGTAAAGCGAAAAGTACCGCGGGAAAATGATAAAATAATATAAAAACGAGAAAAGTTAAAACATAATCAAATAGCAACATAAATACCCAACTCGACAGAATACAAAATTAAGGAAGCAGGCGCTTCAAGAGCTTAGTATGATGTACCTTTTTTTTTTTTTTTTTTTTTTTTTACACAGTGATCATCACTTATCAAGGCCCGGAAGCCACTCAGGGATAAGGGTTATTGCAAGTACATCACGTTAGTGAGGAGATTTTATGAAGTGTTTAATTAGGGGGGCGGTTCATTAGGAATTTGTTAACGTTAGACTTGAAGACATCGAAGTTGTAGTCCGGAGGGAAGCAGGCAGACGGAACAGAGTTCCACAGGCGTGCAGTTCTAAGAAAGAAGCTTTGCTCATGAAATCCGCGTTTTGATTTAGGCACATATATAGAGTGAGGGAAATTGTTCACAGTGGATTCAGCTAGACGGGTGTTTTTCGTGAAAGTTTGGCGAGGGGGGACCAGGGATTGGAGTTCAGACGAGCACCTGCCATGAAAATAACGATAAAACAAGGATAAGCTCGCAACGTCTCTTCTGTGGGAGAGGGGTTGCAGGGTAGAGAAAAGGGCATCCCCCACTAAACCACGAAGTCTATTTTGTACTCTGTCAAGGCATGATAGGCTGTTTTTGGCAGCTCCTGCCCAGATATGGCAACAGTATTCCATCCTTGGCCGTACTTGGCCTTTATATAGATAGAGAATTGCATCAGTAGTGAGATATCTTCTGGAGCGGTAGAAGGATCCCACCATCATTCCTGCGACCTTGGCAACAGACTTGATGTACGTGTTCCATTTCAGATCAGGAGTAAAGGTCAAACCCAAAAGCTTGTCAAAACACGGGGCCTCACCCAGACGAGAGCCATCCATCACAATTGATGCCAGCTGGGGATGAGAGCGTTGATGATGTAAGGATAGGAGTTTGGTTTTAGATGCATTAAAGGTAACTAGCCACATCTTCCCCCAATGAACCACGCGCTCGAGATCAGAGGAGAGAGAATCCGAGAGAACTTCGTCATTTACAGCCTTTGATGTGTTGCCGTAGATGGTCGTGTCGTCAGCATAGATGTCAACGAATGATTTAAGTATGTGTTTAGGGAGGTCATTGATGTAGATCAGGAAGAGAGTTGGGCCGAGGATTGACCCCTGAGGGACTCCAGCATTTATATTGCAGGCCTCCGATTTTTGTCCATCTACCACTACTCTTATGAGCCTATCGGAGAGAAATGGTTTCATGATTGAGAAAACATTTCCAGTTATACCGTAGCTGGAAATCTTGTGAAGTAGACCCTTATGCCATACTTTGTTAAAGGCCTTTGATATGTCAAGAGCAATTGCCCTAGAAAGGAAGCCTTTGTCAAGAGATTCACTAATCCTGTGGGATATAACCGTCAGCACATCTGCGGTAGATCTTGCAGAGCGGAAACCATATTGTGTGTCACTAAGAAGGTTGTTTCTGCTGAGGTGGTTGACTATTTCTCTATTTAATATTGATTCCAGTAACTTACTCATAACACAGAGAAGACTTATTGGTCTGTATTGAGAGGGAGATGACTGATCACCTGAATTCTTAAATACAGGGCAAACTGATGAGGTCTTCCAGGGGGTCGGAAAGCACTTCTCCTTAAGGCAGCGCTTAAATAGTTTCGTAAGTATGGGAGCAAGTTCTGGTTGAAGCTTTTTTAACACTATAATTGGGATGCCATCAGGGCCAGTTGCTTTACTGGAATCTAGGTTTTTTATTAGCTTGGCGACCTCATGCACGGATATTTGTATATTACCTAGCTTGTTCTGTGTTATAGGAGGAAATATGGGGAGTTGATGGCCTTCGTCGCATAGGGTAGATTTAGCTGCAAAGTTCTTTGCAAATAGTTTGGCCTTGTCTGACGCTGACGAGATAACCTCTGGTCCATTGATAATGGTTGGGATAGAACGCACACTTCTGTTCAGGATCCTATTTGTTATTTGCCAGAACAACAGAAGTATGTTCAAGAACAAATAGATCGAATCCAGGATGCAGCACATAACAAACAATCCTATCTGGCTTGACAAGTAGTAAATGAGATATTTGGGCGCACACGCCCTGTCAAAGCTAAGTTAAAGGCAAACACTCCGGAAAATGCATGTTCGAAATGGAAAGCACTTTTTGAAAAGCTACTCGGAAAGAAACCAGAAGTGGCAGACCAACCAATTCAACCGATTGTTGTACATGAACTCGATATTAAGAAGGGTTATTTTACAATGGAGGAACTTCTAAATGTACTAAAGAAGGCCAAGAATCTTAAAACTGCAGGCTTAGATAACATACCTCCTGAAGTATGCAAGACAGGTGGTTTCAATGACATAATTCTTAATTCATACAATTCTGTATACAATCAAAAAAGTATTAATATATGGAGGGAAGGATGCATACTTCCCTTCCCCAAGAAGGTGACCTAAGTATACCAAACAACTACAGAGGAATAACACTCACTCCAATTGCAGTAAAAATCTACAATGCCATGCTTCTCAACAGTATCCAACGAAAGATCGAAGAAGTGCTCAGGAAGAACCAAAATGGATTTAGAAAGAATCGCTCTACTACTAGTCAAATACTTA
Organism: Euprymna scolopes; assembly: GCF_053919585.1. Classification (NCBI taxonomy): domain Eukaryota; kingdom Metazoa; phylum Mollusca; class Cephalopoda; order Sepiida; family Sepiolidae; genus Euprymna; species Euprymna scolopes. The sequence goes on from NC_136515.1 coordinate 85,077,346, forward strand.
CTGTTAGGAGACTAATTGAAGGAGTAAAAGCAAAAAAAACATTGAGGTAGTCATGATCTCTGTAGATTTTCCATAGCATTTGACTCCGTACATAGAGGAAAATGGCCTGCATATAAAAAAGCATAGGGCATTCCAAATGAAGTCATTAATGCAATAATGATGCTATTTGAGCACACTCGAGCAATGGTTAGGTCCCCAGCTGGAAACACAGAATTTTTCGATATTCGCACTGGGGTTCTACAAGGATATACCCATGCCCCTTTTCTGTTCATTGTCTGTCCTGAATTTGTACTTCGCACCTCTGTTGATGTACACGACATGCTAGGCTTTACCCTACATGGATCTAGAAACAGACGTCATCAATCAGCACACATAACTGATGCAGATTACGCAGACAATATTGCTTTGTTCGCTAACAACACTGCTGATGCGCAAACGCTGTTACGTAAACTAGACAAGTCTGCAAATGACATTGGTCTCCACATAAATGCGGATTATAATAATAATAATAATAATAATAATAATAATAATAATAATAATAATAATAATAAAAAACTCCGGACAACAACAACCCTACTAGAAATAAAAATAAAAATACTAATAACGAACAAGATAAATGCAACTGTAGATACCGCACACTTTTCCCACTTACAAAATAAAGGTCTAACCAAAAACATAGTTTACCAGGCCACAATATTTGCGAGAGAAACCCCGAATAACTAGAAATATACGGAGGTATGACTTCTTTAGATTTCAAAACTCGATATTATGACCACAAAAGTACATTAAACTATAAAAAAACACCGTATGAGAACAACACTAGCAAACTAATACTGGGAACTCAAGGAAAGCGGACGTTCGTCGGTAGTCGAATGGAAAATAGTAAGACAAGCAAACACCTGTAGAGATCTAGACGACCCATGTAGATTATGCCTTCATGAAAAATTTGCTATCCTATACTTTAAATAACCTCCACATCTATTAAACTGTAGGAGTGAAATAGCGAACAACAGTGTTCACATTATAAAATTTACTCTAGGATAGAAATACAAAATAACAAAAACAATAGAAAATAAACAAATAAATAAATAAAATAAATAAACATGCATATGCATTATCTATCACCTACTTTATATATATATATATATATATATATATATATATAATTTTTAATTTAATTAAGATTTGATTTTTTAATTTTAAATTATCAATCACATTACTTAATATATATATATATATATATATATATATATATATATATATATATATATATATATATATATATGTCAGGTCATGTCATATAATACTGGTACCATGTAACCCAGTAGTACCTTCCTAAACAAATAAATAAATAAAATAAATAAACATGCATATGCATTATCTATCACCTACTTATATATATGTATGCATATATATATATATACAAATATATATATATATATATATATATATATATATATATATATATATACTATGAGTTAATAAAAAACATATGGGAATTAAGCTATTAATAAATTAAATATTCTATCTCTTCATAACATCTCATGTGTAAACAGGAAAAATGATAAACTATGCTGGAGAAAGTTTTCCCAATAGAATCATTATGTCTGAGGAGTTTTATGAGATTAAAATTTCAGGAAATATGTAAGGCTTAATTAGTATATCTATTTTCATACCTTATTTCTTAGCTTTAATCAAGTATTTAGCAATGTTTAAGAATGTATAAATATTATCGATGTTACTAAACATGGATATATAAAATATATCCTCTCAATGCATTTTATCTGGGTACAAGAAATACCATATATATATATATATATATATATATATATATATATATATATGTGTGTGTGTGTGTGTGGGTGTGTGTGTGCAAGCGCGCGTGTGTAAATGATAGATATATCTGCGCATACGATGTTCGTCACAATAAATGGAATGTCCTGAAATACAGGGATATTTGTTTGTAGAGGGGATATCTTTGTGTTGAACCAGCCACTCGTTCTCGTACAACCGTTAATCTCAGTCGGTGTATTAACTGTTACAAAACTGAACAAAGAGTTAATATTTTGGTTTACGTAAATATTTATATTGTCCAAGATGCATGGAAAAGTTAGGGTGCAACTATTTGATTGACTAAACGCGTTCTGAGATATAAGTTTTTAAGCGTCAACATCGTGACACGCGCACACACGCACAAACACCTCCTCCCAGACATATATATATATATATATGTATACATATATATATATATATATATATATATATATATATATATATAAAACTTGTTTATTGTTATATAAACATGTTATATAAACATGGTTACTTTTGAATAGTCAAGTCGCTGCCTGATGATATCTGTTGTTTGATTGAAACAAGTGGCTATTTGTAGCAGCAGGATGTAACCATGTTTATATAACAATAAACAAGTATTATCAGCTCTTTTTATTGAGCACTATCAAACAACCTCGTTGAATTCATTAGTCCATTACTTTTGAATAAAAAAACCCGAGTATATATATATATATATATATATATATATATATATATACATATATACATATATATATATATATGTATATTTTGACAGCAAGTCATTATTCTAGCACGTCTGATTGACCCGACAGAGTTAGCCTTTTTTCCGATTTTTCTAGATATCTTTTCCATTCGCCGTGAACACTTCTTTTATTTCAGCTGGCCTGAGGTATAAAATGGCGACCTGATGTTGTTGTTCAGCCATGTTCGTGTGAAGCGCTTTATATCGGTGCCCCCGATTATCATCGGTAGCGATTTTTGTAGTTATCGTTTTCTTTTTCCTTTCGTTTGTGGCGGGATGTATTTATAGTTTAAAGAAAACTATATTTAGACTTGGTGTATTTATAGGAAAAGACAAACTACGAACATTGTAACATGTAACTGCTCTAGATGTAAACAGAAAATAAATAGTTATCGCCATAATTCTGCATATCAGTTACAAGGACTTCCGCAAAAGTAAAGGTTGTATTTCTATTTGACAACCATTTCCACATTCATCCGTGTAGTAGTAGTATCGCATGGGTGAGACCTCTATTTACAGCAACATCTGGTAGGCGCAGTGTTGGATATTTTCCATCCCTGCCTCATATATATCAACTGGGTAGAAATTGTTAATACTTTTGGGCTTTCGGTACTTGATATCTGGGATATTTTTTAAATGTATTTGTGGGATTGGCAAGTCCCTGGTTCCCTCGTCTAGTTTGGAATACATTTTTGTGTTGCCACTTTTCTCTTATTTGGGGTGGTGTTATTAAGCTTGCTATTGGTAGCCATTTTGGGGGACGAGTTCAGATATCATGAATTAATACGATTCGACTATCACGCCCGTTATGACACTCCGACTATAACTATTATTTACGCTTGCTTATCGATACAAATCCAGCGTTCCAAGCGTATTATACAGCCTTTACTTTCAGTGCGTATGATGAAATTACCACATGCTGTAATAATTTTATATAATATTCGCGATTCTAGCAATTGTTCTCCCTTCATCTCTGTAAGCAACGCTTAAATTGGAATCAATATTCTAACTAATATCTTCACAGTTGATGCATTTTATTCATGATATGTCCAAATGTACGGAATATTTCTTAAATCTGTTACTATTTATATGCCCAGAAAAGATTGTACAACTGATATGCATACTTACTGATTTTAGTTCAACATCTTATTCAAGGAAGTGAATTAACTTCATGAGGTAAATGTATTTTGCGTGTCCATATTAGTTTCAAAATATAGTCCACGACATGACTTAATAGGCAATGCCTTAACCTTTCTGTAAAAAAAAAATTATAAAATACTTAAATACATTTAGTTGAACTGTATAAAAAGGCATTGTTATTTTTATGATCAGAAATATTAGATTTATTTTACGCTTAATTTATACAAGAAAGTTATTATCTAATCGGGAATCTAAATTATGTGATACAAATATTATACATATATATGTATGCGTGTGTGTGTTCGTGTGAGTGTGTGTGTTCGTGTGTGTGTGTGAGAGAGAGACTGAGAGTGAGAAAGATAGAGAGAGATAGGAAAAGGGATAGTTGATAGACTGAAGGCCAGATAGATACATTTATACTGGGTGTCCACAAAATCTGGCTGAATTATGTAGCCAAACTTTGTGGACACCCTGTAGATTATGTAGCCAGACTTTGTGGGTACCCTGTAGATTATACAGCCAGATTTTGTGGACGACTGTAGATTATGTAGCAAGACTTTTGGGTACCCTGTATATTATGTAGCCAGACTTTGTGGGTACCCTGTAGATACTGTAGCTAGACTTTGTGGACACCCTGTATATGTATATATATGTATATATATGTATATATATATATATATATATATATATATATATATATATATATAGACAGAGTAAGACATAGTTAGATAAAATTATATATATATATACATATACATATACATATATATATATATATATATATATATATATATATATATATATATATATATATATATATATATATATATAAGAAAAACAGAATTCTATTAAATCTCTTATTTACAGTTGTATACATAGAAATGGCCGGAATAAATATATAAACTATATTTTTATTATTTGCTAACACTTTATGTAATAAAAAGTAATTGCCCATTGATATAAAGAGGGTGATCGTTTTGCCTTAAGTTTTTATGAAATAACAATTTTTCTTCTAAAATCACCCAAATATTTTGAAAATATAACTGCTATATAGTTATATACAACGGATGAATATTGCTTAAATGTGTCCAAACAAACTGAGGTGTCTGTCAGGTATAAGATTTTAAACATTTTTTCATAATTGTATTTCGCTTTGTTTCCAGTTTGTTACGCACAACTTTCAAGTATATCTATATTTTTTTCGGTTTACGATGCCCAACTTTTCTGAATGGCTACGTCTATCCATCTAAACTTTATCAATGCTTTTTGTGGCATAACTTATTTATTCTGGTTGGTGTGCAATGTCAAACGTTATAGAGCTTGCCTCCGCTTAACGATTGCATTGAAACAAAAGATTCATATGTATTTCCATCTATTTTAACGTTTTACGTTTCAGTTCATGCAACGTCTACAAAAACGTATAGTAAAATGGAACTATTGAAACTGACATACAGTAGTGACCAAAACCAAGGGACAAAATTTGGAAACCTTAAAGACGTTGCTCCCTGATAGTAGTAGATATGTCAGATAGGGTTGCATGTGGTGTCTGCCCTGTGGAATGATGTTGCCAAAATGTATTTAACACTTCGTAGCATACGGTTGGTGTGCTCACATGATGATGTAAGATAAGTAGGCAGATATAACAAACATACTGGAATTCTGTGGACCTAATGATTCTAGTTAAATAAAATGAAAGATATATATGTTTGTTACCCAATAAAACTAAATAAATAAATATAAAAACAATGAATTAAAAAATCTTGAAAGTTATTTGAGGCCAGGGACACTACATCCGATGTCGGATTCCGCTGTTTGCGCATATTTAGCTTTCGTGGACACAAACACAAGCTCCAAAGTCCAAATGTGAAAATATCAATCTAACTAGAGCTATCTTCTTGATATTTTGCCAATTTTATTAAACTTATGACAACTACAAAAGCTCTCCCAATTAAAGTTTCTGAAATAGCTAGTCAACGTCAGGAATCTGGTACTTTCCACATTTTCAACGAAAAAAAAATGACAAGATTGTAATTTTAAACTGAGAGATTCCGTACCGTATCCTAATAAATGTCCGTTCTAGCCTGATTGCTTTTGCAGTTTTCCCTTTTTTCTTGTTTATTTTAAACGCTTACATTCCTGCGGAGTTAGCTATTTTCTTTTGCTTATTCGTTCCATTTGTTTAGATTGATTCTTTCTGCAACTGTGTCCTTTTAAATTCTTCGGTCTCGATTAGACAGCAATATTACTTCGGACCGACACATAAAAAAGTTTATAAATCGTGGATATTTCTAGATCGATATCTCTAGATTCGGAAACACATCAAACAATTCCATTGTTCCTATAATGGCGGGAAATTAGAACAACATTCCCCACTCTACCCAGACACCTCAAGCAAAAAATCTCATGACATCAATTCCACTTTCAAATTTTCACAATTCTATCTGCTCGTTTTATATGCAACAGGTCTTAACGATGAAAAATGTAAGAACCGATATATATATATATATATATATATATATATATATATATATATATATATATATACATATATATATATATGTATATATGCATATATATGTATATATATATATATATATATATATATATATATATATATATATATATATAAAAGTATTAGATTGTTGAAAAAATAATGTCGTTTTTGACGTTCTTCTTCAAGTAAAAATAACGATATTAGTTTTGCACAAACCTAATAAATTCATCTAAGTGTCCTTGCATTTGACAATATATACGTGTGTAGAATAAACAAAAAGAAGGTGCAGTTACGTTAAATACGGAACCAGACCAAAGAATAGCTATCTTACGATAAAAACGTATTTAATTTTTATTTTACGCAGTGACTTTTCCTTTAAGGATCGTTTTTTACATTACCGAAAAAGAAGCCTTACAACACACTCTTATGAGTGTGTTGTAAGCCTTTTTTGTGGTGTCTTTAACGTTATTAAATACATTTTAAAACCTTTACTTTTATTCCTGTGTCTAATTGACTTATCTAATTAAATATTAGATATCTATGCAAAGTATGAAATCCTTTATCTTAAATAAAATGCATTTGTTATACTTTACCTATTATTTATTTGGGTAGTGCTATCATATATCGATTCAATAAAACAAAACTTCATAGAGTTTTACACAGACAAGACTATTTTTTATGTCTGAAAATCGGTACCTCTCATTCTTTCGGAATCGGAAACAGTTGAATCCTTCCTTCATTCCTTAACATACATATATATATATATATATATATATATATATATATATATATATATATATATAGTAAACCTCCTTTAATTTGAACTTCCTCTAAAGTTGGACTTCCTCTCCTTAAGACTTCTTCTAAACTTGGACTTTCTCTAAACTTGAACTGTCTTGTCATTGAAATTGTATTAGCATATTTGATGCGGAGTTGCAGTAAAACTGTGTACATGGTTTAATCGGATATTGCGCAGAAATGTTAATATGGCTACTATGTAATTAATGTAGATTAGCTATTGATAATTAATTTACACTAACTGTGTTTTTTTTCAGACTGGTATAATTAAAATAGTATACAACAACCCATCACAAAGAATCAGAGAATACATCTGGTCTAGAAAAAATTCTTGAAACCGAACTGTTACCGACCAACCAAGCTGTTCTTAAATCACTTAATGCAAATATGTTGAAATGTGGGGGCAACAATATGAGGAAACTACTGATCAATATCCTGAAGCCAGTAATGGTAAGGAAATAGCGACAGTTCCATTCACCTGACCCTAATGTAAATAACCAAGAGCACTCTGATGACGCAATATCATGGGATAATGAAAAAAATCTATGGAGACGGTCATAAAATTTCTAGAAAAAATCCCTTACTTTAGTGACAACTATGTTTGCAAGCACTGTCACTCCGAAGAGATATAATCGTAAAGAAGCTAAAAAAATCAAGAAATTGTAGATTTTCGTGATCGCTTACGGAATACAATAGCAGCACCCGAGAGCTAAATAGATCAGAATAGAAACTGCAATGAGACTCATTTAATGAATAACTTAAAAGCTGTAGTTTGCAAAAATGTATGATTTCTGTAGATGATAACTTAGGTAATAAATACCTAACAAGTAAGAGTAGATTAAATTTATTTCAATGTTTTTGTTCCTGGTAATAATATTTAACAATTATTACTTGCAATATATCGTAAGCTAAACTTAATATATACTTGAAGTATCATATAGCAATGAATTTCATTTACTATTTCTTAATTTTAGAAAATTAAAGTTAACTGCAGCATATGTTTTTCTCGCGAAACTTTAACAGCATCCTTTAATTTGAAGGAAGTGAATTATAGGATTCATAGTGTGGGTATATATATATATATATATATATATATATATATATATATATATGTATATATATCTTTATATATATGTATATATATATGTATGCATATATAAATGTATTTATAGTGATATACATATATACATGTAGCTTTATATAGATATATATGAATATATATACATATATATCCATATATATGTATATATATAAACATATATGTGCATATATACTTACACACACAGATGCATATATAACTATATATATATATATATATATACATTCTTCATATTTTGTACAAAAATGTTAACATTTTAGATATATCAATAATCAATGTTTCTTCATATACCAATAAAATTAAAGTTAAAATAAATTGACTCAATTAATAAGCTTTTACTTAATACCTTTAGTAATCGGGTATTTATAAAATATTTACACAAAAGCAAGACAATAAAAATCAAAATGATATCATCATATCCATACATACACACACCCATACATCATATATATATATATATATATATATATATATATATATATATATATATATATACATATTTCAATATGTGCTATGGCAATAGATACACTCTGTAAGAGTAGCTGCGCGTTGAATTTAAACACGACCGATACATACTCAGGGTAAATGTTTGAGTAAAGTGACTGAAAACATTGTCAAGATTAACGAAGAGTAAACCACTTCTAAATAACGAATAGTCACCAATTTGTGTACTAACCGAATGTGGGTGTGTTACAAATATTATTTTTCGATAACCAATACAACAATATATCACATATGTTTTAATACACGTACATGACTCAATAGTAATAGATTACATAAAGCACGGAGAGGTGACCTTCGTTTCTCATGTAAGAAAATACGAAATGTGTATAGTTTTATATGTTTATTACAGTTTTATTATGTAACAAAAAATATAGCCATTTTAGAATAACTTTAAACGAAATTATGTTTACGCTTGTCTTAATGGTTATAAAACATTGTACAATCAATTTTCATTTTTCTAATTGAATGTATTAATGTTATTCTCAGATAGATATTTTAAGACAAGCATTGTTAAACACAACAGAGAGCTTCTATTTGGTAATACCTTTTTAATTTTTGAAACTTTCCGTCATATCCTACTTGTATATATATATATATATATATATATATATATATATATATATATATATATATATATATATATATATATATATATATATCCATGGTATGGATGTATGGTACAATCATTATCGAAGTGCTCGTGGTTTGTTTTTCATATAGGAGTTTATGCATTGTTGGGAAATTTTGTGTTAGTCTTTGCGAGGAATTGTAGAAAGTTTTTTTTATAATTATTCCGGGTGATAGCAATTGCTCCACCCTTATGCATAGCCACCAGAAACTCCTCCTTAACCGAGCAAAAATCTCTTCAAACAAGAGAATATTATTCATCGAACTATATAAAATCAAGCAAGTCTTAATAAACAATAGTTTCCTAAATTATATTGTTGACCAACACATCAAATCCATGCTCCAAATTTTTGACAGCATCACTACATACAATAATACTCCACCGCACCATAACTCTAATATACGTAACCTATTCTACTGCAATCGAATGCATCCAGAGCTTAAGTTAGTAGAATAACAATAAAATAAAGAAATATTAGGTACTCACGCAGAAAGTGATCCGTGCTGAAATAATAACGTTATTATTTAAAAAGCCATTCTTAACATGGAGAGGGGGGAGTGTTTTCTAACTATTCTATACTTTAACCCTATAAATTGAATAAAAAACATATCATAAAACTTTAATTAAACTTGGAAATACGATTTATAAATAGCGCGGATAAATAAGTGCACTAGCACCTATTTTTTTATATATACGTTTCTGATGTAAACAACAATAACATTAGATTTATCATTTACTATAAAAAAATATTAAACTCAAATCTTAGTTATTAAAAACGACACCCCTCCGCTAAAATTACTAGAGCGTCATCGATCATGTTAAATGCTTCTTGGGATAATGTAACGCATGTAACAACAATGCAACTAATAGTTACGTCGGCCATACATGATGGCAATATGTTTGGTGTTAGTACCATGGGGAAGGAAGGAAAGCGCGCCAGTTCTGGGGTTACTAGATGAAACGGGTTGAATGTGTGGGAAGGGAGCCATTTAAGTACGTTGGGGCATTTAAGTATGTTGGTGCAAGATTTAACAGTATGGCAGAAGTGACCGCGAGAAAGCCACACTTGCCATAATGGTAAATAAAGTGCCATCTCCCGACAATCACTGAGCCCATAGAATTTCAGAGAAATTTTAATTAAAACACCCACATCCTACACCATAAAAAGGAATGTAAAGAAGCTTAAATCCTTTAAGATTTTCATATCAAAATGCAAAAAATAAGATATGCTAAATAAAATCGCATTTCAAAATAGCACCAGCATACTTAAATACCTCCCTCCCAAGACACACACCTCGTTTCAGCTAGTACCCCACAGAACTCGTAAACCCTCCTGACCTCCCCATGATACTAACACCTATCCGCTGCTAGCAATCCAAATAAGTCTTGGGCAATGATTTTTGCCGATGAGGATACTTTGTTTAAAAAAAAATATATGATAAAATTATTGTCCAAGATTATTGTTTATCTCAATAGAAACATCGTTTCCGAAACGATCGTACAAGTTATTGATTTATTTGTTCTTCCTTATGAAACCGATTATTTGAAACACACCTGATCAAACCTAAAAGGTGAATTATATTGAAACAAAAATCAAGCTTCATTCATTCAGCATATAAATAATATCTGGCCGATTTACACTTTGGAAGAAAGGGGATATATAGTTAGTAGATATAGACAGTCGGGGTTCTAAAATAGGAATGGTAAAGAAAAGGGGATATGTGTTTTAGGAAGAAGGGAAGAGGAACTAATTAATTCCCTAATAGTAGCCCCCTGCTTCAAAGTGGCACTGTGCCTTGTTTGGGGTGAAAATTGAATAAAATAAAATAAAAAAAACTACGCAATTTTCGTCTCAAAGAGTAACAGTCGGACGGCACCGGTTGTATTTTAACTAGACAGCTGTTTGTAAGCTTTAGTGTTTGCTTTGACTATAAGTAATATTATACTTAAACGGATATATTTTCGTATTTTAGACTCCCTTGTTTTTTTTGTTTTATCACCTATTTTACTGAAGATTTTACTCATGCATTTTCCTCCTTGTTTTAAATGTTTTATACATTTATTTCTAGTATTTTATTTTTATTTATTATTTTTTTATTTCTTCCAAATAATATACGTCGATATGATCAAATGAACAACTTATATATGTGTGTGTGTGTGTACGTGCGTGTATATTTGTGTGTATCTGTAAGTGTATATGTGTATATGTAGAGAGAGATAAAGAGAATTAGAAAGCGAGGTACGATTATGTATATTCGAAGAAGTGGCTTTGTAGGCAAAGTATTCGTGTTTTTAACAGTGAAAATAATGTAGAATATGAACAATACAGACGTAAGAATAAATAATGTTGTTCCGAGGAGAAAGTCATGCCGAGGATGAAAACTTGTTCTTTTCATGAGGAAAAGAATTTGATGAAGCTTCTAATGAAGGGAAACTCTTTGTTGCATAAACAAAAAACATCAAGATGAAAATATCGCTTGCTTTGAAAGTGAATCTGAGAGAAGCAGAAACAATAGATCTAACCTACCCATATATGAACAAACAAATCCACAATCACAGACATACTAAACTATAAATCTTACAAACTAAACCATAAATACACGCACACATTGTTACACACACACAGACACACAGACATATATATATATATATATATATATATATATATATATATATATATATATATATATATATATATATATATATGCAAAAATGATGGGGCCATGCAATTTCGTAATGGTATTTTTGTGTTAGAATATATTGTTGACTGAATACTTTGCATGTTTTCTGGGTTTTTACTTCAGTTTACTGTTTATACCGAGACAATAATATTTAGAAACAATACTTGTCATGACACCTAAGCGCAGGAAAACATGTACATGTCTTAATAAGACTAAGAATATATCTAAATAAATAAAAGACCATATTGGCGTTTGAAGTACATTTCTTAATATATATATATATATATATATATATATATATATATATATATATATATATATATATATATACTGAACAAATTTTGGATCTACAGATGTGGATTCAATATATAGGGTAGTCAGACATATGGAAAAATATAATTGATTTTTATCCGGAAAATTATGTAATGAGGATTAAAATTTGACAAAAAAGTTGCTATATCGGATTATCGGATTGTTAAATGTTGATCAATTGTTTCTGATCTGAAAATATATTTTCAAAATCGTAGCAAGCTCTTTAATTGATATTGTACTTAGCTCACTGTATTTAAGTTTTTATTACTGATATCAGTGAAATGAGACTGCTTAGAAGAAGCATAATGCTCGCATGCAAATTTTCCGTTTCTTATTGTTTTTTTTTTCAAGGGAATTTAGTGTAAGTTTTAATACATACGGAATTTCTGTTAATAATTAATATGAATTTTCCATTAATTAAAATATCATATTCTGAGTGCCTTACTCCAGGCGGCATGGTATTATATATATATATATATATATATATATATATATATATATATATATATAGGGAGAGAGAGAGAGAGAGAGGAGAAAAAGAGAGAATACAGTTTAAAATCCTGGAAACCAAAAAATAAATAAATTTAACTTATCGCAGACATAGCACTTGCATAATCTGACTTCTAAATAGTTTATAATTACAAAATAGAATACATTTATATAAGGATGGAAAAAAACCATTTATTATATATGTGAAATAGAAATAGAATGAGTACTTGCAGAAACTGATTTATCAAAAGTTTTCAACTGTAAAAGATAATTTGACTATGTAAGGATGAAAGAAAACCTTGATTAAAATCTGTAAATAGAAAACAGGGGTCCTCAGCTGCTTACCATGTAGCTATTAAAAAAAGATTACAAAAAATGTTAAGGACATGCCCATTATATATATATATATATATATATATATATATATATATATATATATATGAACAAATGATTAATAAAACATGTTAAAAGACATATTGAAAAAGAGTTAAAAACATATTTAATTTTAAAAAAAGGAAGCACAAGATAAGTGGATAGTCCTTAATCCGCGGAGTTTAACTCTTTAATATTTATAATATATTTTAAGTTTACCATGTGGATTACCTTAGTAGACTTATTGTACCTTTTATTTTTATTCATATATATATATATATATATGTGTATATATATATATATATATATATATATATATATATATATTTATGTGTGTGTGTGTGTGCGTGTGTGGTGTTTTTAGACGCAGGAAACGTTAATTTGACGACTATATTTTCTTTTATTGGAGATTTGGGTGCAATGGTATCTTAATTTACGAAGAGAGCGTATGGGTTACAGAGGAACTTTCGAATGGTCTATGATATACATATTGTTTAATCTTAAAGGTTGTAAAACTGTTGTTGATATAAGATTTTTTTCGAGTTTTGATACTTATCGAATGAATGACTGTACAAACATATCTAAGACCACAGAAAGGCATGTATCATTGTCAGACATTTGCAGAAGGTGGGCTCAGTCATTCCGGAAGCTATGAAGAAGGCATTTACACACACAACAAATGAATTTTATCTAAGAGTGGAGACAATGTTATCAAGAAGTAAATAATTAACAGATAAAATCTCATCAAGATAAGAAACACTCTACATTATTAAGAGTAGCAAACAATAACAATAAAAGATAAGGAAAAGGTTATATAATACTATTGTATATCATCAGAACAACAGGGAAAAGTTAATAAGAAAATTCAGAAAAAAAACACGTTTGTGGATACGGTATTTCGAAGCTTACTGCTTCTCATCAAAGGAGGAAAAGAACCAGAATTATAAGAAAATGCAATTATAGAGAAAACATGGTTTATGATTTGAATCTTTGAAAAGAGAATTACAGAATAATATAAAATGGTACATAAATAATAAAATACACGAGAAATAAATTATTTGGAAGAATATATTATTATTTAGCATGTTCTTATTTTATTAATAAAAATATATTTTGCTCTTCTTTTATTTGCACTCTTAATAACCTCGGTAAATTCATGAGTTATCACTCTTTGACGTCAATAACTTGGTATATTTATGCGGAGATAATGATGTTATATTTACTCTGGTCGAATAGTCACTAATCTAAATGTTAATTCCAACCAAAATTTCTCGCAGTAAACGTTGCTAGTATGGTTTATTCTTTGGAGTTGGAGAATATATCCTTTCCGGTTTCAAATTTCTCGACCAGCTGTAAATATTACTCCTCGCATCGATGATCCCCGAAAGGGTGAAATACTTGCGTTTGTAGGTATATATATATATATATATATATATATATATATATATATATATATATATGTGTGTGTGTGTGTGTGTGTGTGTGTGTGTGTGTGTGTATTCTTTCTTAGAACTGCGCGCCTGTGGAACTCTGTTTAATCTGCCTGCTTCCCACCTGACTACAACTTGAATGTGTTCAAATCCAACGTTAACAAATTCCTAATGAACAGCCCCCTTAAGTAAACACTTCATCAAATCTCCACACTAACGTAATGTACTTGCAATAACCCTTATCCCTGAGTGGCTTCCGGGCCTTGATAAGTGGTGGCATCTGTGTAAAATATATATATATATATATATATATATATATATGTATATATATATATAATTTATTAACAATGAAAATAACTTCCCGTTGTCTCTGAGACAGTTGGCATATGTTGTATACATGTTGATGAAGTCTAAACTGTACAAATATAAATAGTGAAGTGGTGTATACTTGTATGCCAACACTGGTGGCTAGAACAATTGTAAGCATTGTGTAACTAATAAACGACAACATTAAAAAATGAGTTAATGCTTGTGTGTCTATACCTTTTATACGTGGTACTTTTAACAAACATTATTGTGTTAACAGTATCGCAATACTGAGCTATCTCTCATTAGGAATATTATGTTATTTATTAATATGTAATTACAATCAGTTACTTTCATTTAAGATTAAAAAGCTGCGTATATAGTTCAGTATTTATACCAATATATATTTGACCATGTAAGATTTTTTGCCAAAGGTAGTGCCTTTATAAATGTATTTGTTTTGATTTGATCAGCTGTTCTAATTTTTTCATATAGGTTGGATGATTTATAGTTTTTAGTGGAACACGTTTTCGCATGTTTATATATCCGTAGGTTTCGATTTTAGCTGTATAGTATTTTGCAGGATACAAGTTTGCATATATGTAGCCACAACACATAAGTTGTGTTGAATCAGACAAGAGAAATAAAGAGCCAGATTGACGGGGATAAGGCACTTTACAGGTGAAATACATTGTTAATATATGTGTTTTAGTGTATGCAAAGCGTTGCCTATCTTTTGTGTTGTCTCATTTTCTTACGGTTTTAATGATATTGTTACTTTCACCGGTCGGCACTTTAGAATATCTCGCATGTCCTCTTACATCACTGATATAAAAAAAAAAACATTAAAAAAACAGAACATCAACGGCAAAGTAATATTAAACGGAATAACAAACGAAACGAAACTATAGGCAACTTCTAAAGAAGATGTCGATCACGGAGATGTCGGAGAGAAAATTGATTAAAATACTCGGACGACGAGCGTTAATTAATTAAAGAGCGTGCAAAGCAAAAAAGAAACATCGGCGTCACCAGTCACGTGATGCTGACACAAAGTTCACATACATGTCAATGTATAAAAAGCTATATGTCTGTCTGTCTCCATATTTTTCATACTCTATCTCCTCCAAAACAAAAAAAGGCGCAGAACGACGCTAGTGACCTGCAATAATTGGATTTTTTATGGGTCTTTAGAAAGTAAATATAATTTTTATACAGTCAAAAATGGATCAAAATTGAAATATTCCTTATACATTTTGTATATTCATCTTAGTGTATTTTTAATATTTAATTTAAATCCGTTTCTATACGTATCCAGCTGGGACCGTGGAAACGCAAGCAGTTTTTAAATGCTACAGTTTTTGTTTTGATTCTTACTAATGGCACCCAAAAACTATATTTTAACCTTTGTAATCACAACTCTATCAAGGTATATACGAAAACTGGACGAATTAATATATCATATTCTAGCGTATTTTACGATCGGCAAAGTCGACTCCCCTAGTATATATATATATATATATATATATATATATATATATATATATATATATATGTATGTATAATACTACAGAAGTTCAGAAAACATTGGTACCGTCGGTTTCAAGCCCAATATAAATAAGACAAGTTAATGGTAACACGTTAATGATGTTAGGCTTTCGTCAGCCATGTTGTTTCAGTCTGAGGAAGAAAATTCAGGCCCGCATTTATTTTTTATAATGATGTTCATTTTTATTTAACTATAGCTTATTCCTATCTCTGTATATTTTATTTTTTTTCTAATATGAATTTTCTAATTTTTTGATTTTTTATTTAATGCATTTTAGTAAGTATGTACTGTTCTGTTTTTGCATGGTGTTCGGTCTGCCTTCTGTTAGTTTTAGCTGGTTGAAGGGAGATAATCACTTTATCTTATTTCAGTTAAGGGTAGATAATCCATGTTTCACTTGATCCAAGGGAGGTAATTTATATAATTTTTACATTTTTATTTTATTTGAAATAGTTGATCAAATAGCCTGCATACCTCCCTCAACTAGGAATAAGCTATAGTTTAATAAAAATGAACACTATCATAAAAAATAAATGCGTGCCTGATATTAACTGGCCCCATTTATGTTGAGCTTAAAACCGACAGTACCAATGTTTTTCTGATCCTCTGTACAATTTAATAAATAGATATTTTGCTCTTATATCGAAAAAGTTTTCTTTGTAACCGAGCTCTTTGTTGGAATTCTTTCCACAAAAAACAGTAAACATATATATATATATATATATATATATATATATATATATATATATATACATATATATATATATATATATCAGAAAAACCTTAAAGATTGTAAAAATATGTATAAATAAATATAAACTTATTTTGTCTCAAATCAAAATATAAAGTTTTACCCATGTCAGAGTTACCTACATCTAAAATGGCAAGTCTTTGGACCCAACATTAGCGGAGCAATTTCGTAGAATCGGCATAGGACAACTCTTTCAACTTTTACATTTTGGCAGCCGAATTTTCGCCCCTAATCTGGTTAAAATACTTGCCGCCTGTCCTAATACCCTTATGTGTAAAGTTTAAATGATTAGACACACAATTCGGTGAGTTGTTTGCTAAACACTACAAAGGTCAAATCTTTTGAACTTTGACCTCTCGGAAGCTTAAATTTTCGACCAAACCCGATTAAAAAGCTTGCCCTATCTCTGAATACTCTTTATGTACACTTTCAAATGTTTAGACTAGGTCAATTATTTAAAAATTTAACCCCTATTATGACCCCCTTCAAATTCATTGTTTTGGGCTCAAATCAAGTTGTAGATCAATGTCCAAGGTACCTATATCTTAAATTTTAAGTTTAAATTGTCAGAGGAGTTTGGTAGAGTCCTCAAAGGTAAAATCCTTGAACTTTGACCCCTTAAAAGCAAAATTTCTGGAGAAAACAGATTACAAAGATTTGCCCAAATCTCCGTAACCTGTATCCCAAATTTCGAGTATGTAGACCTAAAATTAACAGAGTTATTGCGTAGGGAAGTGTACACAGACAGACAAGCACGTTCACTTTTATTAATTTTTATTTAAGTGCCGCTCACTATGAGTTATAATACGTTCTACACTAATATATATATATATATATATATATATATATATATATATATATATATATATATATATATATATATATATACTAGCAGTTCTGCCCGGCTTCGCTCGGCCCCTATGTACTGTTCACCACTTTATAAGCATATGTATATGATAAAAAGTGTGAATATGTATCGTAATGCTTCCTATGTAATAGCTTCCGTAACTATTGTAGAGAAGCGTTGGTGGAGACAGCAGACTTCAATGTTTTTTTTATAAATTTTGACCACAATTTTTACACCTTAACATTTATTATTTTTGGTTCAAATTAAATTCAAATATGTGACCCATGTCAAAGTAACATACATCTAAATTTAAATTATTTAGATCCAAAATTGGCGGAGGAGTTTGTAGAGTCTGCAAAAGTCACCTCTGTAAACGTTGATTGCTCGACAGACAAATTCTCGCCAAAAAACTGTTTAAAAAGCTTGCTGCAAGCCTGGATACCCTTTATGTAAAATGTCCAATGTTTAGAAACACAATTGGGTTAAAAGTTTGCTAGACATTGTAAAGGTCAAATCTTTTGAACTTCCTCCCCTTAGCAGCCAACCTTTTGGCCAAAACCGATTCAAAATCTTGCCCTATCTCTGAATGCGCTTTATGTAGAAATTCAAATGGTAAGACCAGAAATTTTCTGAGTAATTTGGTAGAGACGGCAGAGGTCATTTTTTTCAAATATGACCCCTAATCCAACCCCTTCACATTTATTGCTTTGGGCTCAAATAAAGTTGTTAAGTTAGATACATGTCCAAGTAAATTATATCTAAAATTTCAAGTTTTTAGACCCTAAATTTTCGGAGGAGTTTGGTAGAGTTCTCAAATGTCAAATCGTTGAACCTTGACCCCTTAGCAGGCAAATGTCTGTCCGAAAACCGATCACAAAGATTTCCCCAAATCTCAATACCCTGTATATCAAATTTCGAGTTTGTACCCGTAAAGCTATTGCGTTAGAAAATGTACATACAGAGACACACATATACCCCTACTCACACAAAGACCACACACAGATACGTTTTCTTTTATATATATATATATATATATATATATATATATATATATATATATATATATATATATATATATATATACTAGCATTTCAGCCCGGCGGTGCCCTGCTGTTTGGATGTGTCCGTTGAGCAAAAAAAAAAAATAGTAGTAGGAAGGCAAGCTCGAACCCGTACCGCGAAGGAGGAAAATAACGGGGGGGGGGAAGAAACTGACGTCTTTGCTGTTACGACCACCGCAAAGATGGATGTTACTTATGTTTAAATTAATGCTAGACAATCGAAAGGAGGAACATGACTTTCAAAAATATCGGCGACAAAAGCGACCCTCCAGTAGAAAAGTGCCCAGTTGAAGGTGAAGATATTCATGTTTTTAGCCAATTTTTCGCTATTTGTCGTTTGACAAGTCGACCTTTAAAACTATACTGATATTAGTAAAATCCGTCGCCTCTGTCAAAAGTTTTAGGCAGACATGCAAACATACATACATACATACATACATACACACATTTATATATTGGTTACTAATAATTTTCGACCCAAACCGATTAAAAAGCTTACCCTATCTCTGAATACTCCTTATATAAAATTTCAAATGTTTAGACCAGGAATTGTTTGAGTAATCTGGTAATGACCGCAGAGGTGAATTTTATTTAAAGTTTGACCTCTGTTATGACATAGAAAGATTTGTGGGCTAAAATCAAGTTATTAAGTTAGATCCATGCCCAAGGAAACTATATCTGAAATTTCAAGTGTTTAGACCCAAAATTGTCGGAGGAAGTTGGTAGAACTCTCAAATGTCACATCGTTGAACTTTGATAATTTATCAACAAAATTTCCGGCCGCACATAGATTTTCCAAAATTTCAGTACCCAGTATATCAAATTTCGTGTCTGTAGAATTAAAATTGACAGAGTTATTGCGTAGGGAAATGTACACACATAGACACACACAACCACACACAGACACGTTCACTTATATATATATATATATATATATATATATATATATATATATATATATATATATATATATATATATATGCTATTGCTCTGTTTTCCACATTGAGCTCTCATACCCGGATTTCCTCCTGGAATTATTCCATTATAACACTATATATATATATATATATATATATATATATATATATATATATATATATATATATATATATAAATGCGTGCTTGTGTATGTGTGTAGGAAGAGAGAAAAGGGAAAACTGAATATTAGTGTTCCTCTGTTAGTCTCGCGAGACAATGAATTTACTACGTGCTAGCTTACTCGATTCTACACTGGGTAAAATGTCAGATGTAAAATATTCAATAGTACAGATAAATCCAGTAGGCAATACTCTACAACTGAATACTTTATCAAAATAACCAGCGAATTATCTCTACAATTATATAGATGTAACTTTTCTTTGTATGTGAGTTTGTTTCTCAGTGACTCCGAAACTACTGAACAGATTTCCTTTAAAGTATCCAGAACATTAGTGTATAAGGCGTGGAGTGATAGTTTTCTTTTTTTTACATAGGCATCACCACTTATCAACGCAAATGCCACTCGAAGATAAGGGTTAAAAATGTACAGTAGAAATTGGAAATTAAATTTATCGTTAGTTAATCGTTGGAATTTCGGTAAATTTGTTAACTTATATGGAACGGTTCATCAAAAAGTTGTTTACGATAGAGTTGAAGACAACCATATTTTAGTAAGCTGGAAAGCAGGAAAACGGAAGACAATTCCATAGGCGTGCCTTTCTAAGAAAGAAGCTTTGTCCATGGGACCTACGTTTAGGTTTAGGCACTGATAAAGGGTGGGGAAATTAGTGATAGTGTTTTCTGCTAGACGGGTGTTTCTTGTGAAAGTTGTGCGAGGAAGGGCCATTGATCGGAGCTCAATCGAGCACTTGCCATGAAAATAACGATAAAACAGAGAAAAAACTCGCAACATCTATTCTGTAATAAAAAGGTTGCAGGGAAGAGAAGAGGACATGCCCTACGAGGCTACAAAATCTATGTGGAACTTCATCAAGGCAGGATAAGTCCTATCTAGCAGCTCCTACCCAAATATTGCAACAGTACTCCATCCTAGGATGTACCCGGCTCTTATATAGATAGAGAATTGCATCGGCAGTGAGATATTTCCTAGACCGATAGAAGGATCCCACCATTTTCCCAGCGGCCTTGGACACGGATTTATTGTATGTGTTCCATTAATGATCAGGAGTAAATGTCAAACCCAGAAGCTTGTCAAAACATGACGCCTCCCCAAGACGGGCGCCATTCATTTCAATTGATGCCAGATGTGGATCAGAGCGTTGATGATGTAAATATAAAGGCTTGGTTTTAGATACATTAAAAGTAACAAGCCACCTCTTTCCCTATTGTACCATTTGCTCTTGATCAGAGGAGAGATAATCAGAGAGAACTTGTTCGTTTATTGTCTTAGATATGCTACTATAGATAGTAGTGTCATCAGCATAAATGTAAGAATGATATTTGGAAGATCAATTATCTAGATCAGGAAGAGAGTTCGGCCCAGGATGCGCCCCCGAGGGACTCCAGCATTAATACTTAGAACTGAGTTCTGCCCATCAACCACTACGCTTATGAAACTATCAGAGATAAATGGTTTAATAATTGAGAAGACATTTCCAGCTATACCGTAGCTGGAGATCTTGTGAAGTAAACATTTATGTCATACTCTATCAAAGACCTTTGATATGTCAAGATAAATTGCCCTAGAATGTAGCCTCCGTCGAGAGATTCGCGAATCCTATTTAACTTTTGTTTCAGAATACCACTAATAATTCCGATAATCACAACCGTTATTTTAATTTATCTATCATCCGTAAATCCATTTTTCTCTGTCGTCCCTTAGTAACAATAATAGAACAACTGGCCGAGAAAATTCAACTGTGGGAGGTACACACACACACACCCACACACACACACACACACACACACACATATATATATATATATATATATATATATATATATATATATATATATATATATATATATATATATTTCATGATGTTTTTAGAGATACAAAATTTAAATATTACAATTAGGAAGGTAAGAATTTTATGATTCATGATTAAAAGTAAATTAAAAGTAAATTTGTATATATATATAAATATATATATTTATGTATATATATATATATATCTTCTCTCCAAAAAGGTGGGAATGAAGGGGGAGCAGGAGAGGAAAGAAAAAAGAGTGGGGACCCAGCTGACCGGTTTCGACCCTCGCTTCTCAAAGCTGTATCGAGGGAATTATTTTAAAATAAAGAATGAAAGCGATTAAAATAGAGTTTTATTAAATTTACGGGGAGAAAAAAAAGTGGGAAAACTATTAAAATAAAACGGCGTTATGGACCCTAGAGACTAATCACGTTCAAACCCAGGAGACATTCCCCTTGCTTGCAAAGAGAAGGTTTCCTGAGTCGACCGTGAATGGTCTCCAAGATCTTGAGATGGTATAAAGAATGAGCACGACTAATAATGGTAAGAGAGTCCGTGCTAAAGTTTGCTGCACAAGACGGGTTTTTAAGTAAACGATCAGTAATTGAAGACCCGTATGTGTTAGTAACGACATCAGTTGCCCGGTAGGTTCCATTCCTAATTTTACTGGGTACATGTTGTTGAATTCTGTTTTTTCTCCCCGTAAATTTAATAAAACGCTATTTTAATCGCTTTTTCATCTTTATTTTAAAATAATTCTCTCGATACAGCTTTGAGAAGCGAGGGTCGAAACCGGTCAGCTGGCTCCCCATTTCTTTTTCTGTCCTCTCCTGCTCCTCCTTCATTCCCACCTTTTTGGAGAGAAGATATATATATTTATATATATACAAATTTACTTTTAATTTACTTTTAATCATGAATCATAAAAGTCTTCCCTTCCTAATTGCAATATTTAAATTTTGTATCTCTAAAAACATCATGAAATATTTTAAGACGAGATACAGTTCGAGCTTAATTAAGAAATTAAACTCGATTTTAAAAATTAAAAGTAAAATTAGATTGACGCAAGACAATATAACATTCTTACATTCTTGTGTCAATAATAATGTGTGTCCTTCGTTTATTTTATTTAAAATAAAAAAAGCGAATTTGCAACCTGGGCACAAAATCTAGAATGCATTTATCCATAATTGTTTGGATAAATTAGCATTGAATTTGGAAAAATATAAGAGTGAATATGTTCAATTATGGAAGGAAGTTGTGAGCACTCTTTCGTGTTTTGATAAAGTTTGCTTTGCACGATATGTTGCAATTTTACAAGAACGAGATATTAAAAAAATAGTTCTTAAATCAAATAACAAATTTCAACACTTAATATCTAAAAATGTGGGTGTACTACTAACCCAAATATTGGAAGTAACGTACTTAATTTATCTTCCCATGACTTGTCACCTTCAGAATTTATGACACTTGGTCATGGGTTGGATTTTTGTATTCCCGTGCCCGGTGTAAAACGAGAAGAGGTGTTTTCGGAGTTTGAAATCCTAAATGCCCAAGCGGAGATACTTGCACCAGTCTCTGAAACCAAAACTAGAGATCTCAAGGCAAAATTGAATGACCTTGCTCACAGTTACGCCAGTATACCAGTGTCGCATTCTGAGTTTAAATGGCGCAAGGAGCATCTTCCAGTTATTATAATCCTACGACAAGACGCATCATTAGTTATTACTAGACCAGATAAAGGGTCAGTTTTTTTTTAACTGAACCATCATGAGTATGTTGGATAAATGTCGATAATACTAGATGACAAAGACAAATTTCAAAAATTGGGCCCTGTTGCAACTCATGATTCAACCGCCTCCTTGGAAACGAAATTTTAAAAGAAACTGATCAAGTGGGTCAAAAATGGTGTACTTCCGAAGAACGTATCTAGTGAGATAAGAACCTCTGGATCTATCCGCCCAAGGTTATATGGTCTTCCTAAAACCCATAAAGCTGATATCCCATTAAGGCCCATTCTCTCCATGGTAGGGTCATCGCAACACAAGGTCTCAAAATGGATCGTTGACATTTTACAACCTGTTTTACAATATTATAGTAAATATTGTCTTAAAGATTAATTTTATTTTGCTGATTTTATTAAAAAAAGATGGTTAATAGATTTATGTGCTCCTTTGATATTAGCAACCTTTTTACTTGTGTCCCTGTTTTGGAAACTATAGATATCTGTGCAGATTTTCTATATCGTGGCCGGATATCACCGCCTCCTATTCCTGAACACGTCTTTATTGAACTTATGAAACTTGCCACGACATCTGTGGAATTTAGTTTCAACAATATCATGTACCGGCAAAAAGATGGTGTTGCCATGGGGTCAGTACTTGGACCGACCATGGCGAATATTTTTGTGGGGTTCTATGAAGAGCGCTTACTATCTGGACCCATAAAGCCATTGGTGTACTTCCGATATGTTGATGACACATTCTGTTTATTTAATAACCAAAGGGAAGTTAACACCTTTTTCTCTTTACTCAATGGAATGCATCCCGCGTTAACGTACACCTATGAGGGAGAGTGCAATTCAACTATAGCCTTCCTTGATGTATTGGTAACAAAAACGCCATCTTGTTACCATACATCTATATACCGGAAACCAACGTTTACAGGTTTGTACACTCGTCGGGATTCATTTTGCCCCAGAAAACGTAAGATAAATCTGATTTGGACCCTAACACATCGTGCCCTTATGATTTGTTCCAAATCAAAATTAGATGAGGAATTGGAAAGAATTACGAATACTTTATCCAAAAATGGGTACCCCCTTGATGTGATTAGGCCAACTATTCAAAAGAAATTGGCTCAATTCTCTCGAATGAAACAGAATATAGTAGCCAAATGTCAAATTTATCTTCGTTTGCCTTAGTTAGGTAGAGTAAGTGAGAAATTTGCCAAAGAAATAAGTTCAGCAGTTCATGGATGTTATTTTGCTGCACATGTGTTTGTTGTTTTCTCTATGAGAACATTATTTCCATCTGCTCGAAAAGACGTTTTACCCCCCCATCACCATAAAAGTAATGTTATTTACAATTTTAAATGTGGTTGCGGTGCCAACTTCTTGGGTCGAACGACATTTACGTTAGATGGAAGAATTCAACAACATGTACCCAGTAAAATTAGGAATGGAACCTACCGGGCAACTGATGTCGTTACTAACACATACGGGTCTTCAACTACTGATCATTTACTTAAAACCCCGTCTTGTGCAGCAAACTTTAGCACGGACTCTTTTACCATTATTAGTCGTGCTCATTCTTTATACCATCTCAAGATCTTGGAGACCATTTACGTTCGACTCAGGAAACCTTCTCTTTGCAAACAAAGGGAATACCTCCTGGGTTTTGACGTGATTAATCTCTAGGGTATTCGTCCATAACGCCGTTTTATTTTAATCGTTTTCCCACTTTTTTTTCTCCCCGTAAATTTAATAAAACTCTATTTTAATCGCTTTCATTCTTTATTTTAAAATAATTCCCTCGATACAGCTTTGAGAAGCGAGGGTCGAAACCGGTAAGCTGGCTCCCTATTCTTTTTTCTTTCCTCTCCTGCTCCCCCTTCATTCCCACCTTTTTGGAGAGAAGATATATATATATATATATATATATATATATATATATATATATATTAATATTTATATATATATATATAAATTTACTTTTAATTTACTTTTAATCATGAATCATAAAAGTATTCCCTTCCTAATTGCAATATATATATATATATATATATATATATATATATATATATATATATACACACATATATATATATATGATTGTTGAGCTGGATTAAATCCGACGATATGAAATAAAATGGAGGTGGAAGGACCTGGATACTCAACGTTTCGCCCGATTTATGCGGGCTTCTTCAAGAGGGATGGTCATTGACGAGAGAGTCGGAGGATTGGGGCTATATATAATGATGGGGGAGAGCAGCGTGTTTTTCTTATGTAAATTAGATGTCATATATACATGTATATACATTTTATGGGAGAAGAACTAATTAGAGTAAACTAGTGTAGTGGATTACGTCTAAAAGATAAAATATCGTAGAGATGAAAAATTGTGTTTGGAAATATAGCGGTGATAGATTGAATAAATAAAATGACACGAGATTACGAAATACTTTCTTTTTTTTTTAAATTAGAAATAATTGAATTGGGATAAAATAGCGCAGTAACTTAAAAGATGGTATCTAAAAATAAGAATAGGAGGTGATAAAATGGAGTCTAAAAATAGATAATGATAAAATACAGTAAATAAGTAAAATAAAAATAAAATTAAGTGAAATTACGAATTTTTTTTTTTTTTTTTGCGTTTAACCGGTGTCTAAGTTGTTTTCTTTAATAATTATTTTCGACAGAAAGGGAGCAACGTGGAAAAAACCTTTTCTTTGCTTAATTATATTGCTGGAATGGGAGATTATAGCTGACTCAATTAAACGTCGTGTGGATCTGTTATGTATGTGTTTAAGGAAAGTTGCTTTGTAAAAATCAAAATGGTGGTCGTTTTCCATGATGTGACAAAATATGGCGTTGAGTGTATTGTTGTTTTTTACATCTCTTTTGTGTTCATATATTATTTTATTTAAATTACGTTGAGTTTCTCCTACCTATATTCTTCCACAATCAAGGCAGGGTATGGAATATAGGTATATAATATTTTTAGACTCCATTTTATCACCTCCTATTCTTATTTTTAAGTTACTGCGCTATTTTATCCCAATTCAATTATTTCTAATTTAAAATAAAAAAAAGAGTCTTTCGTAATCTCGTGTCATTTTATTTATTTAATCTATCACCGCTGTATTTCCAAACACAATTTTTAATCTCTACGATATTTTATCTTTTAGACGTAATCCACTACATTAGTTTACTCTAATTAGTTCTTCTCTCATAAAATGTATATACATGTATATATGGCATCTAATTTACATAAGGAAAACACGCTGCTCTCCCCCATCATTATATATAGCCCAAATCCTCCGACTCTCTCGTCAATGACCATCCCTCTTGAAGAAGCCCGCATAAATCGGGCGAAACGTTGAGTATCCAGGTCCTTCCACCTCCATTTTATTTCATATATATATATGTATATATATATATATATATATATATATATATATATATATATATATATATATATATATATTCAATCTATGTATATATTCCATCTATGAGATGGATTCCATCACATATCAATTAATATGGTGCTTCACAGTCTGACAGAATGTTTATAGAGCTGAAATATGTTCACACAAGACCAAATAAAATAGTTAAATGTACAACAGAACAAGTACAAAATCTAAGTGGTATGCTTATTTTTATTTATTTAATTTTTTTTTGCTGTAAATATAGAAATTTTAAAAGAAAACTTTATTATTTGAACATGGAATACAGGGCCTTTAAATTTCTTTCTTAAGTCTTTTGATTTTAAATATATAGCTCATTCGTCCATAGGGGATTCGTTTGCTTTGCATATTTATAAAGCTGGATATTTTAACTTTAAATTTATTTTGTCGATGTTGTAACGGCAAGCAAAGAAAAAAGAACAAACGTTGTTTTATGAAAGTTTGTTAATTTCCTCTCTTATCTGGTTAACGTCAAGTTATCCTGAATCTATATGCAAATTCATATAACTATATCTACTGTGTTCGCTGATTGGCAAATGCACATGAACTGGTTTCATTTTTTTTTATATAAAAATGAAAAATAAAAGCAGAAAAAAATTCAACGGAGTGCATAATACCAACACAAATGAGATTTGTTACCTCAAAACTTCTACCATTGATAATAAACTTTACAATTCCTTGTGGATGCTGGATTCCAGAAATTTTAGATTTTACCTGCCTGATTGGACTCATGAACTAGTGTGGTGTACAAAGTAATATTCATCTCTATTATCGAGCCCCACTCGAATCTGGGACCTAAAATTCTTTTTTAGTTTTTTTTTTTTAATATTACTCTCCTGTTAAGTATGTACTTTCTATGTTCCTTTTAAAATATGTTTAATTACTGTGCAATATATAATGTTATATATATATATATATATATATATATATATATATATATATATATATATATATATATATATATATATATAATTTGAGGTTGCTATTTTCCGAAGGTAGGGAAACCAGTGAAATATAACGAGGTTCATACAAGAGTGCTCAATACAGAAGTAGAGCAGGTTTCATTTGTCTTCAAACACACACACCCACACACACACCCACACACACACCCACACACACACATATATATATATATATATATATATCTATATAGCGAGAGATAAATAGGTAGATAGGTAGACTATATTCATAGCATACGGATGTACGCGCCGTCTAGCTTTCTTTTTAATCTTTTTGTGTGTGTGTCCATGTTGTAGCACTGTAAACAATCACAAATTCCATGCATGCTTTAAAACTATGCCGATTTAAGTTAGTTAGTTAGCCTTATAATGACAGCAGCTTATCCAATGCACCCCATGATTTTGAGTTGCGAATTTCGATATTACTTTCTGTGAGAACCATGTCGGTGCGCAAGTACGTAAACACACTGACTTATTCCAGTCTTGCTCCATCTAGAGCTTTGACACCCCCTC
The DNA here is from genome assembly GCF_053919585.1 of Euprymna scolopes. Taxonomy (NCBI): domain Eukaryota; kingdom Metazoa; phylum Mollusca; class Cephalopoda; order Sepiida; family Sepiolidae; genus Euprymna; species Euprymna scolopes. Next base: position 85,105,932 of record NC_136515.1, read on the forward strand.
CGTATTTAATGTCCTAAATTCTGTCTTATTTGCACTTTATGATTACATAAGGTTGGTTGGTTGTTTTTGTTTTACGGCATATCAACCCTTTTCGGATTATTTAATGCCGAATCCAAAGATTCGGAAGACAAGTTGTTTTTTTTTAATAGAACATATTTGTTGTTTTCACGTCGGTTTCTATATAACCCATAGTTGGGACCCTAACAGGTACTACCACTCCGGGTCAGAGTGGACCTGGGAGCAATGATAATTAAAGGGTTGCTCCACACTCTCCAAAGCCCACAAGCTGGATATAGTTTAAGGTCATATCCAGGACCCCCATTGAGGGACGTTTACCCTCTGCAGGGGGGAAGTCAGTGTATTCTAATGCCCCACCGACAGGGCCGATTACATTAGATAAACCATAATAAGAAATAACCATCTAGATAAAAAAAACTAGACTGAGGTATCAAAATCATGACGTAGTTTATATATAAGTATATTTACGTTATTCCAAACTGTTTCTATATAATTACTAGTCGATAAAATTTTAAATGAGTTATCTAACATTAGAATAAATTAAGACAGGGGATTAATAAGTTGATATATTTGAAATGAAATTTGCTAGCGTTCTCTTCCAAAGAACACGATCAATATTTATGTTTCGTTACGATTCGGAGATAACATCCAAAATTAATTTGACAAATATAATGCAAATTTCAATAATAATTAGTAACCTAAAATGTTATAATCATACAGTTTAGATTAATTTTAAAATAAAAATACAAAACACAATTTATATGCTTTCCATGTGTGATGGATTGGTGCAAACACACGCATATATATAAACACACATAGACACACACAGACACACAGAGAACCACACTCACATGTATATATATATATATATTTATATATATATATATATATATATATATATATATATATATATGTGTGTGTGTTTGTGTGTATCAATTACTTATGTAAACAATATTGCGTGCGTGTCCACGTGCGATGTTATGATTATGCAATGTCATAACCTTCATATGCTTGGCGTCAGGCGGTAATATCACGTTTATAATAATCGAAAAATAATTGCTGTATAAATGTTATTAATCAATTAATATTACCATATTATTACAGTAAAGCATTGCGTTTTCCTCGGTAAATCATTACTCCGTCCTAACATTAGAAAAATAAATGAGATCATCCATATAGAAAAATTAATTGTTTGCAGTAAATCTCAAAGAGAAAAGTAAAATAAAGATCAAGTTTACCTATTTTAAAATTAATTGTTTCGAAGTCATTTTTCCTGTGCTTGTCTACAACGTTTTAGATAAATACATCTCGAATATTGACACTCGTTTTATTGAGGTTTTTGAAAATGTAATTGATAATAAAATACATGGAATATCGAGTCCTTTAATTGTTTTATTTCATTTTTTATTAATTATATTGCCTTTTACAGATATTTGTTATTTTAAAAGGTATATTATAAATATGTAGTAAGATACAGTGTATGGATATCTATTGATTTCATATATGTTGTGTCGTCTTCGTTACTTTGTAACTTTTTATAAAGTGTTGATGAAATAGTCCGAATAAAAGCATATCAATTCTTAATGTGTCCTTTTAACACGGATTTCTTAATATTGAACTAGCATTACGTTCACACAAATAGCTTTACCCATATCTCAAGAGATATAAATGTTTACTCTCTATATTTCATATCAATGCATTATGACAATACTAGCGGTAGGAACCCAGCGTTGCCCGTGTGTTTGTAGGTGTGTGTGTTAAAAAAAGTTAAAAGAAAAAAAAAACGTTTTAGTAGGAAGATCAGATTGAACCCCGAAGCCTTGACGCGAATGTGGAAACGAAAGGGGGAAAATAGGCAATTATCTAGGAGTTGAGGAGCGTGTTAAATTAAGAGTTAAAAAGTCCTAGAGGTTTGATTGACAGTTGGCCGCTTAATGAGGCCATCGCGGGGTCGTTACGATGACGTGTCATTTTATTTAATTACTGCGGGGCAGTCTTTTGACGCTTGTTTACTTTGTTTCAATGCGGGTCAGTTTTGGCTTTCCGAAGTTGATGGGGGTGGAAAGCAGCTTCCAATTTAAAGGGGGTAATCCAATCGGACGTTCGCGGTGATCGCGCCGCGAACGATGCCTAGCTGTATTTACTCCCCCCATCCCTGAAAAAAACTATGAACCAAAACTGAAAGTGGATTACTGGCAAGGACGGATCGAGCAAGACCGGCAATCATGGGTGTCAGCCGCGTAGCGTCGTAACAGACGCAAAATACTTGTAAAAACAAAACGAAACAAACCGAAAAAAATCCCAGTGCTAATAAACTCCAAAAAGAAACTTTAATAAACCTACCGTGTAAAAGTACAATATGGTTAATATATTTTAATATGTAATTTTTCGGATGTTTGTTTTTCTTTATGTGTGTTTTTTTTTTTTTTGTTTTTACCAAATATTTACCCGTAGTTTTTTTTTGTATTTTTTGTGTTTATTTTCCAATTCGTTTCGTTTCATAGATTATAAACATCGGTTACAGACGATATTTATCGCTGTCATAGTAGCTTTTTATTTCAGAAAATAAATAATAAATAAGTACCTAATCACATAAGAATTCACCCCTCCACCTTAATATCACCTTAAAAGTAACTGTGAACATAGCCGGCGGAAAGAAGTATAACTAAAATAAGGAAAATATAAAGTCAAGTATCTCCTTAAATGTCTCGATTAAGGCCAAACTAGGAAGGGAAAATTAGTTCATTTTATTTATATAGAGATGTTTTCATATAAAAGTGACGCGAATTAAATTACTCCTCTCGCATCCGTTGTTTTTGTTACCACAGTAGGAACATGCACCTGAGATTACTTTCAACATCCTCATTACACCCGCTATCGTTATTTGATCTTTTCTTTCTAAGATTTACCTTTTGATTTTCTGACAAACGTGATACTGCTGTTTTCCGGTCATACGCTATCCAACAAAGGCTTTAGAGTTACATGTTTTTGTATTGAAGTAATATATTTAGCTCTTTACACCCAGTGGTCTAATATGTTGGCTGGAGTAATTTCCCTATAAAAAAAAACAAAAACAAAAAAAGCAAATTAACCACATCATAGCAACGGCAATAATGTCCAAGCTGAATTGTTTGCATCTGGTGAAACGTTAATTGCCTGGCGATTTACGGAAAAATGAGAAACTATTAATGTTTATTCGGTCACAATTTGTAAATAAAACAATGAAAAATAGTTAATTTATTTAGTATATTTTATATATTTATAGCAAGTGGAACAATGGTTTGGGTAAAGCAATTTCTATTTAAAACGACTAATCTCATCATAGCAACTATAATTATGCTCTTACTGATGGGGTGTACATTGAGAGAAATGTTGGGAGGCTTACAACCACTCCCCCTCCAAAAATAGCCTCAAATGACTCCAATTAAAAATAATCATATAGTGTATCTGAATACTTCTGAAAAATAATACTATATGTCAGAAATTTTTAAATGAGAAAAATATAATTTCGAACAGAACTCTTTATTTAGTACACATATTTTCGTTACAGACGCCATGACGGGGAAAAACCCTAAGCAATTCGCAATTGATTTTGACTATCACTCGCATTGAAGATTGCACATTCAATTTCTATAAAAGTGTAATTTACAACGTGATGTTACTAGGGCTTTATCAATTACATCAAGGCTTGACATGAAGAACATACAAAGAATACAACTGCATATTAGGAAAGATACACCTTCGTTGATTTAAAAGTCAAGACAGCCTGATGTTGATCTTGCATGGAAACTTAAAATTTCAGAATGCGAATATAGGAACGAAATGTGTTTTAATAGTTTTTTTATGCAAATAAACAAAACGAAACTTCGACATTTTTGCATCTACTGTTTCTCAGATATATTTAACATTCAAATTATACAATAATATTGTTCTATAATTATTCTATTTTGTAAAAAGTTTAAAAATAGAAAGTGCAACTATTTTTTTAAAATAAATGTCAATCTTATAAATAGTATAACTTTAAAATAATTAAAATATATCTCCAAGATTGTAATTCATAAAAAATAACTAATCTTGAATCTGTATTAGATAGAGAAGTGATCACACATCTTAGCTAAAATAACCCTTTTAGTGACATGCAATATGGTTTCCGTTCTGCTAGATCTACATCAGATGAGGTTACGATTATGAATTCTAGGATTAGCGAATCTCTCGACAAAGGCGTTTTTTCTAGGACAATTCCTCTTGACATATCAACGGTCTGTGATAGTTGTAGCGCAAAAAGTCTAATTCACAAGATCTCTAGTTACGGTATAGTTTGAAATGTTTTCTCAATTGTTTAATCATTTCTCTCTGAGAGGTTTATAAAAGTACTCGTCGATGGGCAAAAATCAGAAGCCCACGGTATTAATGCTGGAGTCCACCAGGGTTCAATTCTGGGCCCAACACTCTTTCTGGTTTATATCAATAATCTTGGAAATCACACCCTAAGATCAGTTATAAACATTTATGCTGACAATACTACAATCAAAGGCCGTAAATTACCAAGTTCTCTCTGATTTTCTCTCCTCTGATCTTGGTAACGTGGTAGTATGGGAGAAAGAGGTAGCTTCTTTCTATTAATGCATTTAAAACTAAGCCTCTATCTTTATATAAAAAAAAAACTATCTGGCCCCCATCTGGCATCAATTGAATTTAATGGTTCTCATTTTGGAGAGGCCCCATGTTTTACAAGTTTTGGGGCTTGGGCTTAAATCTTTATCTGAGGTGGAGCAAGTACGTCAAATCCGTTGGCAAAATCACCGGAAAAATAACGGGATCCTTCTATCGCCCCAACAAATATATCTCTGCTGATGCAATTCTCTTGTGATGTTAAAGCCAAGTACGTCAAACGATGTAGTACTGTTGCCACATCTGGGCAGGAGTTGCTAGAAAGATCTCATCATGCCATGACAGAGTTCAAATAGACTTCGTAGTCTAGTGGAGGATGCATGTGCTCTTCACTTCAACCTCTTTCCCACAGAAGAGCCGTTGTGAGCCAGCCTCTACTTCATCGTTATTTTGATGAGATATGCTCGTTTGAGCTCCAATCTATGATTCCCCATCGTCAAACCTTCGGAAAACATATTCGTCTAGCTGAAACCACCATCAATAAATTCGTCCACTCTTTATCTGTGCCTAAACATAACATAGATTCCATAAACAAGCTTCCTTCGTAGAAGTCTTTTTCGTTTGCCTGTGTTTCAGTTGACTTCAAATTGGTAGTCTTCAAGTCCAACATGAACAAATTCTTGATGAACCATATTTTTAGTACTTTAATTACGATAGTGTTCCATTGTATTCCAATGCACGCTTTAAACCCTTATCGGCTGGTTCGTTGTAAGTGAGGGTTAAATAACAGTTAAGATGAGAAAATTAATCTGAAAAATATTTGAAAAAACGTATAATTAGATGTCTGTCTACATTGCTTATCAGCATCTTAAAATGGGATAACAATCTTTGCTAGTACACTTTATAAATAAAGCGATTACTATTATCGACGCAGTTTGGTCATATATAAGTGGTTATTCTTCTGGTTGATGGTTTCCGATCTCTGTGGGAGGTGAAAGATTCTTTCAAGTCGGCAACGTTTAACTTAATGCAAGTGATGCCGAGGAGAAAGTGCTGATAATTTAGTTCCGTTGATCTCATTATATATAAAGAGTAGAATCATCACAGGGGTCAAATTAATTGTTACTTTCATGGCACCTGAGAAGTAAATGCAAAAAAAAAAAATATGTAAACTGATAAACGGCGTACATATCTCACCATACTTTACTTACAGCTACATTTCTATCAAATATGTTTTTATAAAGAGAAAATAAATCACAAACACACGCGCGCGCACAGACACATGCATATATATATATATATATATATATATATATATATATATATATATATATATATATATATGAACAAATGCTTAATAAAACATGTTAAAAGATATCTTGAAAAAGAATTAAAAACATATTTAATTTTAAAAAAGGAAGCACAAGATAAGTGGATAGTCCTTAATCCGCGGAGTTTCGAAGAAATACTCTCCTTCCCATCAGAGAGCTTACCATTTTGATTACCTTAGTAAACTTATTGTAACTTTTATATATATATATATATATATATATATATATATATATATAAATTACGATTAAATTTACCAAAATGGTCAAAGATAGTAAAACTAAAGTATATCATAAATATTCAAGAATTAATATTTATAAATAATCTCAACCAGATGTAAAAGCTCGATTTGATCTCTCTCTCTCTCTCTCTCTCTCTCTATATATATATATATATATATATATATATATATATATATATATATATATATATATAGTCCTGGTCAAAATTATAAGACCACTTAAGAAAGTAAGCGTTTACACATATTATCGATTTTTTAATCAATCAAATGGATAAAACCATTGCCAAAAGGGGAAATATCATGGAAAAAAAAACGAAATCTGCTTCATTCGAAACCGTAACCCTGATCTAATAATTATTTAAAAAAAACAAACCTGGTTACCTGGTCAGAATGATAAGACCACTGATAATTTATCTAATAAAAGGCAATTATAAATTACTAAAATGGGTCTCTGTATTTGGTATAGCCTCCATTATTATGAATTATTCAAAAATTCTCTTCGACAGTTTTTTATCAGTTGCGAATGAATTTAATCCCATGTACTGAAAACTCAATCAGAAAGTTCTTTATCGAATCATACTGGGTTCCATCCTTGAACACTTCTTTTGTCATCCATCACCAAAGATTTTCAATGGGATTGTGGTCCGGAGAACATGCTGGATGATCTAAAAATTCTTTATTATTTGAAGAAAGGTATTCTCATGTATGTCGCGAAGTGTGTATCGCAGCGTTGTCTTGCTGGAAAATCTAATTTCTTCCACAGAGACGTGGAATTTCAGTCCTGATAAAAGCATTTTAAAGCATTGAAATATACTTCAATGATGTTTGCCGGCCTTTCACCGCTTGCAATTTTAGCCTCCCAGCTAACGAGAGTGCACCCCATATCATTAAATACACTCCTCCACTATCCCGAGTTGAAAAGGTATCTTGGGCAAATTTTTATAATTCCAATAGTGTTTAAATCCATCTGGACCATCTAGATTAACCTTTTTCTCATCGGTAAAAATTGCATTTTCCCACTTCTTTTCATCCCAAATCTGGTATTTGGCGGCATATTTAATTCGGGTAGTTTTGTGCTGTTCAAGAAGACGTGGTTTCTGCAGTCGCTTTAAATGATTTGAACCCTTCATTTTCAGATGCCTTCTGATGGTTTCAGGACTATATTCTGCTGCTGTTTGGCTTTTCAATCGACTTAAGCTCATACTGGAGTTTGCTTTAACGTCTTATGATACGGCGATCCAGTTGTGGAGTTATTATTATTATTTTTTTTTTGGTCGACCTGGACTCTTTTTGTGCCCATATTGATCTGGATTTATTAAAAAATTTGTGATGACTGTTTTGCTACGATTCACTTCGTTCGCAATGGATCTATGGGAGAGTCCACCAATATACAGTTCAAACATCCTTCCTCTCTCAAACTCTGATAATGGTTTCCCTTTTGCCACATATAATTTAGTAAGTCGTTTTTTATCCACTAACAAGTTGCTTTTAGTAACATAGAAAGCTTTTCGTATTCATTTTTTACAAACTAGCACATTTTATTAAAGTGGTCTTATCATTTTGACCAGGTGAAAATGTTTGCTTTGTTTAAATAATAATTAAATCAGGGTTAAGGTTTCAAATGAAGCAGATTTCATTTTTTCCATCAATGCCAATGGTTTCAACCATTTGTTTGATTAAAAATTCGACTTACTTTCTAAAGTGGTCTTATGATTTTGACCAGGACTGTATATATATATATATATATATATATATATATATATATATATATATATATATATATATATATATATACACATATATATATATGTATATATATGTATATATATATATATATATATATATATATATATATAGAGAGAGAGAGAGAGAGAGAGAGAGAGAGAGCTGAGTGTCTGTGTGTGTGGGTCTGGTCACGAATAGGCTCCTGTATGATTGACTATTTAAAAAAAAAACTGAGTACATATAATGATAAAAGATGTATCGAGACACATGAATGGATATGATTGATCTGGCTGTATGGTGGTTCATTAAAATTGTTGGGTCTGCATTCGCGCCTGGTCTACAAAGTATGGAAATAAAAAGTTTAAAAATGTAAAAAAAACGTTTACAAGTGTTATTGATATAGATGCACATAAGAATATTTTGATAAGTATGTTTTAACTTTAATAGGTGTTGTATAATAACATTGTGTATAATAACATCGCGCCTGGTCCCCATAGAGTTTAAATAGGCACACACTTTAATAAACACTTTTCATATCTCTCTGCGTAAGTATACTGTGATGATCATGTTTCAGTTTGAAGAACTATGGCATAATAACATTATGGGTGTTCGGTCGCACCTGACCTCCATAGAATGGAAATATGTCACAAAGTTTAACAAGTTTTTTTTTTAATATAGATCGACAGAATATTGTGATAAGTGTTTCAGTTTGAACAAGTATAGTATACTAAATTAGGGATGTATCTATTTTATTTTTACTTTCATCATATTTTGCTTTGGTTTCGATACCCCCAAATTCAACCCAAATTTACAACCCTTCCTATTCATAACCTACCTATCATACGTTCATAAATCAGAGTCAATTTTCTGTAGATTGTTTTTGAACCCAGTCAATGACGGGTACTTTTGCTAGTATATATATATATATATATATATATATATATATATATATATATATATATATATATATATATATATATATATATATAAATATATATATATGCGTATATTAATGATGGTTTACACATTAATGAGAATACATCATTGTTTCGATTATCTATGTATGTAATTTTTTCAAACATATGTCAATTTAATTGAATAAAACCTGACGCACGTTACCTGCTTAAGGGCTCATCATATTAATACGCATGGAATTTGTTTTACCCCGATTTTTTTATACATAGCGTGGTGTTTAATTAAAAATTAGATCTGCTGCTCTTCCTTCCTTAGGGTAATATTGTCACCAACCATGCCCAGGCTTTATTGAGGCAATGTTCGTGTGTCATCTATTTTTTACATTGCTTTTGCAGGATAAGGAGTATTCATTTTTGGCGTGTTGAAAGCATAGTTTATCTTATTTAAATGTATATATATATATATATATATATATATATATGTATATATATACACACACATATATATTTATATATATATATGTGTGTGTGTGTGTGTGTGTGTGTGTGTATGCAGACATAAAAATTTCCTTTTACATTCCCGAGACGGTTCCCAGACCAGCAGGATCAACATGCCTCAATTCTAGATCATTTTCTGACAAATTTTCAAGATGACTGTACAACAAATGGCCACAGCCCACTCAGAAATGCTGATCACGCTGTGATAATGATAGAAATCGCCCTGAATTGTCACCCTAAAATTGAAGACCCACAGCTCAAAAAAACGAGGTACTACAAAAGGGCTGACTGGGAAGCCATAAGGAAAGAGATCAGAGATGCTCTATGGTGAAATATATTTCCTCTTTCAGCGGTTCAAGACTGCAATTGAAGCATATGTTCCCACACTGAAACTCTATAGCTAACCCCACACTCCCCAAATAGTTTACTTCTGTCTGTGCAGCTGCCATTTCTCAAAGACAGCAGACGCACGGCAGATTCAACCGATAAATGTCCAGTTCCAACAGACAAAAGTATATAGAAGGTAGAAGTAATTGTAAGAGATAAATAGCGAGAGCTGAGACAGATAACACTGAAACCCCCAGAAGACTCATCAAAGCAAAGAAATTAGGAACCCGTGATATTTGGAAAATCTAAAACAGAATAAATATAATAAACGGGCAGTCAACGACTCCTCCATTTTCGAACAATCATTGGTTTGCTTTCATCGCAACCGACAAATCTAATCCGCTTGCCAGTCGGTTTCATCTAACTCCACACTAGAACCGGCACAACAATCCCTTTCCGACTTTTCTTTGCATAAAGGCGCCATGGCAGACGATTTGAAAATCTCTGTCTCATGTACAAGTTATCATAAAAAAAACTAGACGCCTCAAAAACAAGTGGACCCAATCTCATCCCGGCTGTGCTATTAAAAAATTATCTGCTGAGGTTACTCGAGTTCTCTCCAAACAAATGCCTTAACGAATCTTGATTACCCGACTGCTGGAAAACCGGTTCTGTGGTACCAATCCTCAAGATTTCTGGCGAGAGAATTGACCCATTAAATTATTTCCCTATTAGCCTTCCCCCGCTTTTCGCCAAAACATTTGACTCCTTAATTAATACCAAAACCTTACAGCTGCTAAACGCCTGAACGACAAACAATATAGATTCAGGCAAGCCCTTTCCACAGCAGCTATCTTAGCTGTAATCTCTTTACGTATATACTGTTCACTGTACAAAACAGGGGAGGTAGAGCGGTAGCTTTCTATATATCTAAGGCTTTTGACAGGGTATGGCACAATGGCCTTTTAAGGAAAATGAGATCGTATGGTATTACTGGAAGGATACATAATGCAATTAAACTCTTCATAAGAAAGGGAAAAATGCAAGTTGTCCTCCTCGGTCTAAATCTAAAGCATATGCTATAAATGAGGGAGTGCCCCAGAGGTCTATTAGATTACCTTTATTATTCCTGATATTCAGAAATATCTTTTCTGATAAAATTGTTGCAAGGATGGGTATATTTGCTGATGATAACACCCCCCTATAACAGGCACGAAGGGAAAACAAATGCTCACATATCAAAGGAAATGGCAGACAGACTAGAGGATGACCTCCAGTCTGTAGTGGAATTGGGACAAAAATGGATAATCACATTATATGCTGCCGAGACTAAGCTTGTATTTTTTCAATAATTACTAGAAACCTTCTCTACCACGAATAGTAATTTCCAAGAACTCATTTCCCGAAATTACTTCCTTTAAACTCCTCGGCCTAAAGTTTACAGGGAACATGAAATGGAATAGATATATTGAGAGCAATTCCAACCCTTCTGCAAAGAATGCGGGTCTCCCTGCCATGCTAGAAAACTGCTTACGCCTGAAAGTATACTGTACCTCTATAAGGCCACAATTCGCCCATGTATGGAGTAATGTTGTCCCATTTGGGATGGTACGTCTGCTGCTTGCCAGAGTTAAAATGAGATTTGCAAACCGCATAGGTCATGAACTGTCATCTAAGCTTCAACCTCTGTTCCATCGACGAAATGTTGCATCCCTCTGTCTGTTCTACAAGTAATTTAATGGTAAATGCTTTGACGAACTATAAGCACTTGTGCCCCTTCAAAGTGACTACCCCCGAAATCGTTCAACCGCTACACAGTAAAGACCCCTTGATGTAAGAAAGCGTTTTACACAAATAGTTTCTTCCCAGAACTTAACTTCTAGCCTTCCGGGAGTCTGCTTTTCCAACTGTACTGAGATGCAGAAGTTCAAGTGTAATGTGAACAAAAATCTGTCTAATAATATCCCTTCATAATGACGTGTGTCCTTGATAGTAGCCCCCTACTTCAAAATGACACTCTGACATGTTTGAGGTGAAACTTGATTTAAAAAATACTCGCAGTTCAGCCCAGCTTTGCTACTGTTAATAACTATATATATATATATATATATATATATATATATATATATATATATATATATAATTTTAGTAATTCCATAAATTTAAAAATTAATGAGGTGAAATTTTAAAGATGTGTTATTATTCTATGTAAGACTAAGAATACATTTGAAATAGTATACCCTCTTTTCTATACCAGTTGATTGTTAGATAATTTTATTCTTAAATATATATATATATATATATATATTATTATTATTATTATTATTATTATTAAGACATTTTCATTAATCTTAATACCCCTTATATGTAATCTCGAGTCTATAGACTACAAATTGAGAGAGTAGTTGGCTATGGAAATATACACACACAGACAATTTCACATTTATAGATATAATAGATAGATTAATTCACTATAAATCACTAACCCAAAATTATTTGCTACTAATTTGCTATTACTCTTACATCCAAACTTATTTACTATTAATTCACTATTAATCACAAACCCCACTTTATTTGGTATCAATTTACTACTACTCTTAACTACAAACTTATTTACTATTAATTATTAATTAAGTATAGCCCTAAAATGCTGAATTTTACAGTGTCTACAATTTCAAATGTATGTACGTTAAGCAATTTTACATTCCCGAGTGCAAAACGATACACCTGAAGAAAGTCGGAGGTTATATAGACCGACACGTTGTGAAAGTCACGCTCAAGATAAGAACAGTAGTCCAATGAATAATGATACAAATAACCAATCCCCATCTAAAAAATTCAGAAACGTCATCTCATATTTTAGTTAAGCAAATGATCAAATACAAATTTATAGTTGTGAAATATATTGAGAGAGTTAATTAAAATAGTTTCTAAATAAAGCGCATACCGACGTTTTCTTTCCATCGAACTTGATTTACGTTTGTTTTGTTTGAAAATGTCCAATAAGATAACGTGTCCCCACAAATAATGTATATATTGTTATGGCTAGAATTAGCATTTCTTGGCGTGTAAGATAGCACCTGTTTTCCCCTAACAACTCCAATTATCAACATCTAGTAGCACGCCACGCTTTTAAATGAAATATATTAATAAAAGGCAACACTGTAACCCTCGCTTTATAACTCGAAGACTGTGCCCTCATATCACCAAAGACTTACTGATTTCAGCAACTAAAGGAGGCTGAGGAAAAGTTTTAAAAACAACGGAATTGATACTGGTGTTTGTACTTAAGGCGAGAACTCCCACGAACGCACGCACACACACAACCACACACAAACACCAACACACATTTGATTACCATTGAATTTTAGCGAATACGTCGGGCTAGTTATAAGATATATATATATATATATATATATATATATATATATATACTCAACAACACCCACGCACACAAACACCCCCCACACACACACACATATATATATATATATATATATGGATGTAGGTGTGTGTCTAGCGAGTACGGAAAATATCTAAACAATCATGATCTCAGGTGTAAGTATATAATAACGATGCTGCAATGTAGATAACCGGCGTATTGATATAACGATATATGAATTGACAAACAGCAAACAAAACTCTTCTTAACGTTATAAATATTCCAACATCTATTTATTTCAAATATACATCGCATAGAAAAGGCAGTAATCTTGGTAAACATACCTTTAAATATAAGTCATTCTTATTTTTGACTGTTCAGGTTAAGGTTCATCGTCACGCACACATTTAAATTTTCGATTTTTATAAAGATTAAATAAATCAGATTAAATAAAGAATAAATAAAATATAGAAGAACAGTACATTAATATGTATAGAACATATTACTGATATTAAGAATAGGGTTTAACGTAAATTAATATTTAAATTCAATAGGGTTTACAGTAAACTAATATTTTAATTTAATGGGGGTTAAAGTAAATTAATATTTGAATTAAAAGCAAAAGTCATTTAATTTTCTGTTTGGCAACTATCGTAATTCTGTCCTTTTTCCGTTCATATGGCAGCTTCTCCTAAATAATTTTATTTTTGTTTATAAGAGTCATAATTCTCCAAAGTATTAAGTGCGTTTACTGTCATGGTAATATTAGAACGTAATACACACGTTTACACATATAAATCCAACACGTTGTAGTTTTCAATCGCAAAAGATATAAACAATAGGAAAGAACTTCAACGCGGTGTGTATTGTACAATGATAATTATTACCTAATGACGTAGTTCATATTATATTCTTCTCACGCGTGCTATTGAACGTCATCCACGAATCTAGCATGATCCTCTTCCTCATCGTTCTCTCTATATTTTATCGTCTTAATTTCTTTTGTGACGTCATTTCGCTCACGGCTCAGTATATGCATATAGCCGCTCACTCTATGTAATAATATTTAACAGTGAGTTCACATTTAATGATTTGTTTATAAGAATTATGTTAAAAGTAATCATTTACACTGTAATATATATTCTCCTCAAGTTCGTCGTTTGTTCATTTTCAATAATACGGCAATTTACTCCAATAACTTAGTAATCAACATTGCTACAACATTCTTATATACTTCCATATTTGGTTACTTGCAATGTTTTCTATTAGCGTCTTCGATGGCAAAACTCGATTAGGAGTGTGCATTTGGCTCATCACGATTGAGTCAGCTCCAGAAACAAAGGATTTTAGGTGATCCACGGGGCGGTAATTTGTGCCGTACACATTTAAATCATTCGCCGCGGAAACCTCTGTGTGATATGCAAGTTCAGGAAGGGATTTGGCAGTAAGTTTCCCGGACGCTATTACGTGGAATATCGCCTTTTCTTTTTACCCACCAGGCGAGTTTATTTGGGGGGGCATCTCCCCCCCCCAGTAAATTACAGGCTCCCCCAGCCACAAACTGGCAAATTTCTACGATTCAACGCGGTACATATAGCACTCAGTCTATCTAAATAGTTTCCATCTGTTAATGCCAAGGCTCACCGTTGCTTAACTTTGGTGATCAATAAAGTACAATGATGTTAGCACACTGATCCTCGCCACATTATCAAAGGTGAGTTATCTATTATATATATATATATATATATACATATATATATATATTTTTATATATATATATATATATGGGTGTGTGTGTATGCATGTATGTACATTGATAAAGATGTCATCAGCTTCATCTACCCAACATTTTTTTTGTGAAAAGAAAATATCGACAAAGCAAAATAGAAATCAGATCCCGAGCTAAATTAAGAAGTAATATTGATTTAGATTGAAGGAGCGCTGTATATTCTGAATTCCCAGCATAGATTTATCAATAAAAGATCGATTTATGCTAAAGACAATCATATCAGATTGAAATCTACGTGACTTAAATCTCAAATTCTCATCCGGTGGAGTGAAAAAAAATACTTATACCACACCGTTAAGTTGATTAGAGAAAATCGATCTTAGGATATACAAACGGTAAAAAACAAAACAAACGTAGAATGATGAGTGTTTAGCAAACAGTGGATATATACATCGCATTTTGTAAGTTAGTGGCAAAGGTGAACGATACAAAAGTGTTATGATTGTATGTCTCGTTATAATTGTCTAGACCACTGTTTACAAACTTAGGATATTAAAGCCGTAATATTTTCGGAGCTGCAAGAAAAATTTTCTATATCTTATGTATTGTTTTTCTTTTTTTTTACTTTTATGTAAGTCACTTGGGTGTTCTAAACATGGTTAGTCTCATAGGGCATTCATACACCTTAATATTAAACGTTAATATTTATTATTTTGTAAAAATATAGTTATCATGCCGGTGAACGATATATCCACAGTCTTTGTCTAACAATTTGAATCACTTGCATCTTGTTGATATTCATCCTTTACATAATATTTTCATTGCAGAAATTCCCCTCTAGACCAAGTTACCGTAGGTTTGCAATAATAGATGTGCTATGCAAATTAATTATGACCACACAATTGCCCACCATTTTCTGGAAGATGTGGACGCCGTTATATACACATTCAGTCGTGATATTAAAATACAACATAAATTCAGTGGAGACCAACTATCACAGCATTATAAGAGAAAGGAGTCCCTGCTTCTCTCTTTATATATCACATCCTAGCACTAATTGTAGTTATTAGCCGGACCTATTCTGCATTTTCAACTACAGTGAGATAACACCCTATGTAACTGGATACTTACATACCGAGAATAAACACACTACTTTCGAATATCTGATCCAAAATTCATAGTGTATCCCGCCAATATTCCGGCTATTATCATTAGCTAGAACCAGACATTATTATATTACAGAATTAACTGAATTTCTACATGAACGAACACTTCTAAAAGTTTCCAAACATGGCGCCTCTTTTCACCGGAGACACTAACACTAAAAATACCAATAATTAAATAAGATCAACCCCTGAGAAGTCGACATTTACATGTTGCTAGCCTCATATTACGCAACAGTCAGACACGTGTAATAATTAAAAACTACAATTGGACTGCCCTACATCGATTACCTACGCTTTTGTCGCTATCCACAGGACACACTAGCGAGCCCTAGAAAGAAAATCGCTCATAAACTGCTGATAGCCTTGTAACATTAAACTAACGTGCGCAAGTAAAATTATTTATATACGTTCACAGTTTTTTCTCTCAATGCTCCCACGTAAAGAATCTGGAAATAATTTGAGCACAACCATGGCTTACAAATATAAACATGTTCAAGTGATTGTTGATATTGGATTACCTTGACCAAATCACCGAGAGAAAATCGTCCATGTCCATCATAATTAAACATCTAATCGGAAACTCAAAAGAATTCAACTAGTTTTATATTTATTACGAGTATTTGTTAAGAATAACAAAGCAATGACTTTTAATTCGACAGTTTAAAAGCTTTTGAGATGTCAAGAAGTAAATATAAAATAAAAATTAAAATTGCTTTGTTTACAAAAAATTAAAAAAAAACGAAATAGGGAAAGCTTTTAGCCTGTCGAATAAAAAGTTATGGCTTTAAAATTATTATCAAATTAGAACATTGGAAGTTTTGGGAGCTTTTTAATTATTGTCCTTCGAGGCAATATCACAGAATTCTTGTTTATTACTTATTTGTTGTGTTATTTGACCAAAAACGTGTTATTTATTCTTTTATTTTTTGTGACTCTTTTACATGTACGCATGGAAAAAAATAATAGTTATGTTTCATTCTATTAAGAAAGATAACGAATTAGTAATTAGTTATTACTAAGATAATGGCAGGGAAAAGGTATTTTCTGGTAATAATGAAAAAAAAAAGTCCGTTTAATTTTATTTTCGAGTTTCTAATTCGATGTTTTAGATTTAAGGAGGGGAACGATATTTTTTATTGGTGATTAAGCCAGGGTATTCCGATATCGACATATACCAATGCCTGCCATATTGGTATTCTCGTGCGCGATACAAAAACTCACTCCTCTCCTATCTACAGTGTCAACGACCATATTATTTGCGGGTGAGTATGCTGCCTACGATTTTCACGGTTAAATTTTGGGGGATTCATTTATTTACCACCCCTGGGGTCTATAGCGAAAGCCGTTATTAAAATTAGGAGTTTCTATCAGTCGAAACAGTTCATATACATTGAGAATATTTAAACTCTAAAAGATATGTTTATATTTTCTATTCAGTTTTTCTAATTTTATTATTGCATACGGATTTACGCATTCCCGTATTTGCTTTTTTCAGATTCAAACAGTACAGACAGGTTATCAAAAAACCCTAGTGTACTTTTTTGCGACGGAGGGAAGAGGCTTCTAACTGAAAACGCCGATTAAAGCCCCTTCTAGTAGAATATAATACAATAACATAAATTTAAAACATAAGTAAAAATTACGATATTGCATTATATAAGCTCATAATTACAAGACTGGAATCGTAATAATTTGCAAATAAAAATGTCATTTAAACTTATGATTAAAAATACCAAAACATATTATTTCCATATTAAATATTACAAAGTAGCCCAAATATACATTATATGCGCTTATATCCATAAATTTTCATTTCATCTGAAAAATCCAATAATATATTAATTATAAAATCACACGCACGTCAGTCAGCTTGGGTTACTGGACACCCCAGAAAATACAACATCGCCATACCACGTGTGTTATACTCTCACTGAGTCAGGAGAATACTTAAAGGGAGAAAAGGAAATAAGTTACCAACTAGGAATTATGAACACTTCAGCAACTTGATAACTTGATAACAAAAAAATCACAAAAAATCGATTAACCATTCCAAGATTTTAGCAACGTTCCGCTTAATCCATTGCCTGCTGGTCGAGCCCAAGCCATGATTGATGGAAATTCCTTCGGATTCTGGTCAGATTCTGCAAAAGTACCGTTTTTGTCAATTTTTGTATGTTTTTTTCTCTACACTTTTGGAGTGAATTGCTGTACTAACAATATAAGAAACATGCATTTTCCTTTTTTCATTAGATTTATTCCATTACACTAAAACGAGTCACAGCAACGCGTGCCAGGGTACAACTAGTATATATATATATATATATATATATATATATATATATATATATATATGTGTGTGTGTGTGTGTGTGTGTGTGTATGTGTGTGTATGTGTGGGTGTACATATACAGAGTGTAAATTATATGTATGCGATAGGAGGAGGAGGAAAATGCATGTGATTCTAGGGCCCAACTACGTCTATACACTATGTTTTATTCTAATAATATTTTAAGGGTAAATGCAGTAAACCTTTGCGTTTATATATCTTCATAAAGAGCTAGCTGTGTATTTGCTTTACACAGATCGTCCCTATTTAAAACACTTTTGAATCTACTTGTTTGATATATTAAGATCATATCCGATAAAGAAACGGAAATACAGCTTTAAAATTGTGTCCTTTTGTTATGATATACATATTATTTATAATATTTCGCTAAATACGCTTTTATAATAATAGTCATCGTCACCATCCTATTTTGTTTAATATCCGTTGTTGTCATGTGTCAGATGTCTTTTAAACATTGATTTTGAAAACATATATATCTCTGATTAGATTTCGACCTATATTTCTCAGAAATGAATTTCGATCAACCTTTAATATTAAAATTGATTAATCACTGTTTATTAACTCTGGTTGGAACAACTTTCCTACTTCTACGAGCCTCATAGATATTATTTCTATCTTATTAACTGATTTTAAAAAAAAGCAACAACTATATTTCATATTACCAACATAGATTATTCCATAGTGGCCGTTTTGCAGTCTTAATTTTGTCTTTAAGATTAACACTACACATCTATCGTTTCATTTATTTCTTTACTCCTCCATGCAATACTAAGCAAGGGTTTGTGTGTTTGTAATAGTACGATGGATCAAATTGCCTAACTCTCTTTTGATAAACCTTAAATGTCTATGCCAGTGTGTATTGCACTATAGATTCCTATAGATATGTGCATATTTAACAACAAGTTTGATTCAAAATATTTATAGAATAAATTTTCTATCCTGATTACGTATTCACTTCTGTCTTGAACAACATTAAACGGTGGTTTTGATTTTCAAGAATGTAATAGGTATTTGGTATAAGAATCAGTATTCTTGCTTGTTTTGTAAATGCCGGCAACCGAACGTGCGAGCGACCTTACTAAAGACATTTCCAAATATTTCCCGTTAATTCGTTTCAGTACAGAGAGCGATCAATTCCGAACCATAACTGAAGCATCATGGGAACTTCGGGCCATGTTCGCGTAGTCGACTAAACAATAGCAGAACATACTCGAAATTTACGAATGCATAGTCTTTTATCCTTGCCTATCAATGCGCACTGATGTATGCATTTTTGTGTTACTATCAGTGAAAGCTCCTAACAGCAATACCAAGCTATATTCTACGGTGGATGCGTGACAATAAGCCTCTAAAGATTTCCACCTTTCAGAATGTGTAGTTATATCTATAATATAAAGCTGAATGTATGTGCGTGTGCCTGGTCACGAATAGGCTCCTATATGGTTGATTATTTTAAAGCTGATTACATATAATGATAGAAAGTGTATCGCGACACAGAAATGGGTATGTTTGATCTGGCAGAACGGTTGTTCATATAAAATTGTGGAGTCTGCGTTCGCGCCTGGTCCACAAAATATGGAAAAAAAAAATAAAAAATAAAAAAACACGTTTACAAGTGTGTTTGGTATAGAGGTACATAAGAATACTTTGATATATATTTTTAACTTAAACAGGGATGGTATAATAAAATTGTGGGATCTGCGTTCGCGCCTGACCTCCATAGAATGGAAATAGGCACAAACTTTAATAAAGACTTTTCATATCTATCTGCGTAAGTATACTTTGATAATTATTTTTCAGTTTGATGAAATATTGTATGATAAAATTACGGGGTGTTCGTTCGCATCTGACCTCCATATATATATATATATATATATATATATATATATATATATATATATATATATATATATATATATAACTACTTCATTTACTCACATAAAATTTATATACGAAAGTATAAATTTATGCGTAAACTTTAAGTATTTACTTCAAAAGTGCTCAATACGTAGGTAGAGCTAGTTAGTAATTTATAAAATATATATGGCGATTAAGCTACACTGAATATTCTGCGTTTTATCCACTATAGGATTCGTCGATTCACAATATTATCATGCGATAACATTTACAAAAAATAACGTGTTTATGTCACATATGTGTATTCCATGCAGGACTGAAGCTGGATTAAAAAGTCACTTGCATGTATGGGTCGGGAAAAACTTAAACTTTCTGATGCGCGACGGACACTGCACCCAATCTGCGCAAGCAAGTTTGGAGTCAAGGTAGAAAGTCCTCTGGTGATAGACTTAGACGATGCTCACGCCGATAGATAAAGCACTGAGGCCTCAACTAGTAATTTGCCTGACTGCATGATGATGAGGATGATGAAGAAGATTGACACTGACCTACCAAAATCAGAAATGGAACATACCAAATAACAGACGCAATTTTCAATACATACGGATCTTCAATTACTGACCACCATTATAAAAAAACTCGTCTTGTGCAGCAAACTTTAGAACGAATTCCTTTACAACCTTGAGTCGTACTTGCTCATTATTTTATTTAAAGATCTGGGAGACTGTTCAGATTCGATAGAGAAGGCCTTTCCTCTGTAAACAGACGGAATGCCTCTTGGGTTTGAGCGTGATTCGTCTCTAGAAGCTTGGAGTAATATAACGTTGCTGCATTTCAATAGCCCTCCCCCTAATGTTCTCCCATACATAACGTAACTCAATGTTCTTTTTATTTGTACATATTTTCGATTCCTATTCGGATGTTTTTCTTCTCCCACATCCCTCGATACAGCTTTGATACAGCAAGGGCGAAACCGGTCAGCTGCCACCCCATTTTCTTCCCTTTTTTATTCTCTTCAATACGTCAACTTTATTTTAAACGTTTACTTTATTTTAAAAGTTTTAATCATGAATTTTCGTCTTCCTTTCAGGAATGCATTACACCCCCCATATATATATATAT
This sequence comes from Euprymna scolopes, assembly GCF_053919585.1. Lineage (NCBI taxonomy): Eukaryota > Metazoa > Mollusca > Cephalopoda > Sepiida > Sepiolidae > Euprymna > Euprymna scolopes. The sequence goes on from NC_136515.1 coordinate 85,127,197, forward strand.
ATATATATATATATATATATATATATATATATATATATATATATATATATAAATATATATATATATATATGTATCCAGAAAGTTTTAAAAAATACTTGAGAATTGAACTAAACACAATAGTATATACTGTGACCCTTGACAAGGTGAAACATGCAATATAAGTTTATTGTGTTAGTATGGATTTTTGTCAATTTTCATATTGTACAGACACATGTTTATACAATATAAAAAAAATATATATATATATATACATATATATATATATATATCCTCATATATCTATCTGCCCCTGTCTTTCTCCATATATATATATATATATATATATATATATATATATATATATATATATATATATATATATATATACATATATATATATATATATATATATATATATACATGTATGTGCGTGGTTGTGTGTGTGTGTGGGTGGGTGTGTACATATATATATATATATATATATATATATATATATATATATATATATATATATATATATATATATATATATATATATACAGGGTGCCCACAAAGTCTGGCTACATTTTGTAGCGAGACTTCCACAAAGTCTGGCTACATAATGTAGCGAGACATTTTGGGCACCCTGTATATATATATATATATATATATATATATATATATATATATATATATATATATATATATATATATATATATATATACATTTTGGGCACCCTGTATATATATATATATATATATATATGTATATATATACACACAAATTAAACTCAGTCGAACCTTCCATAAAGTTTACGTATGAAACAGAAAACAATAACTCATTACCTTTTCTTGACATACTTATAGTAAAATGAAATAATAAACTATCCTTCAAAGTGCACCGCAAAACTACACGCAAAAACGATTACATACATTTCTATTCACACCATAACAATAAAATAAAAACAGGGATGATAATTGGTTTCTTCTTACGCGCTTTCAGAATTTGCAGTCCTGAATATCTGGACAAAGATTTCAAATACCTTACAAACATTTTGAAAACCTTGCAATATCCGACATGTTTCATATTGAATGCTAAGAGAAAACCCACACAAATATTTTCCAGAATAAATAATAATAAAAAATCATACACACCAGACCTTTCTCTCATAAACAGACATCTTCTTTTACCTACACACACCAATAATACAATAATCTATAACACACTAAACAAACAAAAAATTCCTATCGTACAAACCACATCACTAACCATAAGACATATATTAAAAGCCACGAAACATCTCTATAACAAACCAGTTTCCGATGGAGGTATATATACTATTCCTTGCCATAATTGCCATCATACATACGTTGGTGAAACTCAGCGTAAATTGGAAAAAAAGGCTCAATGAACACAAAAGAAATATAAAAAATAGCAATTCTCTAAATGCATTATTCTCTCATTCATTGCAACATAACCATATCTTTGACTTTAAACAAGCAAAATAGTTAAATTTATTTCAAATAAACCGCGCCGGAGACTTCTTGAATCTGCGCTTATCGCAATTTCAAGCACTATTAAACAACGTGGAGGTTTCTATAACATAGCACCATTAATAAGTAAACTGTTATTAAAATAATATTATTTAACTGTGGACACAGGTTAACTTTCTCACACCATTCAAACACCCCCTGTAATAATTAACACATAATCTCAATCAATAAATTACATAAAAAACACTCATTTCATTTCTGTTACAAACTTATATTTGAATTTCAACAGATATATCTTTTTCCCAATAAGAATATAAACTTGCGTTCATAGTTTTAAAATTAAATTAACGACTATATGACGTCACTAAAATTTCCTTCTCTTTAACAGCGCCAGCACTTCCCCCTCCTTTTTGAATTTCCAACATCAATTTTCCGCTTCTCTGAAATAGAACTGCGTCACACTGTGCACGTGAAACATTTTCAAATATTTTGTACTGGTATATTTTTTGGTTTCTTAATCTCATTCATCTAGAGGAAGTCTCGAAATAAAGACGAAACGTTGATGAACACATAATACGGTTTGTTCCTTTTTATTTTATATATATATATATATATATATATATATATGTGTGTGGTTTTCTGTTTTATACAGTGCTAGGTCGAACTATCATCTCAATATCATTGAGGCGTTAGTCATTAATAACTCTCGACCTAGCCTGTGTAGACAAAAGATTATGAAACATCAGTTGGGAATATTTACTGATTTAAAACCTCCTGAACAGTGAGAATTATATATATATATATATTTTTTTCTCTCACTGGTTTTCCAACTGAAACCAATTTCCCTCTTTCCTCATTCGATTCTTAGCTTTTAATTTATCATTCTGACGTTTCCTCTTAGAGGGTAAGACGATAAGGCCTTAAGGAAATTTTTAAAATTCCACCTGCCGATTTTTTTTGGGTTTTTTTCTTTGGTATTTAAATTAAATTGTTTCCTCTGAAATATATATTTATGTATATTTAGTTGCATTTATTTCCTTGTTAGCCGAGGTGAAGGTTATCATTTTGGATTTCTCTCTTCTTACTATAAGATCCCATGTGACTAGGGACAGACTTCTCTTTGGACTACTACACTGCCCGAAAAAAACACAATCTTCAATATTGCAGCTGTTTTGTAAACTTCCCAATCGTATTTTTTAAACTTTTCCAATAAGATTATATGCATTGTCACGCTGGATTTATCTTGGAATGCATTTTATTTAAAGAACTGTTTTGCATTTTGGATCAAATCAAGATGAGTTTTATTCAAGCTGAAATATTATACGCGTTTGTTTTATAATAGTTTTTTACGTATCCAATATTTTTATATTTTTTATTTGGCAATTTATAACTACAACAAATTGTGGTTTCACTTAATGCCTTAACTAGCACATTCAAGCATTACTACAAATATAATTTCCTGATTTCTTTATGCCCTCTGATGAGAAGAATAATAAGAATTGTATTCTTTTAAACTCTGCGGAATAAGGACTTTGTAAACTGTTTTTTGGGGTGTTTAGTCGGACAACAAATTTTGATTGTAAAGTTAAACTTACATTTTAGTTTTTTTTCTCTTATATAAGCCTGGAAGAATCGTACAGTGGAATGTATTTTTTACGTGGAGGTCACCACTTATCAAAGGTCGGAAGCCACTAAATTACTTAATTTATATATATATATATATATATATATATATATATATATATATATATATATATATATATAGTTTTAAATATGTAAGTATGTATATATATATATATATATATATATATATATACACGCACGTATATATATATGTAGGTGTGTGTGTGTGTAGACCGCTATATCTAGGTCTGAGATATGTATATATATATATATATATATATATATATATATATTATTATTATTATTATTATTATTATTATTATTATTATTATTATTATTATTATTATTATACTGTTGGTAGAGTTTTTCAGTAACTCATAACAACAACACAATATGTCATTCCAAAGAGTGCTCAATACATGAAACAGAGCAATATATATTAAAGTCAACTTTATACCTTGAAAAACCTAACATTATTTTGTGAATAGGTTCTATTTGTTTTGATATAGGTTGTTAGTACCCCTCTTTCTTTTTAGAATGGTTCAACCCTGTAAAGTTGACTTTAATATAAAGGGATGGTATTTATTGAAAGTTTCGTGGATGGTTTTTAGCCTGATGAGGTGATTTTCCCTGCTAGGGGGTCATTGAAACACGTTTGCTAATGTGTAGCCAATAGCTATCCAACAATCAATATATATATATATATATATATATATATATATATATATATATATATATATATATATGTATATATATGTATATATATATATATATATATATATATATATATATATATATATAGGTGTGTGTGTGTATAGACCGCTATATCTAGGTATGATATATGTACATGTATTCAGCAGCGCGAATACTCAAGAATTACCGATATAAAAAAAGCATGATACTGAATGACATATTGGAAAGCTAGAGTACATAGTTCAGATGTTTAACTAAGAAATATACATATACATATTTCATGAATAATAGACCGGTCAGACAATTATTGAACGATTTTTACTCTTTGCCCTTAGATTTAAAATGTATTTTTTCATTTTGATTTTTGATTTTCACGTGCGTCTGTAACGGAAATGGTTTGGAGTTGTTGCGTGCTACACGTCGACCACAAAAACCTGCAGAAATTGATTCATCTATCATTTCGCCTAGTTTTGCCTAGCCATTTGCAATATTCTGACCTTTTTGTTAAATAAAGTTACAATGTAGGTTTATCCTAAGATTCTGAGACTAGTTGAACTGCACGTTTACTTAAAGCATTTTTTATTTTACTTTTGTCTACGCCAATAAAACGCATATTTCGATATAGATGTAAGAGAGTATCATTTGGAACTACGTTTGCGGGGGGCTGTTGTAAGATATAAGAGAGATGACAGTTTACACTATATTAAAACGTCTGAATCCATATACAATTAAGAAAGTAGTCCACAGGGAGGGAATTCCAAAACAAATCAGTCAGAGAAAATCAGCTGTTAAAATAGAAATCTTAGGGTGAAGAGGTAGGATTTTCTCGGTAAACAGGTTTGTCCCGGGTATATATTTCGAGTGGGCACCAGTGCGTCGAGTTCATCAGCTCGCATTTCATTAAAATACTTGTAAAACAAGCAAAGGGATGCAACATTACTGCGATAGAAATTGGAGAGTGTTATTACCCTGTCTTTGCTATCAAGACTATATATACATACACCAGCCAAGATATGCCAACAATACCACATGCATGGACGATTTGTAGATACAGAAGACATTCAGTTAAGAGTAATGTTTACCACGCAAGAATACCCCATGCATGGGGGAATGGTTGATTTGTAGAGATACAAGATGTACTCAGGTATGAGTAATGTTTAGCACCCAAGAAATTTCCAATCTTTTATGCAGCAGACTTTGCAATATCACAAATGCATTAGTTGTAATTCATGTTTCCTCCGAATGTTTAGCCAAAAACCTTGAAGGAAGTGCTCTCTTCATTCGTTTTCCTGGTATTCTTAAATTTAATAAATGAATCTCATAAGCGTTTACTGTTACAATCCCTTTACGAACTCATTGCGAATCCATTCCACTACGGACTCGAAATATTTTTCCAGGGTTCTGCCATTGCCTTTGATATTAACTAAAACAACACCCGTGTTTTTATTAGAAAGCTATAATCATACCGATAGTATATGCGGCTAATATTTGAAAAGATTGATTGGTGCTCCAAGCACAAGTGTATTAGAAATAATTCATTATGAAAACGAATAAAACTAGTATTTGAAACTATCTTAAACATCCCGCAACAGGACACTAATAATATATTACTTCAATGCTAAACGTAATATAATTCTTCCACTGGCGCTTATTATTGCGGCTGGGATTAATGTTCTATTACATTTTGCTGAACCTGTAATATATACTGTCTTTGAGGTTTAATACACGTGTAATGTCTGGACTGGTTTTGTAATTGATTTTTTTTCTCCAGACGACGCACATGAAGCTATTATTATTATTATTATTATTATTATTATTATTATTATTATTATTATTATTATTATTATTGTTGCTGTTGTTGTTGTTATTATTATTATTATTATTATTTTTGTTATTGTTGTTATTGTTGTTATTGTTGTTATTGTTAGTGTTATTATTATTCATATTATTATTATTATAAATTATTATTATTATAATAAATTATTAGTACAATAAATTATAATAATAATAATAATAATAATAATAATAATAATAATAATAATAATAATAATAATAATAATAATAATCTGGTTTCGTTTATCAACGTCTCTCTGGAAAGGGATGGCGTTAATTTCCAGAGGATTTCCCTCAATCCCGGCTTCAAACCAGGAGCTTCAAAGATCAAGGGTTTTTCTAAGTATGTTGGTGGTACCTACAATAGCAGAGTGCCAAGGCAGCCATAACATCAGGGATGTGTAGGGTTTTTTTTCAATTGTCTCTCCAAACGGCTTGATATTATTCGTACTGTATCAACTACGACCGGAAGTATCTCCAAGGCTAATGAGCCATAACTGCTCCACTTCCAATTCTCCTTCTCTCTCACATTCACTCCCAGGTTGCTGAAAAGTCTACAATCTACCCGTTTTTTTTTGAGACTTTGTCAGTGATGACTAAATCCGGACGATTATGTTCCAATTGCTTGGTCTTTATGACACTTTTGCCTCTATCTTGTCATCCGCACTTCTCACTTCATCAGGCACCTCCTCAAACCATTTTCCAGCACACTTCACCCCAACCCTCTTACACACCTCCCAATATACCCGGAGTCCAATGCGAGCGTGTCTTTTGCAGCAACTTCCTCTCTTAGAACAACTTTTTTGAACAATTGTGTTCCCAATGCCTGCTCTTGTGCAGTACAAACAAAAGCTTCAGTACTGTTAGTCAAATACACAGCTCTAATCCATTGCCATGATCTTTCATCAGCCACGTCTGCTATATCCTCGAAGGGCCTTCCATGTATTTTCTTTCTAGCCAGTTTCTCTGCCCTTTCTCCATCCATACCTTTCACATAATCAGCCTTGGTCTCCCATACCTCCACTTCATTGCCCATAACATAAAGCATCCACTCCTTAGTTAAAACAACATGCTCCTTCAACGACATCTACTCGGATTTAACACAATCTTTTACACTGTTCAATCTTCTCCCACTTTCTTTATCTTTGATACAGCCTTGCAAAGCTACTTCGAATGTAAAATATACCAAACATTGCTAAAACATGCCTTGTTTTTATATCCATTGCGTGCAAATCCTTGTCACACCATTCTAAAATTTCCTCACTGTATCTAAGAACTGCCTGCCCATGCATTCATTTCTTTCTTTAGGTTTCCTTCATACAGTTTTTTTTTTTTACAAGGTAGTCACCACTTATCAAGGCCCGGAATCCATTCGGGGATAAGGGTTATTGTGTGTACAGTACGTAATTTTGGAGATCTGATAAAGTGCCTTACTTAAGTAGGCGGTTCATCAGGCATTTGTTCAGATGGGACTTGAAAACATCCCGTTTATAGTCAGGTGGGAAACAGGCAACCGGAACAGAGTTAAACAGGTGTGCACTTCTAAGAAAGAAGTTTTGTTCATGGAATGTACGTTTTGATTTTGGCACAGATAAGGCGTGGTGAAAATTTTTGACAGTGGTCTCAGCTAGTCGGGTGTTTTTCGTGAAAGATTGGCGAGGGGGGACCAGAGATTGGAGTTCAGACGAGCACCTGTCATGGTAGTAACGATAAAACAAAGAGAGGCTGGCAACGTTTCTTCTGTGGGAGAGAGGTTGCAGGGTACAGAAAAGGGCATCCCCCACTAAGCCACGAAGTCTATTTTGTACTCTGTCAAGGTAGGATAGGCTGTTTTTAGCAGCTCCTGCCCAGATGTGGCAGCAGTACTTCATCTTTGGACGTACTTGGCTTTTATACGGATAGAGAATTGCATCAGGGGTGAGATATCTTCTGGAGCGGTAGAAGGATCCTACGATTTTCCAGCGATCTTGGCAACTGACTTGATGTATGTATTCCATTTCAGGTCAGGGGTAAAGGTCAGGTCCAGAAGCTTATCAAAACATGGAGCTTCCCCTAGACTAGAACCACCCATATCAATTAATGCAAGATGGGGATCAGAGCGTTGGTGATATAAAGATAAAGGTGCTTGATTTTAGATGCATTAAAAGTAACCAGCCAGCTCCTCCCCCATTGTACCACGTTCTCAAGATCAGAGGAGAGAGAATCTGATAGAACTTTGTCGATTACGACCTTTGATGTGTTGCCGTAGATGGTCTTGTCATCAGCATAGATGTCAACGAATGATTTAAGTATGTGTTTAGGGAGGTCATTGATGTAGATCAGGAAGAGAGTTGGCCCCAGGATTGACCCCTGAGGGACACCAGCATTTATATTGCAGGCCTCTGATTGTTTTCCATCTACCACTACACTTATGTGCCTATCGGAGAGAAATGATTTAATGATTGAGAAAACATTTCCTGTTATACCGTAGCTGGAAATCTTCTGAAGTAGACCCTTATGCCATTCCTTGTCGAAGGCCTTCGATATGTCAAGAGCAATTGCTCTAAAAAGAAGCCTTTGTCAAGAGATTCTCTAATCCTGTAGGATATAACCGTCAGCACATCTGCGGTAGATCTTGCAGAGCGGAAACCATATTGTGTGCCACTAAGAAGGTAATTTTTGCTGAGGTGGTTGACTATTTCTCTATTTAATATGGATTCCAACAACTTACTCATAACACACAAGAGACTTATTGGTCTGTACTGAGAGGGAGACGACTTATCACCTGATTTCTTAAATACAGGGCGAACTGATGAGGTCTTCCAGGGAGTCGGAAAGCACTATTTTAAATAGACCATGGAGTATAATGAAACAGACATATATCTCCATAAACACACGCACATACACACACACTTACACAAACACATACACACACACACATATATATATATATATATATATATATTAATCTCTCTCTATATATATATATTAATCTCTCACTCTCTGTTTGTACATATATATATTAATCTCTCTCTCTCTCTCTATATATATATATATTAATCTCTTTCTCTCTATATATATACATATATATATATGTATATATATATATATGTATATATATATATATATATATATATATATATATTAAGCTCCCAGCTTTGGGTAGAGCACAGTCGTAAATAATCTCACCCGCTACTTAATTGGATGAAAAATGCGAAGCTTGTTGTTTGTTTGTCTGTTTACAAACAGGCGGTTTGAGCACTGTAAAAGTGGTGACGGACGTCTATTTAAAAAGACATTCCGACGAATTATTTGCGGGCGTCGCTTCTGTGGTCGAGTGGGAGAACTGCCGACTGTCCACACGACGGTTCTAGGTTCAATCCTTGGCTTGGGAGAGATGCTAGTCTAGCGGCACTGCTGAGTTGTGATACAACGAAACAGAACTGTATGTCGATGACTACAAATATATATATATATATATATATCTACTTAATATTTTACACATTGGTTTTTAGTATTTACTGCTCATACACGTGAATAGAGCAAAATTAATGTCTGCATCATAAGCGCATTATTTTTAGATGATCAAAAAATGGAAGCACAATAATAGAATTTCATTGTCGAACTGCCAAACTTAACACCGCGTCTCTCTCTCTTTATATATATATATATATATATATATATATATATATATATATATATATAAGAGCAAACATTTAATAAAACATGTTAAAAACACTTTGAAAAAGATTGAAAACATATCTAATCTGAAAAGGAAACACTAGATAAATTGATAGTCCTTAATCCGCGGAGTTTCGAAGAAATACTTTCCTTCTAATCAGAGGGTAAGAATTAGCAAAATGCGGGATCGAATTTTGCATGCAAAAGTATTTGCTGAAACAAAAATAAGTCAAAGATCTTACTTGATAACAAAAAACTGAAGCAAATTAAACATGGTGAAGAAAAAGGTGATTACACGAGAATAGATCATCTGGTGGAAGATAAATAATCAAGTGACGGTAAAATCCAAATATATAACTTCAAGAAAGTTAATTGAATTTCCATTTGCACAAGTAAAATCCATATATATATATATATATATATATATATATATATATATATATATATATATATATATTATTATTATTATTATTATTATTTATATCATTGCGATCCAATCGCAACAATAGCCTAGGATAAAAGGTAGATAATTTCGTGTACTTTTATATATATATGCATATATACATGCTTATTTTTTTATTGTATCTAATTGTACACACCCACACACATACACACGCACACACATACACACACAACTATATGTGTGTGTTCGCACGTGTGCAAAATAAATAGAATAAAAAATAAACAGGATAAGGTAACATGAAAAGTAAAATACAATACTATGTACGGGTTCATTGGAGTTTGACAACTCTGACGGAATATTCTGTTTATTTTTTGTTACCACATATGTAACGTGCAATGCATGTAATAATGGACGGACAGTAGCTATTGATGCGATTTTATGTCCGTCAAATTACACAGAGTGTCAGCTGCGTTCCTTTTTTCGAATGCAGGAGCTTTATGCCGGATCTTTTGTACCTTTGTGTTTTTAGTTTAAAACGCAATGTATGGTGAAAACGAAATATTCAGGCATGCATTAAGTTCATCCATCTCTAATGCCAACATATTCGTATCTCTCAATCTTAAATAGCCCCTATCTATTTTGATTCTAGTTAAAGTTTTCCTTAAAACCAGCAGTTTATCTATATATAGTTCGAAACCCATCCGTCAGTTACATGTTGCCTAAAAATTTATCGTTTTGTCGTATGGAAGACAAACATCTGTTTTCTGTATTATATATATATATATATATATATATATATATATATATATATATATATATATATATATATATAGATGTAGGAATCAGATCTTATGGGATTATTAATTCTATATACGCTCACAAGCATATTTGATACTACGGCATCGACCTATATAGAGATGATGGACTAGCTATAATAAAAGACTCCAACAAATTCAAGGAAGATAACTTCATACACAAGGAAGTGAAATACTAGGCCTAAAAGTAGAGGTATTAGTTAACATAAAAGTAACAAACTTCCTGGACGTCACGTTAAGTTTAGATAAAAACACATATGAACCCTACTTTAAAGATAACGCTATTCCAATATACGTAAACCCTGTCCAATCACCACCATCAATTATAAAACAGATTTCTAACTCGATCGTAAGTAGACCCAGCAATAACTCAAGCGAGGAAAATGCATTTAAGAGGTCAACCAATACTTATGAAGCAGCCCTAAAAATAGTAGCTAAAAAATTAAGAAAAAGTGGACAAAAAATAGAAGAAAAGAAACATAATCTGGTATAGGGTGCTATACAATCAAATGTAAAAACAAACTTTGCAAGATATGACTAGATCTTATAAAAAAGCACTTTCCCGCAACCAGCCCTTTACACAAAATTTTCAATAAAAGTACACTAAAGTTATCCTACAGCTGCTGCAAAAATGTAGAGATGAAAATTAAAACACATAATAACAAAATATTAGATAAAACAATGAAAACTACAACAAAATAAACAATAAGAAAGTGAACACCATTACAAAAATAAAACTAACGCAAATGACACATGAATAACTAGTAATAAAAATAATAATAATAATAATAATAATAACAATAATAATGCATTTAACAGGTCAACCAATATCTACGAAACACCCCTAAAAAATAGTGGATACAAAAATATCGATATCAAATATAATAAACACCACACCAATAACTATAATAAAATTAAAAATAGAAGAAAAAGAAATATAATCTGGTATACGGCCCCATACAATCAAATGTTAAAAAAAAAATTTGGCAAGAAATTTCTAGATCTTATTGAAAAACACTTCCCCGCAACCAACCCCTTACACAAAATCTTCAATAAAATACCTTAAAGTTATCCTACAGTTGTTGCGAAAATTTAGAGATGGTGATTAAAGCACATAATAACAAAATACAAAATAAAACAATGTAAACAACAACAAAATAAAAAGGTAGACACCATGACAAAAATAAAACTAACACTAGCAGAAATAATAATAATAATAATAATAATAATAATAATAATAATAATAATAATAATAATTTATAATAATAATAATAATAATGACAAACAAACTCTGGACAAGAACAACCATACCATAAATAAAAATAATAATATAGAAAAAGATAAATGCAATTGTAGACACCGCACACTTTGCCCAGTTCAAAATAAATGTCTAACAAAAAGCGTAGTTTATCAGGCAACACTATTTGCGAAAGAAAACCCGAATAACAAGAAATATTACGTAGGCATGACTTCTATAGATTTAAAACCCGATACTATGACCACAAAAGTACATTCAACAACACCGTATGAAAACAACGCTAGCGAATAAATACTGGGAACACAAAGAAAGCGGACATCCGCCGGTGCTCGAATGGAAAATAATAAGACAAGCTACCACGTGTAGGCATTTAGACGACCCATGTCAATTTCATGTCTTCATGAAAAAGTTGCTATCCTGTACTTTAAAGGACCCCAAAATCTATTAACTGTAGAAGAGAAATAGCATTAACTGTGATCATAAAATAAAATTTACTCTAGGATAGCGATACAAAAGTGTATTTAAACTAACAAAAACAATAGAAAATAAACAAATAAATAAATTAAATAAACATGAATATACATAAACGATCACACATATATGTGGGTATATATATATTTATGTATATATATATATATGTGCATATATGTATGTACACATATGTACATTTATATATATATATATATATACATATATATATATATAAAGAAAAAATGAGTGCCTGCCTTAAACCACTAAACTAGTTTTAAAACAGATCCTTTGTTCGATAAAATGCATGCCCATTGGCTGATAGGAAGGGGCGCGGTGGATACTAGAAAGCTGATTGGCTAACTAAAACCCTCAAAAAAGAGGGCCATATAAAAACAATAAACAACCACAGAATTCTGCGCATAAGCTTGACGAATCCTTGAGTGGATGAAACGCTTAATATTCAGTGTAGCTTAATCGTCATATATATTTTATAAATTACTATATATATATATATATATATATATATATATATATATATATATATATATACATATATATTATTTTCACCCCAACAAAGTATATTATTGCCACTTGAAACTTAAGTCGATAATATTGGTGGCTTGTGGCCACACCCTTAACAGGACACTGAAGGAAGTTGAGTCATGACATCTCTTCTCAAGTGACATTAATATGTTCACATGTCGGTATAACTAAGGAGCAGGAAACATGGGAGGAAATTTTCAAGTCTATCAGTCCAAGGAAGAAAAGAATGAAAGATTTTCTTAGATCTAAGATCTAAAACAGTAAAGGGGTGAGATTTTGCTGATTGTCCTGTTTATTAATAATATGATAATCGAGGGTGTACGTGTTCGTTAAAGTCAATCACAGACCATTTCATTAAAAAAAAAACTGCTAAATCGGGTAAAACTAGTCAACATTGTGACGATGGAGTATTTATTAGACCCTGACAGGACAATCTGGATTACATCAAAGAATTGAAGAATAATAATTAATGATCCAGGACTGATGTAGAAACGATATTCCATGCATTAACGAGGTTCTGTTTTGTAAGATATAGGATGCGTTTTATATGTTATGTACTAGTAAGATACAAGGAGGACGAATATATATATATATATATATATATATATATATATATATATATATTTTTTTTTTTTTTTTACACAGTGATCACCACTTATCAAGGCCCGGAAGCCACTCCGGGATAAGGGTTATTGCAAGTACATCACTTAGTTATTATATATATATATATATATACATGCAGGTAGTCCAGTTTTTCCGGTAATGAAATGCGCATTAATATCATATTTTCTTAAGACGAGTAGAATAACTATTAGGCCTTAATTAGGTATTGATAGTTCTTTGAAAATGTGTTTACAAACCTCATTATTTATAATATAATGAATCTTTCACGTGAGCTATCCACGGTGAGTATTCGTAAAATAGTTAGCAAACAGAAAATCCATTTGATGAGCTTCACTTTTAACGGATACGTACGGATAAAATTGTTTCCTGCATGTCTGAATACCCTATATATCAAAATTTTAATAATCAAGCAACTTCTTTCGTTATTCTATATCGAATGATATCAGCTATTATAAAAGTATATAATATACTTTTTTTTTCTTTTATTTCATCTGAAATTATTATAGTATTGAATATCAATTTTAATGCCTAGAATTTCTAATACACACGAGTTTCCTCGATTTACATATTGATTATAGCCCTAAATATATATATATATATATATATATATATATATATATATATATATATATATATATATGTATGTGTGTGTGTTCACCAGTACAACATCATGACGTTGATATTGGGGAGAAAATATAAAGTTTATTGTAAATAACACATGGAAATAAACATTTGATTAAAAACGATGGTTGTCGTTCACATTTTGACAAAAGTTAATTATAACCTTATTAAATTGTCCTGATCGTTAGAAATGCGCTAAATTCGTTGTTTCTTTCATTATCATTCTGTAAGAAGTATTTCAATTACTTCTAAAAGTTTAATATATTATATTCCATTCTTCAAAAAAAGATCAAAGACAAAGCGGGCATTAAGCATAATCAAAAAATAAATAACATGACTATGTTTTTTTTTTTGTTGGACTTATTTTTAGTAGAATTTTCAATGTTCATCAAAATTTAAATGAATTCGATAAAAAATTACGGCTCAGTATAACGGAGTAGTTTTATCGATTTCCATTTAGGAAAACAAATCGATATTCATGGTGTCATTTTGTATGCTGGAATAACGCTTTGCAAATGCGCTTGGTTGTCGATTTGAGCTAAGTTTTTGTTACACTTCAGTCGTTAAACTTGGATCGTGGTATCGATTTTTATAAAGGGTATTGTATTAAATTACATGTTTTTCGACTAATTACTTTAATTAAAATTGCGTGTACCCCTCACAGTAAATCAAGGGAAATTGCAATTAGGGGGTAAAAAGATACAAATGGGGGTCAGGTAACGCATGCAATAAGGTTTAGAAGAAGCACTAAATAGATTTGAGACACGATACGGTGGATGAGATGAAAAAGAAGGGTGATAAGAAGAGACCGAAAAGAAGGTTCAGCATGAAAAGAAAACATGTATCGAAAAGACATTCTAGTCGCAATAATATTATTTCATATCTATATCTACATATCTATCCATCTATCTCTGTCTGTCTTTGTCTCTGTCTCTCTGTCTCTCTGTCTCTCTCTCTCTCTCTCTCTCTCTCTCTATATATATATATATATATATATATATATATATATATATATATATATATGAAGTAGTTGCGTTCATTTGTGTGTGTACGTGTGTGTTAGTGGGTATACCACCCGACAGCCCACACCACTGGGCCGATCATAATCAAAATTGGCAATGAATATATCCCCCTAGGGATACTGCACACATATTTCTAGTAAATGTCACAGATCAAGGTATTAGCCTATGTTTATATACCCTCCTACAGCCCAACCCACTGGACTGAACACAACCATGCCTTACATTTTGATGGTCTCCTTCCAAGGTATGGAACACACTGTTTTCAAGGTGAATGGTAAAGGTTAAGCTAATATTTGATGCTGCTCTTCAGAAACGTTCCAGCTGTAAGAGATTCACACAGAGTTGAGGTTCGTCACAATCCCGACGGTGGCCACCACACCCTCGACCAAGTTTTTGTGTCTTTGAATATAATAACTCTCCTCATTCGATGTCTTGAATCAATCTTGATGAAATATGTTTATAAAGTTCATGCTTGGATGTAAGTAACTTAAACAAGTCATTAAAGTATTTGCTCTTAAAATATTCACTTACCGCGATAGTACCTGCGAAGCGGGATACTCGAGCGCGTTATTTTGCTATATCTTTGATAAAATGTGTTCGTGATACTAAACAAATGTTAAAAATTGTGAGTCATTGTAACTGTTTCAGTTTTTTATGTGTAACAATATGAGTGCCAATTTTGATATAACATGCTTTCTTTAAAGTTGATAATCGGATTTCAGTCGCTTCAAGATGTAGTTAAAAAAAATTTACAAATAGTTACTTTTACTATCTCTAGTAACTGCATTATATATATATATATATATATATATATATATATATATATATATATATATATATATATGTGTGATTTAAGAATTAATTTGATTAGATTTCGATAATTTTAGAAGTTATTGGATTATATTTCGAAGATTTTAGAATTTATGTGATTATATTCGATGATTTATGAATTTATTTGATTATAGCTCAGTGATGATTTTTAGTTGATTATGTTTTGATGACTTTCGTATTATTTTAATATTTCGATTTTTTTTATTTATTTTATAATATTTCGACAATTTTTTAATTTATTTGATTATATTTCGACTATGTAAAAATGTATTTTATTTATTATATTTCGATTATTAAAGAAGTTATTTGCTTGTATTACGATGATTCGACGATTTATTGGAACTTAATTCGATGATTTAATCATTTATTTACGAATATTAAATAATGAACTTATCTCGAAGATTAAAGATCATATTTTGAAATAATGTTATCTTATTTTAAGTATTAAAGAATAAATTTTATTTTATTTCGAAGATCTAAGTATGTTTGCAATATTGCAAGGATTAAAAATGTATTGACTTAAAACTTATGATTACGTAATTTATATGTCATAATTTCAAAGATAAACATCATATTTGATCTTATTTTAAATATTTCAAATAATTTAGTTTCTATTATTTAAAGGATAAAATAATTTACTTTATATTATTTTAAAGATTAAAAAAAATATTTTCATAATTTCAAAGATTACAGACATATTTGATCTTATTGTAAAGATTAAATAATGTATTTGATATTATTTTTAAGATTAAATAATTCATCATGTATTGTTTCAAAAATCTAAAACAATTGTAATATTTTAGTTCAAAGATTACAAAATTTATTCAATCTTATTTTTAAAATGAAATCATTTATTTTACCTTATTACAAACATTAAATAATTCATTTAATCGTATTTCAAAGATTAAAGATTATTTGTTTTAATTCAAAGTATTAAGACTTTAATTTGATTTGATTCACACCTACAAGAATGTGTTTGCTATTATATTAATGATATATTATAATTGAATAATTTACTGAACTGACTAAAATGTAAAATAATTTATTTTATTTTATTTCAAAGATTAAATAGATTATTTAATCTTTTTCAAATAGCAAAAATTTCAGAATTTATTTGACTTCATTCTGAAGATTAAATAATTTTATTTTATTTCAAAGATTAAAAATATTATGATATTTTAAAGCTAAAAAATATTTCATTCTATTTCCAAATGTAAATAAATTATTTGATTATATTTCAAAGATTAAATATTTTAATTGATTTTGTTTCAAAGATTATTTTGATCTTATTTCAAAAAATAAATAATTTATTTCATATTATTTTTCAGAATATATATTTTTTAGATTTTATTTAAAAGATTTAATAATTTTTTATCTTATTTTAAATATTTAACAATTGATTTTATTGTAAAGATTCAATCCTTTATTTTAGGTTTTTGTAAAAGATTAATTTTCATATATTTTAAAGATTAAAGAATGTATTTTGTATTATTTCGAAGATTAATGAATTATGTTTTAGCTTGCGGATATTAAATATTTCTATATTATTTTATAGATTTAAAATTCATTCTAATTTATTTTCAATATAAATTTATTAGATTATATTTCAAAGCTTAAAGAATTAATATGATCTTATTTCAGAGATTTACTACTTAATTGGGCCTTCTCTGTAAGACTAAATAATAAACTTAGTCTTGTTTTAAATGACGAATTTATTTGACTTTATTCCAAAGACTTCATATTTTATTTTATCTTCTATTGAAGATTAACTAATTTAAAAGAAAACTATATATTTGATCTCCGTTTAAAGATTAAAACATTATTTGACATTATTTTGAAGATTAAAAAAATATTTTGTCCGTTATCAAGGACTTAAGAATTTATTTGGCATCTGATGATACAGGAATTTATTTGCGTTATTTTGGAGATTTAATTATTCATATGACTTTATTTTGAATTTACTTGATGTTATTTGAATGATTTTACAATTTATTTGCGATTATTTCGAAAACTTAAGAATTTATTTGACATTATTACTTAAGAAGAAAATTTACATCATTTCAAATATTAAACAATGTATTTATCTCATATTGAAAAGTAAAAAAAATAATTGATCTTATTTCGAAAGTTATATTCGGTGGTTTAAGATGTTATGTAATATTATTCCAAAAATTTAAAAATTTATTTAGCCTGATTTCAACGATTTATGGATTTATGTGACAATATTTATTAGACTTCATCAAAGATTAAAGAATTCATTTGAAATTATTGCAATGAATTAACAATTTATTTTGACTTATTTCAAAGATTTGAATTTATCTAAGAAATAAGTAATTTATATGAATGTAACGTAGCGATTAAAAATGAATTTTAAATTACTTCAACGATTAAAAAATATATTTAAGTTTATTTAAAATATTTAATCATTTACTTGATTATATTCAGATATTTTAAGAGGGTATCTTCTAATTTTCATGAATCTTTGTGGGTATTTCCTCTCTATGTTACTAAGACACAAACAAAAAGTGAAATAAACACCGAGGGCATTCAATATGACACACTATATATCCCGGAAACCATTGGCTAGTGATTTCTACCTTTGATGAAAATAAATTATATTGGAAAATCTATTTTTTAAAAACTTATTCTTCGTCTTGATACCGTGTCAAATCTTTGATCCATGAATAAATATAATTTATTCAGTTTTAATCATCATTATACTTCTTACATATATATATATATATATATATATATATATATATATATATATATATATATATATATATATATATATATATATATATATATATGTTAATAAAAAATGCCCATGATCTACATCTCGTAACCAAGATACATTGCGTCGTTATTAGAAATTCATACAGAGAAACCACCCAGTTAAACGCAGTTAATTTTTAACTCCTGGCCTTGATAAGTTGTGATGGCATGTAAAAAAAAATCTTCATCCTCAGATTAATTATAACATTCTTGTCCCGTAAAAGTGAGGTAATATCGTTTCATGATATTCTCATCCCAGCTGTGATAGAAAAAATTTAATTGCAACATGTCCCCTACCAACTACAATACGTTTCCTTTCATCACAACTTAAACTTCTCACAGACTCTATTCCTCGCAGATTAACTTCTATTTACTTGTCTTAAAAAAAAAATCAGATACTGCTTTGCACTCAACTAGTACCTAAAAAAAACTTGAAAAAAATCTCCACTGCTCGGACTTCACAAAGTTTCTCCTAATTTATATGTTCTCTGTTGTGTTATATATATTATATTTTTATTTTGTTTTTTCTGCTTGTTCCATTGTTTCTCTTCATCTTAAAATTTATGTACTTATGTTTTATATTTATTTTATTACTTTTATTTTTATTATCCTATATTTAATACTTTTGCATTCCTTATACCTTTATTATTTATATTTTTACATGTTATTACTTGATAGTATTGCCTTTTTATATCTATTATATCCCATGCCTTTGTTTTTTAATCTGATTATGATATCATGTTTATATTGTATCTTATTCAATTAAAAATAACTATATTTTATCCCTTATAATTAATGTCATTACATCTATTATCTAAACTATTATTTCTAATAATTTTACACTTATAATTTAAGATATACTTTCTAAAAAAAAACACCGAAAAAACATAACCCCACTCTTTCTTGTAAACCCCTTCCATTGATATAACCCATTAATACATATGATTAATTAAGCACTTCCTCTCAACTTACTATACATCTTCCCCGACACAGTAATCACACATATTGTCCGCATGTATTAACCTCGCCATGACAGATAGGCTATACACTTACCTGCATTATTTAAGAAAATCTATGCCCCTCTTTATCGCAGAGACTAAATTCGGTCTCTCAAACAGCATCAATATTTTGTATCGCTTCTAATATAACTGGTACTAGACGTTACATCCATTTATGTTACTTAGCATCTTCTCGCATATTTTATTGAGAAGCATTAGGCTTCAAAATACCATGATATAAATAGTACTTAATTACTCTACCCACATAATTGATTTATATTGTGATGATAATACATCTCTTTCTCTATCTCTGTGAAGACGTTTCGAAATAAAGACGAAACGTTGATGAACACATCACTTGGTTTGTTCCCTTTTATTTTTTTTTGATTAGTATATAGATGTATACCGGCCTTCTTTATTGATTACTATATAAACTCCAAATAAATTTGGTGAGATCTGCATTATCTTTATATGTCTCGTCTTAAAGAATTTACCTCATTATCTTCTTTAACTGCTCCATCTATATATATGTATATATACACACACACATATATATATATATATACATGTGTGTGTTTATGTGCATGCGTATGTGTGCATGTACGTTTGTGTCAATGTGTGCGTTTGTGTGAGTGTGATGTCATCATATGTAAAATTCACTGCATTATATATAAAAAAGATGCTTGAATTATGTAAATATTCCAAGATGTTTCTGCATATATATTTAATTGAAGACAATAATAACCAACAGTTTTCAGATAATCAGCCATTACAAAACGCAGCTTATAAACCCAGTACCGAAACAATACATATTTTATATAGTCGTTAGAAGTGTTGTGTCGTGCAAAGCTATCGTTCATGTATATTCTCGGTGCAGTTTTTATTATTTTGCACTGGGGAAAGTTGCCCTTTCTAAAGCATTTAGTGTCATGTACCTTTTCATCTGCAAGATTTTAACATGATAATGTGAAAATAATCCGTGCATTATTATACAGACAACAGTAAGTGATTCTGTGAACGATAGTTATCAACTAAAAAAACAAACAAGCACGCAATCGTTAAAAAAGGGATTTATTTGAAGATAAGTCAATTATATATGCGTTTTGGGCGATTACAGTAGATAGATTTACGTTACACTGGGTTTCCGTTATTTTACTACAGAAAATCGAAAGGTCACGTACTTTTTATAGTAGGGTTTATATTAAATAGGAGTTTTACAAACAGAAAACATACTATCTCAAAGTTGAATATGAAAGATTGATCATAATTAGGTAATCTGTTTATTCGGATCAATGTTTATACAACTTAACAAGGAAGACTGAAAAACATGTTATTGCATCCTTATGCCTGATAAACTGTGTAAAATATTGTTAAATATTAAAATCTTAGTAAGGCTTTATTCCAAGCATCAGTCGAACAATTCGATGAGCATTATATCATAATGATATATGTATACTTTTAACATATAGTAAAATGTTCCTTAACCGACCTTTTTTACTAGTAAAGTATCTTTTTGTGTTTATGACCTGTAGGGTTATGTGTAGTGGGGTAACCATTAATTAATTACCATCAGAATTAGAGTTTTATATCACGATATGATCTCAGCACAAACACACACATACATATATGCGAGAAGCGTTCCAAGTTTATGCCCCTAATCTATGTTAAGTTACGTTATCTGTCTACAATGTTACATGCGTAGTGATTTATATCTCTATGAATTATGTGCACAGTACATTTTCAATCTGTGTTTTCTGTGTTGTTCTTATGTAGAAATAAACAATAACTGTGCAAATTTGCTCAGCTATGAGATGTAATGCTTAGCCATTTCTTATTAATATCTCGCATATATATATATATATATATATATATATATATATATATATATAACTACTTAATTTACTCACATAAAATTAATATACGAAAGTATAAATGTATGCGTAAACTTTAAGTATTCACTTCATAAATGTTCAATACGCATAAGCCTGAAGAGTCCTAGTGGATGAAACACGGAATATTAAGTGTAGCTTAATCGCCATATATATTTTATAACTTACTATGTATATATATATATATATATATATATATATATATATATATATATATATATATATATATAACACGATCGCCAGCTTTGCCACCTAAAGAAAGGTACTGTCTCTGTAGAGAGTTTCGTATTCTTGGATGTAGTTTTGTTTTTGTTCTTGTTTTTTTTTGCGTGGTTTCTTATGGGTGATATAATTTGGTTGATAAAGGGAGGTAACTCTAATAAAGTTTTACAGGGGATTACTACCCTTTTACCGTTGAAAATTTTATGAAGGGTTTTACAATTTTGTATGTTATATTTATGGGTTCCCATATTCTGCTGATTCTTGCTCGATCTACTTAGATTTTTTAGCATATGTGCTGCATCATTAGGTCAAAATAGTTTACAGGATTTAAAGATGTGACGTTGCATTAATGTCAATTATTTTTACCTTGTTCCATAAACGGAAGTGTGTTCCATTTTGCACAAACAACTGTCAACATTAGAACAACAGTACATGCAAAACATGTAATACAGACAATTTAATCTTATCTAAAAATTTCAGGAATGTAAGGTGTCATTATGATTTATACGCTTCATGATGTAATATCATTTTTCTGTAAGGTATTAAGTATAAACCGTCAATGACCAACCGACTTTCTAAAGTTTTAGCCTCACATAGAAATTTCTATTACATCATGAAGAGTATGAAGCATAATTAAATTTCATTTTAAACTCAAGCATGAATGACAAATTAAATACCTTTATACCTTTAGTGTAATAGAAAAAATGTAGTTTTCTAAGAGCGTCAAATATTACGGATGAAACATATTATTTTTTGTGACCTTTTGCGTTACTGATATAATAAAATGTCATTCATAACCAAAGTGTTAACGGCAAAAAATAATTCGTTTACAGGTGGAGAAATTGCAAACTGACCAACTGCACAGTTTTATAGATAAATGATAAGAAATGTTTAACACCATACTCATAATTTATGCGTTTATGAAACACCTCGAAGCATATTATTTGGTTAGAGGTTAAAATGTATAGAATTTAACGAAGAAATGCATTTGAAAATGAAATATTTTTGCTACGGAGGTTAAACTCGTGATCTCTTCGCGGACCCAAGTTTGTTAAATATGTAAAGGGCGTTTATTTATTAAGAATTTATAGGAAAACAAGTGGGTTAGCTTGTTACTCGACTTTTACTTAGGTTGGTCGGCCCCAGTTGATTTAATATGGTTTTCGAAACGACGAAGAAAGAGTACATATTAACAACAGAACTATGAAAAAGATGGAGAGGGGTATTCGTATGAATGGTGGTTGAGAAAAAATACGTGTTGGAAAGGGGGCAATAACAGAGGCGGAAGCGTTGTATATGGAAAAAAACGGCGGGGCAGGTTAGAAAAAGGAATATAAGTAGTGTCTGAAGATAACAGTAAATGAGAAAATTGATGTAAAGTAGAGGAAAGAGGCGGTAAAAGATATTAAACGAGAAAAAAGGAAAATAAAAAGAAACGAGTAGGAGATTTGAATATAAGTAAAGTAGTGAAATTGAGGATAAGAAATATAAATAATAATAGTAGCAGTATACCACAAAGAGGACGAGCAGGTTTTTAGAGTAACACTGACAATTATGAAGAGAATGAATAGAAAAAAAATCAGGAAAAAACGCAGTTTGAACACATTTAAGATGAATAGATTGATGACATCGGAATGTAATGAAGTGGAGGTGTCTAAAATCTTAGCTAAGACGAGTATGTATATGAGAGACTCTGTCTTTCCCTCAACAGAAATATGATAGTTTT
This sequence comes from Euprymna scolopes, assembly GCF_053919585.1. Lineage (NCBI taxonomy): Eukaryota > Metazoa > Mollusca > Cephalopoda > Sepiida > Sepiolidae > Euprymna > Euprymna scolopes. The sequence continues at coordinate 85,150,656 of NC_136515.1, forward strand.
TAAATATCGTCTAAGTGAATGTTTTCTAATTTGATATGCAAACAACTTGTCTGTAAGTTTAAGGTTATGTTTAGAAAAAAGTTAATAAGCAGATCGTATATAGCAATGTAAGGAATTCTGTGACTACATGTGCGTAGATCATATAGTATATCGCGCAAAAGAACAGAATTGTAATCGCTAACCATGCTGATGAATGTAATCCATGTTAAACAAAACGTGCTTTCTCACTCGTTCTGTCAGATGTAAGGTTGTCATGAGTTATTAATAAATTAAAGAAAGTCTATATACATACATTCACTAACAAAGTTTTAGACAACCCATCAAAATAATAACATTTCTCGGTATTGCCTTCTATTTTATCATTTTATGAGATCGCATCATACTTATTGTTTGTAGTTGTTTTTGTTTTATATCCGGTAACTAATTAAACGCTATTTTCTTATAAAGTTTACATTTCAAGTGGAATTGAGTAGGATTTTTAGAATTTCTAAAATTGTGAAATGGGTTGAAAAAGTCTCTAAGTTCAAAGAGGAGAGATTGTTGCGTTAAAAAGAGAAGGATTACCGGAAGGTAATATTTGCGCTACGTTAAAGGTCAATAAAACCGGTGTGAATTAATCAACCACGTTATTAAAGCAGTATGGCTCTCACAAGTATTTGCATAATAGCGAAGACTAAGGGAAATCTCTGTTAGAAACGAATATCCGAAGAAAGGAATAGTTTCGAGGGCGCCAACTAGTTATATTAATACAATTCAGCCGGCTTCGCTGAAAGTATGTGTGATTGGCCGTCTGACTGCTTCCAAGCATCTTCCACGGAATTAGGTCTAAAATCCTTAAAACCTCCAGAAAACTCACGCATTACACGTTTAATGAAGGCTAAAAGATTAGCTTTTGCCAGGAAACATAAAATTAATGTCCTTTGATTAATCCGCACTTACAAAATTCGGGGATAGAAAGCGACACGTTCGCCGACCACTTGGAGCGCGATACAATGAGTAATACACAATTTCTACGATGTAGCGCCCGTTAAGGATATTATTTATTAAGGATTATATTTATTAACTAATAATAAGATGCCTGTTTTACAGGACGTAAGCATAGAACGACGCCATTGGGCTACGCTTGCAAATGAAATTCTGCACCAAAAATGTAATCTTAATCTGAACAGCGACCTGCCGTCAGGGTGGAAATACGATTTGAAAAACCTAGACAGACACACACACCGAGACATACTGAGATTTATATATAAGATTTAATCCAACAATTAGTCAGATTTGTTTACTAATTGATTCCAATCCGTAAATGGCTAAAGAAATCAGAGAAAAAAATTTCGCGAGTTGCTATTTAGTGGAATAATTGAAAGAACTTACACCCGATTTGTATTTACAAAAATAGAAAAATGGAGGATGAAAAAAAACTATAAACAAGAGTTAAGGTGCAATATATATATATATATATATATATATATATATATATATATATATATATATATATATATGTGTGTATGTATGTATGTATGTATCTATGTATGTATATATCAGAGAAATAGAAAAGGATAAAGATAAAGAACATAGCAAATAAATATCTTACTAATTTTTCAATGTTTTTAAAGTGGCTAGACTATGTGTTCGTATGAATATATAAATAGATGAAATCACTTTCATTCGTACAAATAGGAAAATGTCGTGTATCCAAAAGCAATTCGAATGTTTGTTCTATTCTTTCCCATCAATTTTACGTTAGTTGAATACTGAAAAAATATGTTCAAGATAATGAAAAACAACGAATAGGATAATATTGGCTAGAGTATTCAATAATTCGAATAAAAATCAACGAAAAGGGTAGCATTCATATACATATATATTTATACAGGCATAAGTATGTATATATATATATGCATATATATATGTATATATATATATATATATATATATATATATATATATATATATATATATATATAATGAGATGAAAATTAAACTACCTGGAATATTATATACATGATATATGTCCTATATATAAATAAATAGAGAAGTACACACCCACACACACATATATATATATATATATAAATATATATATACATACATATATATATACATGTATATATATAAATATATATAAATATGTATATATATGTAAATATATATATATATATATATATATATATATATATATATATATATATAAGAGCGAGAGAGAGGGAGAGCGGATGAGCAAGATAACGAGGGAGAGAAATAAACAATTAGATAGACAGATAGATAGATAGACAGATGCATTCATATACAGCCTATTTCTTCTGTTTGCAAGAGGACCCCTTAAGAAGGTGAAACGTGTAATATATATATATATATATATATATATATATATATATATATGTATATATATATGTATATATAATGTAGAAAAATGGATTCGTATATGAAATACAAATGTGCGCATGCAGCGGCCCTGCTTTTTTAACAGCATCGGCTACCACAGTTTTTCAAATGGTTGATTCATTGTAATCTCGAGAAGACAAGTAAAACGGTAGTGTACCGTTGCTTTCCGTTTTGATGCAGGAATATATCTCCCCAGGCTGTTGAACGGGCCCTTAGCTACCAATTTGTAACTTTTTACGACTCAGTGCGGTACATACATCGCCTAGCATTTTCAAATGGTCACCCATCTCTTGCTTACTACGCTCATGGCTTAACTTTGGTAATCTGGCGTTGTCAAATTGGTTGTTACGTATATTACTATATAAATGTATAAATGTAAACAGTGATGGATATAGATTTATTGATTATTACCTCAATAAAAAGAAAATGCGAAAGATGGGACGAAACATATATCAGTCGTTACATTTCGAAGCTATATTTTCTTCACCGGATTTATCCAAATAAATTACTATTAACCATAAGACCGACTTATTTGGTATGGGGTAGAAATGAATAAAATCCGGGGGATAAAATAACTGGAAGTCATAAAGTAGAAAAACACAGAAAAGTAGAAAAAAGTGGGGTAAAGGGAGATACGGAAGTAAACTAAAGGTTTGAGTAATATATCTATCTCTATCTCTCTCTCTCTCTCTCTCTCTCTCTCTCTCTATATATATATATATATATATATATATATATATATATATATATATATATATATATATATTACTTGCACACACATGTATATATATTATATGTACTACTGGTACACACACATGCGCACACACACATATGTACACACACACACACACACACACACACACACATATATATATATATATATATATATATATATATGAGTCAAACTAAATGTTTTTCTGCTTCACACGAATATTTTTATACACATTTTGGCTTTTAATTTGAATCTACGTATCAACAGTATTTTTCTAGATTCTTTTGATGCAAACCCTGTTTCCTGTCATCGTTTAATTTGTATTTTGTTTTATTTTCTATATGCTACTTTTGTTAAAATGTAAAGTCATTTTTATTGCAGAAAATGATGTAAATCTTATTTTAACCACCAAGAAAAACAACAAATCCTATTAAATTAAGCCTTCTATTCTGTCTTTCTTTTTTTTAATACTATCTTGTGCCTACTTATTCTACCCCTCTTTCTTTTTTTCGGGCTTTCTCTCTCTGTCCCCGAATTTCTCTTTGCTAATTTATAATAATATATAAAGTATTGAGTACCGTTACATTCAACAGGAGAGTTTATATAATTTTAAATACATTATAGCACATACACGGTATTTTTCTATTATTTTATTTAATATATATACACACACATATATAAATATATATATATATATATATATATATATATATATATATATATATATATATATATATATATATATATACAGGGCGTCCATAAAGTCCTGTGCACTTTAAAAAATTTATAACTTTATTTGTATTTCCAGTAGAATTAATCTGTAAAATGGATTTGAAAGAAGAAACTCTATCGTTTTTAAGCTTTTATTGGAATCTTATTTAACTTTCCACATGCCGTCCATCATTAGCAATACAAAGGGTAATACGATGTTGTAGTTCACGAAAAACAGTTGTCAAATGAGTGATACTAACGCCTGGAATTACATTAGTTCTTCTAGCTTTCAAATCTTCCAATGAACTAGGTTTGGTTTCATACACAATTATTCTCACATGCCCCCATAAAAAAGTCTAATGTAGTCAAATCTGGCGAATGTGGAAGCCAATGAAATGGTCCGCCCCTTTCCGATCCATCTATTAGGAAATTCCTGATTTAGATACTGTCTTACACGCCCAGCAAAGTGACAAGGAGCTCCATCTTGTTGAAACACTGTATCATCTTTCAAGTTTAATTGTTCAAGTTGCGGAAAAAAGTAATTCTGCAACATATCTAAGTAGCTGTCCCTGTTAATAGCACGATCTTCAAAAAATATAGCCTTATGATTCGATTTATTCCCAAAGCACACCACGCATTAACTTTAAGAGAGTCCCTTTCACGTTCACCGGTTTCATTTGGGTTTTAAGTTCCCCAAATTCGGCAATTATGCCTGCTGATCTTGCCACTAATGTGATATGTTGCTTCATCAGAAAACAGTAAATTACTAACAAATGCGTCATCATTGCAAAGGTTTTCATTGAACTGGTGACAGAAAGTTAGTCGTGCATAATAATCCTCCTTTAACAGCTGTTGATGTAATTTAATTTTGTAAGCTTTCATATGAAGGTTTGCCCGCAGAATAATATGCACAGTAGACTTTGGCAGCCCGAGCTCCAATGATGCTTGTCTTACATACTTTCTTGGACTTGCAGTAAAGGATTCTTCTATAGAAGCAACACTTTCCTCACTGACACATGACCTTCCAGGCCGTGGTTTATCGTGGGCAGATCCTGTCTCTTTAAAATTTTTCATCCATCAACAATGGTGTTCCTATGAGGCGCTTTTTTATTGTATTAAATTCTAAACTTTCTTTGTACAGCAATAGTAGATTTCAAGTCAGCCAACCAAAGGATACAGTTTACTTTTTCCTCAATTGAAGCCATGGGATCAAATTGATTCTGAAAAACAAAAGGAAATATTTCTTTACTTATTTTTTACTTATCCAAAAATTCTTACGAATTTTCTGGTGACAAATTATTCAATAACTATACTAAAGAAAACTAGATACATGAACCTTTATAACATTTTTTACAGATTATTACTATCGCAAATATTCATAAAGTTATACATTTTTTAAAGTGCACACGAACTTTATGGACACCCTGCATATATATATATATATATATATATATATATATATATATATATATATATATATATATATATAATTATATATGTCAATATAAAATGTCAAAGTTATAAATTATAAGATTAATTAAAAGGAAAACGAATCACAAAATTAAAATGATGCTTCTACGTTTGAATAAAATATTTAGTTAAATAGTTTAAAGGGATGCAGTTTGAATTCAAGAACAGAGTCGTTTATATATAAACATTTACGAAACATTAATATCATATTAAACAAGATTTTACTATTCTGAATTTTTAAGATGAGGATTAATTATTAATTATTAATTGTTAACTATTAATTATTCGTATTATTTGAGTCCTTTCAACTATTCTTTTTATATTAGATGCTATTTGGCGAATGATTTCGCCGATGCACATTCGTGAATTTTTCACAGGACACATTACAGATGTGTAGACAAAGTAAGTTTGAAAGCACTTTGTAATAACGTGTCAAGTTGACCTAAACGTTATCGTTCTTTACTCACGATGTTAGCTCGGATATTTTTTTTGTTTAGAAAAATAAAATCAATACACGCATACAAGTCTGTCGTGTTCTTTCCATTTTATACTTACTGTTTTAATGGGATTTTACGATAGTTCTGTTTAAAATAAATACAAATTCTGCATTTAAATATAATATTTATGCGTCTTTTTCGACCGGGAAAGGCCGGGCAGTCTGATATATATATATATATATATATATATATATATATATATATATATATATATATATATATATATATATATATATATATATATATATATATGTCATATAATTTTCATAACTTACTTCCAAGCTCTATCTATGTATTGAGCACTTTTGAAGTAAATACTGCAAATTTACGCATAATATTATATTTTCGTATATTTATGTGATTATATGAAGTAGTCATATATATATATATATATATATATATATATATAGAGAGAGAGAGAGAGAGAGAGAGGCGGAGAGAAAGAGAGAATTTAGACATACATCTGCTTAATGTAGAATCACTTCGATATGATTAACGTATGCTAACATTTCAGTTTATTAAATCAACTTTTGAGAATTATACAAAATGGAGCAAGTGATATTATTACCAGAGGTCGTTCGTCGAAAAGCGATTATTTGGCACTAAGCAAACCGGACTTTGACTAAAGCTTTCTTCATACGACCATTGAACTTAAAAGTTGTGTTATGTGAGCTTCAGGGAGAACAGTATTTCAAGACTGAATAATCGTCGGTAGCCATCTTGAAAAAAAGATCTTAGAAACTGCTGATGAAATCAGGCGAAATTGATTTCGACATCGGAATAATGGTTCGCCATTTTATTTGAAACGAAAACTAAAGTGTCACTGGCGGCAAATGATTGCGTGCTTCCAAGTGAAAGGTACAATAATAGTGTTTACGACAGAAATTCACTCACGCACACACGTATATATGTATATTTACAAACATATATATATATACATGTATATATTAGAATTATATATATATGTGTGTATATATGTACCTATGTATACATATGATATATGTATATACATACATACATGTGTTTACACACATACACACATACACACCTACACACACACACACACCCACATATATATATATATATATATATATATATATATATATTCCTGGTCTTGTTTAGGATTAAAGAACTATATCTGTTCATTAGAACTGAACCCACGCATAAAGGTATTCCTTTATATCCGATGCAGTATAAGCTCACGCATCTATATGCACATTGCATGCATGCTACATATAAGATTTGGCCGTACATGTTTGGATGTATATTTATGACAGAAATGTTAAGGTGGATATACTTTTAAATTATAGATGATATATTATAGATACAGACATTTGAAGGAGTATCTAAAATACGCCATAAAAAGCCATGATTTACTTCACATATTCATAGGTTGTGTTCGGAAATTAACTATCTGAAACCTAGTAACTTATGTGACATTTTAAATTATAGATATATATAATTGAGAGAAACAAAGAAAAACAGATTACTGAAGTTATAACATTGATATATACTGCTATGGTTTTTTTTCTTATTAGGCATTTTTCTATGTTTTGAACTAAATGGTGCATTTTCCATAGCACTAAATCGATACCAATACAATACGTATTGAAACCATCGTTATAATATAAATATTCGTTGAATTTTTTTAGTAGATTTGTGACGGCATTGGAAGTCATTACTTTATTAGAACTTCTTCCCGTCGTCGCTAATGTACACCCGATTTTGTGTCGCATTATTTTTTCATTATTAGCAATTTATTTTAACTTTCTTCTTATAAATTGTACAAAAGTCGTTTTAATAATACTAAATCATATATGTCATTGTATTACTAATAGGAGTTAATTCTATTTTACGATTTGGAGGTGTCTCGTGGTCAGTAATTACTAAAATGTGTATATCTCTATAACATAATACATGTAAAACAGAAATATTCATCCCCCAACAGCATGTCGTATAGAAACGTTTGTAAAATAAATTTTCTGAGTAAAAATTATACTGGTACATGAATTTTCAATTAAAATCCCCCTTCCGCACACATCAAGACCCCCCCCCAAAAAAAATATGTTAACGAAGCAGTATTGTAAAACGCAGACAATGCATGTTTGTAATATCCTTTAGTCGAAGAAGAGCTGAAAATATGAATGCGGTAATTTCACTGAAGGAATTGTGATATGCACCAGGAACACTTGGTTTTCTGGTAGTGCTCGAGAAATTTGGCAGCGGGAAAATGAGCTATATTCGCAAGGTAAAGCGCGTGTATGTATAGAATAAATATCAGTTATAATTGAGTATTTAACCGTTCTTTCAATAGAAGTTATTCCCCCTCAAAAGATGTAGTTTTGCATCAAATAACATACAGTTTACTAAGTGCTCGTTCTATGACCGTAGATATATTTTCGGTTTTACTCCAACAAAATACTGTGACGCTTGATGCGTCCTCTCAGAAAAAATACAAAATTATAAACAACATATTCAATGCAAAATATTAGCCAAAGGTTTCCGACTTTATTATTAAGATTTTTGCTAATGAAAAAGAATAACAGCTATTGTTGGAATGTTGTGTATAAGGTCAGTTTTATGATATTTGATATTATTTTTTTTATCATTCACCTTCACTCTAAACCAGGCATATTGCCACTTGGATGTCAGGGGCTACTAAGTAGAACATGCCTAGGAAAGATTAACAAGATGTTGGCTTACGTTACACCTGAACTTCTGCATTAGTTTCACATTTCTGCAGAAAGATTCGTGTGATTTTTCTTGAATTGCATCCCCTTTTCCAATACTAAAGAGATATGTTAAATAAAAATGCATCCAAAACAAGTACTTAATTATAATGTATTTTAATATCTTCGTAAATAATTAAGCAATCTTATATCATGTCAATTGTTGAAACAAATCAGTTAGTTTACTTATTTTATGATGTGTTAGGTGAACGTACAAAATAGTTATAAAAATCCGTAACCGTTTTCTGCCAGAGTACTAATGTTATGATGTTTTCAACAGTTGTCACCGAGCACTACTTGTCCATATTTAAACATGCTTCTTAAGGGTACTCAGTACTCTCAGTACTACATAATCCGTTCTTTGCAGGACAATGATAAAGCACAAAACAAGCGAAACTATTTAGTGTTATTTAGTGTATATGATTATCTTATCAGGACAAGTTTTACTGCTAATTGTTAAATTGTTTTTTACCCACATTATAATTCAGCGCCACATCTTCATTGCATTAATCTCCACTCGGCCAAATGAAATATGTGTTCACGCCGAAAGGTATAGAAGGGAGATAGTACACTCTGATCCTGGAAATTCGTTGAAGGGTTTTATCGGAGGATTGACGATAAACTAAACTTACACAGAGAAAGATCATAATACCGGGGGAGAAAGGAACTTCTAAGACTGCAGAGAACCTGGGTTAATCTTAACAGATAGGGGAGCATTCCTCCTCTCTGGCTCAGAATCTAGGAAGTATCCTGGACGAGTAAGAACATTCAGAAATAAGGTTCATCACATCTTTACAGTTAAAAAAGAGACTAAAACAGATACTCATCACCAAATTCTTGCAAAAGGGGGAATATATTTAAACTATTCGCAGCTGTTGTGCTTATATGATAGATAATGGGTGTGTATATTTTTCAAGTAAAAGCCTCTATTTTCCCTCTTTTTACGAACTACACTTCGTGTAATAAAGGTTGTAAACACAACTTCCATACATTGAAGTTTGACACAAGTAAACACAAAGTCGCCATTATATTTAACATCCAACGTTAAGGCAATTATGACGGTATGTATGTTACGGATAGATATCTAACTTTTATTCTGATGAAGATGTAACGTTTAAAGATTTGTCATTTATTTTCCGATTCGAACATGCGTGTTTAGCAAGGCGGCACGTGCACGAGCGCTCCTTGACCAGGATGGAAAAACTCGTACGTTTATATGCGGTGACTGATGCGTTCTTTCACGCTTACTTTGGCAATGCGTCTTCGAAATCCGCATTGCATTATCCCGCCATTCTGAATTTTCTCTGAATACAAAGAAAGAAAATAAATCTCTCGTCCAAAAAATAAACAATAAGTTACGTAAAATAAAAAGAAACTTTGGAAAATCTTGAAATATACACGAGTACACACCCATATATATATATATATATATATATATATATATATATATATATATATATATATATATATGTGTATGTGTGTGTATATATATATATATATATATATATATATATACACAAAAGTGAACGTGTCTGTGTGTGTGTCTCTGTGTGTGTCTGTGTACATTTCCCTACGCAATTACTCAGTCAATTCTTAGTCTACAGACTTGAAATTAGATATACAGGGTACTGAGATTTAGGAAAATTTAGGTGATCGGTTTTCGGCCAAAAATTCGCCGATTAAGGGGTCAAAGTTCAACGAATTGACCTTTAAGAACTCTACCAAACTCCTCCAACAATTTTGGGTCTATGCACTTGAAATTTTATATATAAGTTTCTTGGCCATGGATCTAACTTCATAACTTTATTTGAGCCCAAAACAATATATTTTAAGGGGTAATAATAGGGGTCAAAATTTAAAAACATGACCTCTGCGGTCTCTTCCCAATTACTCAGACAATTTCTGGTCTAAACATTTGAAATTTTGCATAAAGGGTATTCAGAGATAGGGCAAGCTTTTTCATCAGTTTGGGTCGAAAATTTTTAGTTACCAATATATAAATGTATGTATGTATGTCTGTTTGCCTGTCTGCCTTAAAATTTCAATAGAGGCGAAGGATTTTACCAACATCAGTATCGTTTTAAAGTTCGACCTTTCATACGACAAATATTGAAAAATTGGCTAAAAATAATCATCTTCCCCTTCAACTAGGCAGCTTTCTACAAGGGAAGTATCTTTTTCCGCCGATATTTTTGAAAGTTATCCTCTCCTTTAGATTGTCTAGCCTTAATTATTAAAAATGTCGCTTGCGGTTTGGCGGTGGTCGGACAGCATGAACGGTAGGTTTTACACTGTTCTTTTCCTCCTTTGCGGTGCGGGTTCGAGCATGCCTTCTTACTACCACTTTTTTTTCTTTTTTGCTCAACATACACATCCAAACACCCGGGCAACGCCGGGATGAAATGCTAGTGGACAAATATTTGTGGTCCTGGATTTGGTTTTCCTATTAACAACAAATATCAATAGAGGAAGAGATTACTATTTGTCACTCTAAAAAACAAGTCCTCCTTCTGCTCCTAGTAATGTCCGAGAGGTATTCTGCGCTTTGGACATATGTTGTATAGCTGGGTATTTTTAAGATGAACGGTACACATATACGATGGTGATTAGGGAGAGAAGACATTCATACATTTTACAGTCTGTGGTTTCTGATTACATATATTAAGAGAGAGATAAGGGTGATCAGTTCTTATAACACAGAAGGTGAGGATAATCATTACTCATTATGGCGAGACACATTACTTAGGATAAGGGTTATACAAATTTCATATTAAGATGAGAGGACACAAGTTCATATTAAGATGATTACACACATTACCTTTTGCTGTTGAATGACGACACAGCACAGTTTTACAAAAACATGATGATAACTCCTTTATTATCAGATCGACCAGTCGGATGATGATGACGTCACGGAATTTAAAGTCGTTTTTACATGTTTAATGTTCAAACCCTTCGCCTCTAAGGGGGGCCCTCCTCATGTCAGCTCTGTCCGGCTGACTGTGCCGACTTCAATCCGGACTCGACTGCCTTCGATCTTCAACTCCCGATCTGACTAAAACTAGCTTCTATATTGAGGGATTCCCTCTCTTCTCTGACGTCATATGTATGGCTCTACACGTGATCGCCTCGCGTGGCTCAAACATGCGGGGCTCGGCACATGTTCCCAACACACGTCTGCAGACAAAGAATTCTCACTAAATTATTTTCAATATTTTATTTCTGTTGTTCGTTCTTTTCTGGCTGACATTATTTTAATTCAGTTTTCATAAGAAAGAATTGAACTTTAATTTTTTTTTACAAACAAACACATCTAAACTATTTTATATGACAATTGAACCATGCGAAATTTTAATATTCCATTTTATGAATCTATTTCTGAACCTTGCTTAGACAGTTCGAATCTCGGTCTATCCTAATCTCATTTTCCACTTATCTAATATGCTTCTTACAAGAACAGGGCAACCTTTTTCTTGTAACACATACATGGGGTTTCACAATTCGTAACTGAAATATAATCTCATTGACATAACATAATCCTTCATTTCCCGTAACAAAAATAATAAAATCTCCCCAGATTAATTATGTTCTTTCTGATTGGAGGAGCTCTGGCCATTGCTGTTTTCTGGATTAGCGGTATTATCATGCTAAACGAACGCTAATAAACCATTTAAACGTCGCAATGATAACTGCTTTTGGCCTCTGAGTAAATTGCTTGCGCATTCGCTTTGTACATTTGTTTAAGTAAGTAATTAGACTTTTTCAAAAATAGTTACGTTATTAAGTAAATTCATTTTTTCCAAGGGAATCATCACTTATTAAGACCCAGAGGCTAATCGAGGGTAAGGGTTAAAAATGTACGGTGGGCAAAGGGACAAGTTCATAGTACTCGTTAGAAGTAAAAATTTGGAAAAATTGGATTACTTAAGGGGAACGGCTAATCAAGCACTTGTTCACGTGGGACGTGGAGACGGCCATGTTATACTCAGCTGGAAAGCAGGTAAACGGAAGGGAGTTCCAAAGGTGTGCAGTTCTAAGAAAGAACCTTTGTTTATGGAATCAACATATAGGTTTAGACACAGATAAAGAGTGGGGGAAATTACTGATAGTGTTTTCAGCCTCATTAAAAACGGATTTCCATGTCGTATGATCATCTCCAGAAAAGATCCGAAATAACCCTGTATGTGCTTCCGGGTCGCACTTTGCTCACAGAACTGCATTTATGCCCTCTTTCACCCCACAACAGCGGAGTTACTATATTAAAAACATATTTGAGCCAATTGACCGCATCCTATCTGCTCAAGATTCGGCTAACATTCACGTGTATGGAGACTTCAATGTTCACAATGTGGAATGGTTTACCCACTAAAACAAGACTTATGATGAGGGAGATTCTGTCACGATTTCTCAATTGCTTATGACCTCACTCAGATTGTTCGCGAATCAACCCGTGTGCCCGATACTGACGGTCAGTATGCCCGTTTTCTAGATCTTTGCCTCACAACTTGCCCTGAGCTATGTTCATCTTCTGTTCTGTCTTCACTGAGAACTTCCGACTATTTTGTTGTATCAGTTAAAATAAAAACGAAATGTAATAAGTCCTCAGACCTACGTCTTCATCGTAAAGATAAGCTATGCTTGACAGGGATAGCTTCCGTTCACTTATACTAGACCTACCTCAGCATTCCATGTTAAAAAGGATATGTCATCTATAGGCTTGACTGAATGGTTAATTGTAGGTGTAGACCGTTTCATACCATCGAAAACATTCAAGCAAAAACCTAACAGCCAGCCGTTGTTCTCTCCGGAATGTGCTGCTGGCATTGCGCATATAAATCCCTTTTCCCATTGCTTTCAACGTAACAGATGTGCTAAAACTGAAACGGCTTTCAGAACTGCCAGTAACCACTGTAAAAGAGTAATTAAGTATGCTACAGAGATGTATGCTCAGTCCCTAAAGTCCAAAGTTGCGTAAGAGCGGCTTTCGGCTCACCTGTTTTAGCAAATAGAATCCTGAACACAAGCGTGGGCTGTATCCCAACTATCATCAATGATCCGGAAGTAATCTCGTCAGCATCAGACAATGCTAAACTCTTTGCAAAGAACTTTGCAGCAAATTCTGCCCTATGGAAAAAAGGCCGCCCCAACCGTATTTCCTCTTGTATAAGGAAATATGCTATGCGCAAACAAGTATCTGTGCGTGATGTTGTCAGGCTAATAATTGACTTTGATTCCAGTAAAGCAACTGACCCTTATGGCATGCCAAATATAGTGCCCCAAATGCTTAAACTAATATCTTCACGCATAACAATTCTATTATTTATTTATTAAAATAGATGTGCAATGCACACGACGTGGGGCGGACATCACAAAGGTTAGATTTTAGTTTAAAACAATAAGTACTATCAAAGATTCGTTATGGAAATTTCTCACCCTCTGATATTCTGAATAATACATATGGGTTTGCGCTCTGTGAGCACCTTATAAATAACAATTCTGTGCCACGAACTTTAGTATCAATATTTTTACGATCTCTAACGGGTCTCACTTGCCTATTCATTTAAAACACCTGGAAACACTTTTACTAGCTCCTTGAGAATTTCTCCTTGCAAACAAATTGAAAATCGTTTAGGAGTTAATGTAATGTATATGTTATTTTTCTCTGCTATTCATTTATTTTTTAAATTACATTTTTCTCTCTCGCCATATTAATGGCACTTTTCCTTATCAAAACTCCTGTTTGAGCGAGGAATCCGGATAGCAAGCCCTATTTTCATTTTTATTGTTCGTAAATCTAACATGTTAATGAGTCTTTTTTCACCCAATATATATATATATATATATATATATATATATATATATATATATATATATATATATATATATATAGGTGTACATATGCATATATATGTGTTTATCTGCATATATATATATATATATATATATCCCTCTCTCTCTCTTTCTCCTCTCTCTCTCTCTCTCTCTATATATATATATATATATATATATATATATATAAGTTAAATAATTGTCTTGTTTGTCTACAAAGCATGATCCTGTATATCACCCTTCATACACGTATTTGAAAACTACATAATAAATAACGCTTAAATAATATATTTCTTCTTTATTTCAACGAGATACAACATTAAAACGGCAAGTTTTATCTTTATACAGTCATTACTTTACTGCATTAACTAAGCTTTGACTATAATATTTATATTGGTTTCTCAGTGCATAAATAGTTTGCACAAGTCTTATCACTGATTACCCAGAAACTTCGAGTGTCCTTCAAGAGGGAAACGCACTATATTTTTAGCAACATGTATTGCAGCATAGATTATGAGAACTATGTATAATGGATCGAAAGTTAATCGTGCGATTATGATAAGGAGAGGACGATGATGTTCCCTTCAGATCAAATAATCATGGTACGTATTAGTGGTTACTCTAATAACAACAATTGGGAATAGATGAGTTTAAACTCATGATATTTAGTCGGGCTGGGAACTGGCTCCTAGATACTAGGGCACATTAGACTGTGTGAATATCTGTGCGTACCTATTTATGAAAAAATAAATATCTTGCGTACTAACATGTCCTTGAAAGTTAGACTTGAAAGAAATAGATGATGAATCCAGACGCCGGTCACTATGGTAATCCACGCCTACAGATTCATGCATTAAACCTTTTTTTATACGGTGGTCACCACTTATAAAGGCCCGGAAGCCACTCAGGGATAAGGGTTATTGTAAGTACAGTACGTTAGGGTGGCGATTTATTGAAGTGTTTACTGAAGGGTGCGGTTCATTAGGAATTTGTTTACATTGACTTGAAGACATCCAGGTTGTAGTCAGGTGGAAAGCAGGCAGACGCAACAGAGTTCCACAGGCGTGCAGTTCTAAGAAAGAAGCTTTGTTCATAGCATCTACGTTTAAATTTAGGCACAGATAAAGAGTGGGGAAATTTTTGACAGTGGATTCAGCTAGACGGGTGTTTTTCATGAAAGATTAGCGAGGGGGGCCAGAGATTGGAGTTCAGACGAGCACCTGCCATGGAAATAACGATAAAACAAGGATAGGCTCGCAACAGCTCTTCTGTGGGAGAGAGGTTGCAGGGAAGAGAAAAGGGCATCCCCCACTAAGCCATGAAGTCTATTTTGTACTTTGTCAAGGCAGGATAGGCTGTTTTTAGCAGCTCCTGCTCAGATATGGCAGCAGTATTCCATCCTTGGACGTACTTGGCTTTTATATAGATAGAGAATTGCATCAGTAGTGAGATATCTTCTGGAGCGGTAGAAGGATCCCACCATCTTTCCAGCGACCTTGGCAACAGACTTGATGTATGTGTTCCATTTCAGATCAGTAAAGGACAAACCCAGAAGCTTGTCAAAACATGGAGCTTCTCCTAGAACACCTTACATAAGCGTCTTAGAAAAAAGAAGATTATATCAAACCAATTCAGACGCAGTTTCCCGAACGATGCTAGCCTAACTGAGCAAGGAAATCACTAAATACCAAAGTGTCGCGCACTTTATTTAAATAAACTAATGTTTCCTCTTCTGGAAATTATAAGAGAAACGTGCAAAGTAATTTCAAAATGTTACCTAACACATTTATCAGGTTAACTACTTGCAACGAAGATAGAAACACTCGTGTTTTAAGGTCCAGTTTTAATGAAAGAAAATATCATTCTTTCGCTCGGAGTATTTGAAAAATCATCCCACGTGATGTATCATATTCACCAAAAATAAAATAAAAGGGTATTGTATAACAAAAACGATGGCATTCCTATTACTACGAAACAAGGCAAATAATTCCATTTTCCGTGCACACTAATAACTTTATATAAGATTTTTGGGATAAAGAAAGAAATATCATGAGGTTTCATAACAATAATCAACATGGACATCTAAAAATGATTCCGAGCTATACCGAATATTTAAACCAATACAATTCCATATAATTCAAATATACAGTGTACACAATATTAACGTCTTATCCTTTGAATTATAAAATTCAATGAAATATAGCAAATGGTTCGCCATATTTCATTTTGTAACCGTATACACGTACGCGTGCCGGTCTTAGTATGTAAATTTAATATTATTTTGTTAATACTGTAGTGGAAAGGGTCTAGTTTTATTAGTGTCACTATACAAGTTGAAATAGAACATCTGTTGTTTTTAACAGCCTGATTCTAAATAGCATATATGTTTTATTTTTCAAATTTAACATTGCAATATTATTTGTAGTTCCAAGTATAAGTTTTAAACATAATATCTATTGTCTCTCAGTCTGTCTGAAGATATATATATATATATATATATATATATATATATATATATATATATATATATATATATATTCGCTTACATGTAAAGTTTAATTTAATCTATTCATTAATCTGACCACTAAGTTTATAATATCGTCATTGGTCTACTAATATACCGTTGAGAATAGTATATCTCTAGATTAATTAAAAGTAGTAACAGTTTCTTTATGTTAATTTTTAATATATTAAAAGACATAATATATATACTGATTGCCACATTTATGCTACACATGATTATTAGTATATATTTCAAAAGTGCATATATAATTTTCATTACCCTTTAAAGCATTTGTTCCGAATAGCATACATAAGTTGAAATAAAGCGTGTTATGTTTATCACGTATAACTATAAATAGTGTAGTTTTTTCTATCAACTTTCAATTAAAAGGGTATTTTTTGTTATTTTACAAACTCAAGTTCTAACTTATATATTGGTTGATCTGGCAATTTAAACTAGTATATTTCTTATTCAGACAGACATATATTTTAATTTCTTATTCGTTGGTCTGCACAAAAATGTACGAACTAAAGCATTTTCTCAACAAACATTATACATAAAAATATTCTTTAAGTATTGCATTATGAAGTTGACTTATTTTTTTTGTGGTAAGCTTTTATTGCAATGTTTTTTATCATTGCAAGGAAATTGGATTGGTAGACATTTTGTAAAATGAAAAAGGACGTGGAGGCCGATTCTCGCTAACATATCGCTTACTGGTGGCCTTAAGCAAATCCCATCCATGTACAAAAGCGCCCGCCGTGGTAAATGCCTTTTCTTTTCTCATTTTTCAATTCCTCGTTTATTTTTTTTACATTTATCGGTAAAGAAAAGCATCCATTGTTTCGTATTCTATTATTTTCCCCGTCACTATCAAATCGTTTTCTCAGATGGCCCACATATAGGGAATAACTGCATTATGCTAGGATATATAGGAAAGGCATTTTTTACATTAACATTCATATACACACATACGCACACATACACCCCCACACTCACACACATATATATATATATATATATATATATATATATATATATATATATATATATATAAACGGGAATGTAAGTTTATTTGAAGCATTGCTGCTTAATAGATATGTAAGAGTATAAGAAGGCTATAGCAATGCAGGAAACCGGCTGTTGTATTGGCTTAATATATGAACAAAACAAAAGACGAGCGGAAGTAGGGTGTATTTGTGTTGTATTTTTTTAAATTTCAAATAGCCATTCATTTGTCAAGAAAATCACAATGCAAATCAGTAAATATAAACTTAGTGTTTGATGAAACCAGGTTCGTGTAGGTCTTACTATTTCGTAAAAATATCTCTTTTTCATAAGCTCAGGGACAAAAATGTCCTTATCTAGGAACACATTGAAATATCGTAAGGTGGAAAAGAATGAGGGCTCCAAAATACATTCGGAATTTACATCAATTGTGAAATTAAAACGCAAGATGAATACAGGAACCAAAAAATGCAAATAATACAACCAAGCAATTTACTATGTTTTTAATTGAAAACATGTTTTATGAGTCATTTGTATATTTATTTGCGAACTGTTATCCTTATTTTCATAATTGCTGCCCCCCTCCGTTTCGGCTGAATACTCCTCTCGTTATCTGCGGATGATTAACCGCGACGGGATAGGAATGGTGAGTCTTGTAACTGTATATTCGGTAATACTGCCTTACATATTTGATGTCGTCTCCCTATGTTTAAGCCAACTATTTTTCTGACCTGTGTTGCGTAGGATTGAAACCGCAATCTTCATACACTGCTCACCTGAAATCGTAGATATTGAACGTATCTCTCCGCTGCGCAGCAATGAAACACCAACAACTATGATGATGAGTAAAAGATTCCGCAAATAAATTAATAAACAAGCATTACTTATGAAATATAAGATACGTAATTAGAAAATATAGTTTGGTTTTATGTATAAATGTTTGCCATTAAAAATTATGTCGAGAATATTTTTGCCAACTGAAAAGATATTCTAAAAATAAGTGATTGAATTTACTAGTTAGCATTGCCAAATTTACTAATATATTTCTTAGACCTTGAACTTGCAAGTAAATTTATATTACATTTTTAATAGAGGCTTGCAGGTCAAGGAATATAAGTTCTATCACGCAAAGACACGTATTGAATTATTTCGAACGTAAGCATAACAGGCAATCTATACTGTTAGGACAAGCTTCACAAATAAATAGATGTATTTAATCACTATCGTGATAAACTAGGATTCGAGTTGGCATACATAAAGAAGATGGTTGTTTAGATTTTTCAAAGCATTCGGATAAATCATACTCAAGCTGAGAACATTAGTCCCAAAAATACACATGATATATATAATCAAATGTCACCTTTAAAATCCAGAAATTACCAGTACAAAGTGCAAAAAACTGTACTAGAAGCTTACATTAGCAAAAAGGTTTTTAAAAATACTATCTACGTTGTGAATAGTAGTCCGTAAAATCATAATATTACATCTCATCAAATTTTATCTAAAAAGATATGAACCTTTTTTTGATTTATTCGCATTAATTTTGACCGGAATTACAGACACGTCACGATCCAAATCATCCTCTCATTAAGAAAACTCAGCATCATTACGAACATCTTTTTTTAATATGAGAAATTTAACCGACTTCCGTTAATAACCCAATCGCACATTCAAGACTGTCCATTTCAAGCCGGCAGCTATTATACATTTTGTGAATATTATACAATTTTAAAACATTAAAAATATTATGACGTTGTACTATGAAAATGAAAATAGATAAGGTTTTTTATTATTTTATTTTAGTTTTGGCAAATTTATTTACAATTCAATACGGCAGACAACTGTTTTGTGACTGTTTGAAATGACATTTGATACAAAAATAAAAAAAAACGCTGATATAGATAATAAAACAGTAGAAAATACAAGGTAAAATATTTAGTATGTCTTTGTTATGTCATTTTTTTTATTTAGTGAGTATGATTCTCCTTGAATTATTAGATACAGTTATTGATGCTGACGTTTGTTCTCACAATATAACTATTTTAGAAGAATATATTAATTAATAATCGTAACGCAATACACACACCCATATATACATATATATATATATATATATATATATATATATATGTATATATATATATATATATATATATATATATATATATATATATATATATATATATACTGTATTTTGGGGTAATTGCACCAAATTACGGGGTAATTGTGGCTACTAAAAACATGTGCTTATTTAGCAGTATCAGAATTTTTGTAGGAATTTTACACCCCTAACACGAAACTGCGAATACAATATAAAAATCTCGTAATTTCTCTGTTAAAAGTGGGTTATTTATTTTCTTTATGGAAAATAAACTATTGCAGTTGTTTTAAAAGTAATAGAAATATATATTTTTTAAGACAGTAATGAATATTCCGAACTCAATATTTTTCAATTTTTAAACTTTAAAAATCTATCAAAAGTTTTCTATTTATTCTATTTTTACGATATTTTCAGGGCCAATGTGAAATTTACTGTTCTTTTCAATAAACCGAATATAATATTTTAGACAAACGTTTTTTTTTAAATTCACGCCCCCCCAAGTGTCACCCATTTTCAACTTTCTCTTAAAAAGTAAATAATTAATTTATGTTGAATAGTTTTATATATCACAAATTGAAGAGAAAAGGTCAATAAATAATATATTCAAATTTTAAACAAAACAAAAAAATCCCTTTTTTAGAAATTTACCTGTAAAGTCCGAAGTTTAAAACCTTATTTTATAAGAAGAACACATTGTTTTTTTGTCTTTTTTTAATGAAACCTTGGTCCTTGCACCTTTAATCAAAATAATTAGGGCTTGAATTACATTTTTCGAGGAGTTATAAGCTTGGAAAGACAGGGGGTCGAATAATTCACGCCTCTCATTTTGAAATGTCTATTAAAAAGTAAATATTTAATTTAGGTTGAATAGTTTTATATATCACAAATTGAAGAGAAAAGGTCAATAAATAATATATTCAAATTTAAAACAAAAAAAATCCCTTTTTTAGAAATTTACCTGTAAAGTCCGAAGTTTAAAACCTTTAAAAAAAAACACATCGTTTTTTTTTAATAAAACCTTGGTCCTTGCTCCTTTAATTGAAAAAAAAATTAGGGCTTGAATTACATTTTTCGAGGAGTTATAAGCTTGGAAAGATGGGGTGGAATTATTCACTATTTTCACGAAATTTCTAACACTGCTAGTGCTTATTATATGCGTGGTTGTCAAAAGAGCACTTTTAGCTAGTTGGTGCAATTACACCAAAGTACGCTATATACAGTGCCACACAAAAGTCTTGGATACATTACATTTTTCTTCATAACTTTAATTTGAGCTCAAGCGTTTACCTACAATGTTGTCAGTATATTCCTATTACTATTCTAAATTATATTTGGAGTAGTAATTACAAAATGAAAGTTTAGAAATGTTATATTTAACATTAAATATGAATTAACAAATTCAAACGTATTGGATACACTTTAAAAAAATTATTTTTCTGAAATAAATGTAAATGAATTTTGCTTAGCGTGTTGCAATAATGCAAACGAGTTATCATTGACCAATCAGAGAGATTCATATTAAAATAATTTTAATATATTCTTCCAGTTTAGGCTCACGCATTGAAAGTCAACTAGTCCATTATTATAAATGACGAAAATTAAAGATTTGTCAATAGACATTCGTATAAAATCATTGATAAACACAAAGAAGGAAAAGGGTATCGAATAATGTCAAGCAAACTTAATCTACCACTTAGTACATTTGGAAACGTTATTAGACAGTTTAAAAGCTCTGATGAAGCTGTTGCAAATCTTTCCAGATGTGGTAGGACAAGGAAATAAAAGGAAAAAAAATCACGGTGGGTAAGCAGAAAGGTAAAAAAAAAAACTTGTCTTATTCGTGATCAAATACAAACCGACCTCAGAGAAGCTGCGATTAATGTGAGCAAGGATACAATCAGGAGAGTTCTAAAGCGTGCACGTTTTGTATCAAGCTCCCCAAGAAAATTTCCATTATTGAAGCGTAAAAATGTCAGATCACGTTTGAATTTAAAACATA
The DNA here is from genome assembly GCF_053919585.1 of Euprymna scolopes. Taxonomy (NCBI): domain Eukaryota; kingdom Metazoa; phylum Mollusca; class Cephalopoda; order Sepiida; family Sepiolidae; genus Euprymna; species Euprymna scolopes. The sequence continues at coordinate 85,172,597 of NC_136515.1, forward strand.
TGGGAAACAGCCAAAGGAATTGTGGAATAAGGTAATCTGGTCAGACGAAACAAAAATCGAAATCTTTGAAAGAAACACAGCAACAGATGTATGGCGTAAAAATGGCATCGCCTCTAACAAAAAGAATACCATTTCTACGGTAAATCTTGGCGGCGGTTCGGCGGGAGGGTTAATCCAAAGGTACTAGTGAACTAGAACTCTTCAATGGTGGAATGAATGGAAGTATGTAGGGGGATATGTTGAGAAAAACCTCCAAAAGTCTGGTGATTTGTTGGGACACAATAGCAATTTCGTATTTCAGCAAGAAATTTGATCCCAACCATACAGCCAAATTAACCAAAGAATGGCTTAGAAACAACGGAATTGTCGTTTTTTTATAGTCAGTCTCCAGACCTCAACCCAATTGAAAAATTGTGGAAAATATTGAAGATCAATGTTCACAGGGTGAATCCACAAAATATTCAACAACTAGAACAGTTCTACAAAGAGAAATGGCGCAAAATACTTGCATATCTTTGCAAAAAATATGTGTGCAACTATAGAAAGTGATTGGAAGATGTTGAACGCATTAAAGGCTATGCAACAAAATATTAAATCAATGTATCCAATACTTTTGCGTTAGTTGATTTAAATTTTCCCTCAATATAAACTTTCTAAACTTTAATTTTGTAATTACTACCCCAAATATTTGTTAGAATAGTAATGCAATATACTGACCAAATTTTAGATAAAATCTTGAACTCTAATTAAAGTTACGAAGAAAAATATCATGTACCCAATACTTTTGCGTGGCACTGTATATATATATATATATGGTTGCCCCTTTCTTTCTCCCTCTATCTCTCTCTCTCTCTCTCTCTCTCTCTCTCTATATATATATATATATATATATATATATATATATATATATATATATATATATATATATATATATATATATATATATATATATAGATGGGGTTGTGCATCTAGGTGACACGCAAAAATCGCATAGGTTTTCTTGAATTCGGAAATGAGGAGTGATTATGTATAGTAAATATAATGTTATACTGTAACTTTGCTATTACGCTCGAAACGTGTTTGTAACAGTTCAGACATCTCTCGGAATCGTGCATCACTCACACGGTTCGGCACTATTAAAACAAGAGCCAAAAAATTATAAATCCAGGTCGACATTTCCTTTCTTTTTTAGCAGAAGCATTTATTTCCGATAATCAAACTTCTAGAAACAACAAAATAGCCTCTCGTTACCACATGCTCATCTAACCTGGCAGTCGGTTCTTTTTTTTCCGACCGAACCATGGTTACACATCCCTTTTCTTCGGCGTCGATTTTTTCTCCTCGACAAAATGGTGGCTTTGAAAATTTTATTTTTCATCAGATTTAGCCCGAAAACGCTTGCCAATTTGCATACACATTCAAACGCTGCTCCTGCTATTAATACGATCGCTTGTCATTCAAAAGTCGACTGATGCTGATATTTTTATACGCGCTCACAGGCGCCCTTTTACAGTAAAATAAACGCACAAGTTAACAATCAATTCTAACTAATTTGTGTTTGGATTAATCCATTAAGTTCCTAATTGTTTTGTGTATAAAAACTAAAAAGGTAATAATACGGTGAGTGGGCAGAAAACAAATTGTATTTGATTTAGAAAGCCTCTTCATGAAATTGGCATATACATTTTTAGTTATTGAATCAAACTTCTGTTATTCGCGAAGAACTGAAGATGTGGAAGATTTGCTCGAAATTTTCCCAATACGCCAATCCAGATCCCAATTCCGATCCAAGTATATTTGGTCAAGGTAAGCATCAAGACAGATTCTCACCCTCTTTTAATCAACAGTGATTTTTGTTATTCCCGAAGCTAAAGATAATCTTAGACGCTGTCGTTATGACACGGGTTAGGAGATGAAATAGGCTGTGATGAGTTTATTAACACGCTTACGCAAGAGGATTCCTTGCGGCTTTCCTGGAGTTGTTAAAACGGTACAATTAATACATTGCAGCCAGAGGAGATTACTTCGAAAGGAACTAGAGATTTTGTGTGTACTATCAATAAGAGTGGATGTGAGAAAAATGTATTGTAACCTTATTGAATGTAACTCGTAAAATATATGTCAATAATTCGTAATAAATTGTCGGAGTTAGGAAACATACTCGTTGCATTTTACGAAACACTTTACACATAAAATTCTGACGAAATCAATTAATTATTAAAATATGAGATCGACACTAGAAGGATAAACATTTAATGCTGAAACATACCTATCTATTTTCTATTACTAATACAAAACTTTAATAATACCACGAACTATAAAGGAAATAAAAAAAAGGAAAAACGATTCAGTCAGCGTTGAATCAAAATGACCAGATGATTGTTGGATAATAGATTTCCCGCTGAGGGAAAAGGTTCGACGGCTTTGAGAAACAGATCTGCCTGTAGAACTACACTGACTCGAATTGTTTTGTTCCTTTCCTGGACGGACGGGCGGATTCAATCTAGACATGAATAGAGTACGCTTAATCATGGGTTCGTCCGAATAATAACAATAATAATAAATTATCCGAGCAGAAATAGCTAGTGATTTCTTTTCCCATTTTTCTTCTGAGAATCACAATTAAGTGTGAATTGTGCTTAGTAATGGAATGGAACAACAACGCGTTAAGCAAAAGGTTTTTGTACACTGAATGAAAAGCTTGGTTTGTTGTTCCAGCCATTGTTAATATTCCGACCTATTTGTGTACATGTGGTGTGTAGAAAGATATAAGAAATTCATATATATATATATATATATATATATATATATATATATATATATATATATATATATATATATATATATATATATATATACTGTATAAACAAAACCAAGACTTCAAGAAATGAATTGGTAGCAACAAAAAAGTGTATTTCATTGTAAGTTACACTTATTTCAAGACCGGTTGGACAATTTCAAGCATTATGGTGTTTGAAAATGTTCACATAGCCAGCCTTTCTTCAGATTTCTTGAATAAAAAAAAACTTTAACAATAGAACATTATTTAAAGAAATTTCCCTTAAAGGAAATGAAGCATGCGAAAACATTTATCCTGGACGCATCCTTTGTCAAGAGCTTATTTAAATATTAATGTATTACCTACATTTTGTATCCTTATTTAAAAACTTGTGATAAGAAGGTTCCATAAAAACCCGTAGGTATTTAATATCTTTTAATAATACTATTCATTGAATTCCTAAATTAGATTTCTATATTTCTTAATTTCACGTAATTAATTAAACAATTTTTTTTTTAATTTATTTTTATATTTATATGATGGTTACGGTTATTTTTAGTTTCGTATTCGCCCAATTGTGGCTTCAATATTCACAAAATATCGACTATCTTATTACTTAGATTAAAGACCAGTTTTAGGTTAATATTTTATTAAATAGGCAAATAAAGAAGGACATTACCATATATTTATTAATCCTCATACAACATCCCAGGTTAGGGATCCTGTTCTATTTTTTATTATTTAATATTTTATTATTCTCTTTTGTTCTAATCTATTGTGGTTCTCGATAGTTCGTAAAACCTACTACGAAGGGAAATAATCCATCACGTTATTAATTTTCCAAAAATTAGTTTAAAAATTATGTGGAACAAAGGTCGTTGCAGGAACTTATAACAGTTACAGGGAGACCATTAGGGCCGTTTGATTTTTCAAGTCTAGTAAATTCTAAAAAGCGTTTATGATTTATTAATTAATTTAATTAAACAGATACAGAAAAGGCTCGGATAGCTTATTTAAAAAATTAAGAATTTAAAGTATATTTTTATTCTAAAAGCTGATTATATACCCATGGGTCTAGCCTACATCTACCATCCATCCATAATCTACAGGGGTTACTCATGGCTCCAAAACCAAAATTACAATTCGTGTATTGTGTTCTTGGATACCTAAATAAAATAATATATATCCTCTTAATAATTATTCTACCAACAAAACCAGCCAATAGCTATAAATGTGTTTCACTCCGATGAAAATGTGTTTACCCTTGCATTTTTGGATAGAACATATTTAGAACAAGAGTAAATTAACCAGCCGGTATTCTACAAGCTTTAGTTGTCAGAGAATAGTATAAATTAATTTCCAATCCACTAATTGCTAATTTAATTTTTTAATAATTGCTAGTTCATTGTTACAATGGTTCTTATCTTTGTCGAGCTTTATACTTTATCTATATTTCTTATCCAGTATAGAATAATAGAAACTATATTTACTTACTAGAGTTGGATCCTTCGTTTAGACTACATCATTCCAAGCTGTTTAACTCTACATTAAAATGTGGCCTTTTATCCAAGGATCTTTATTGTTAAAAAAAGTTTTACCTCAGTTAATTTTAGAATAAACCTATTTCTGTGAAGACACCCTTGTATAGCATCCAGCCTTTTATCCAAAAATTTCTCTTTAGAATTCACTATGTAGAAGGCTTACAATGAACATAGATTGCACCTATTAGATTTCCCAGGGCTATACTTCCTCCTCCTATCCACTACTGACCATTTCAATTCCAAAACCTTATTGTTTCTATTAAGTTCCCTGACTCAATTTACTTGTAGCAACAGTCCTCGCTAAAGCACCGTGGTAGCTATGAAAACCGGTCTTAAAAAAACTTTTCTTTAAATAAACCAAAACTGACTTTGTGTTGACAATATAGATTGTAGTAATTGTTTGAAATTTGGGGGAAAACTGAGTGATTGTTGAAGCTCCAAATCAATTCTAGATGACTAAAATGCCGCTTAACAATATATTCAAACACGGTAATGTTTGAATGATATCTATCTATCAGTCTCTCTTACTATATATATATATATATATATATATATATATATATATATATATATATATAT
>NC_136515.1:85179995-85217495 GCF_053919585.1 Euprymna scolopes
TTTGCGATGTGCCCTTTGCATGGTGTCTCTTCTTGACTTTCTGAGCTCGATGAATGCTTACTTCTAACATGTTCAACGCGAATCCTTAAAATTGTTTCCTTTCACAATACTTTGCTGCACATGTTTTCCTGCGTTGACTTTATTGTACTGTTTTCTACATTATGTTCATCATATGTAAAGAAATACTGGTGTGTGGTAGTTTCCTTCATCTTTTTTTTCATCTAATTTAAAGGTGTGTGGTTATTTAAGATATTGTAAGGCATAGGGAATGAGTTTCAGCAAGGAGAACTGAATTGTACAGGAAAAACACCTAAGGGGGGAAAAGATAACAAATGTGGTATTGAATCGGAATATATGCGAAATTCTCTGAGGTTTCCAGCTTGTAAAAACCAATAATTATGATGAATAAAGAACATAGAATAAAGAATGTAACTATAACGTGCATACGTGCACACGTTCAAATATGTACGTACAAGAAAATTGCTAAATATGGAATATATATATATATATATATATACATATATATATATATATATATATATATATATATATATATATATATATATATGAACAAATGATTAATAAAACATGTTAAAACCATCTGGAAAAAGACTTAAAAACATATTTAATTATAAAAAGGAAGCACAAGATAAGTGGATAGTCCTTAATCCTCGGAGTTTCGAAGAAATACTCTCCTTCTAATCAGAGGGCAGGAATTAGCCCAATGCGGGATCGGATTTTGCATGTAAAAGTATTAAATGAAACCACAAGTAAGTCACAGATCTTACTTGGTGAAAAAAGGGTGAGGTAAGGGGAATAAGAGGTAAAGAAAAATGATAAAAATATTTCACATGAATGGATAGTCCAGTGAAGGGTAAACAATCCAAGAATGGTAAAATCTAAGCACAGTCAAATTAAAAACTGTTGGATTGGAAGTTTTTAATTCGACCGTGTTTGGATAATGTTAAAAAACACTTGGAAAAAGAGTTAAACACGTATTTAATCTGCATAGGAAACACTTAATAACTGAATAGTCCTTAATCTGCGGGGTTTCGAAGAAATACTTTCCTTCTCATCAGAGGGTAGGAATTAGCAAAATGAGGGATCGGGTTTGCATGGAAATTTACTTGATGTAACTGCAAGTAAGTCAAAGATCTTACTTGATAACAAAAAGTGAAGCAAAGGGAATATGGTGCAGAAAAAGGTGATTTCCCGTGAATGGATAGTTTGGTAAAAGGTAACGTATCCAATGACGGTAACATCCAAAAAAAGTAAATCGAAGAAAGTTAATTAAATGTCTTTGCACAAGTAAAATCCAAGGAAATCCTCTAATTGAAGATGGTCAAAAAACATCCAAAATACCGAAATCCGTGTAATAATTCATAAATATGTACAATGAAAAGGGGAAAATTTCAATAATATTAATAAAAGAAAAATAAGATATGCATTTAACACGGTTGCCGATACAAAGCTCTATTATACGCTCTATCTCATATTTGGTTTCATCGAGCTTTTAGATCTGGGTGAGATTACTTAATAAATATTAATTCTTTAATATTTTAATATACTTTAGTTTTGCCATCTTGGATCATCTTTGTAAATTTAATTATAATGTATATATATATATATATATATATATATATATATATATATATATATATATATATATATATATATATATATATATAATAAAATGAGATATATGTTTTCTGTATGAATTATATTTTTATCGTATTTCCTAACTTCCGAATATCCACTTCTGGCGGAGCTAGCTAACTGCCACATTTATCGTAATTTTGAGTGATTTCAAAACCACCTGGATTCATCGTCAGGGATGAATTAAACTAAGTGTTTTTGTACTATTTTTATATTTTTATAACGTTTTTAAGGTTTCGCTGGTTGATTATCTTAATAATCTTACAGTTTAGGATGCTTTTATTAAGTGAAAAGTGTTATAATAGTACACGTATATTTTTACCCTAATGATGCGTTCAAAATGCAAAATTGGATAACGAATTGAAATAATTTCAATGGGTAGAATGGGTACACCTAGAAGTGACAATGTCGGTTATGCAAGAAAATACTGAGTCTTCCGAATTTACTGTTAAACGGTTACTAAATGTCCATTATATTTTTTACCCGCTAAAAAATCAGCTAACCTGTTCAAAAATGCTCATTTGTTTCAAATGGGCGTGTTGTGTTCTCTACGAAAACGTATGTGCCATCTTCCTAAAAGATGTTCTTCCCCTCTTCAAAAAAAATGATGTAGTTCATAATTTTCAGTGTAGTTTCAGAGCCACCCGCGTTGGTCAAACCACGTTAATATTTAACGAGAGTACCCAGCAGGACACACCCAGCAAAATTACAAATAGGGAATACCTAGCCACGGATGTTCTAACAAATATATACGGAGTTTTAATAACTGACTATTTTCTTCAAAACAGTAAAATGCAGTGAACTTCATCAGGAACTTATTTTTAATTCGTGGTTATGTAACTCCACATGAATTGTAAGATCTTGGAGACGATTCGCGTCGGTTGATGAGGATTTCTTTCTGTAAACAGAGGTATTGTCTCCTAGGGTTGAGCGTGATTGATATCTAGGATCTTCGTAAATAATATGATTATGTGGCTTTATTTTAATCGTTTCCCTTTGTTTTTGTTTTAATCTAACTCGTTAATATAGCGCAAAATAACTTTGTTTAAAAATGCACCTATTTTATTTAATCGCAAACGCCTCACTCCAGCATTGGAAAAGCGAGGGTGAAACCGGTCAACCGACTCCTACTACGTTTTCTTCTTTTCCTTTATCCGCTTTTATTATATTTGTAAAACATGTTTTACGTGTTTTATTTTTATCATGCATAGTAACAGCTTTCCCTACAAGATTTCAATATAAATATTTCTATCTATGTATATATTCATATTTCTCTTTATATATATTTATCTACATATATATATATATATGTATTTATTTTTATATATATATATATATACACCCACCCACCCACACACACATATATATGTATATATATATTTATATATATATATATATATATATATATATATGCATATACATTTAGATAAAGAACATTTTTTATATGTGAGATTATAAGACCTTGCCCCCAGCGACGGTTGTTGCGATAGAGTAGAATATCTCAAAATATTCATATTCTAACTTGTGTAAAATACACTAAGAGAGAATTAAGAGTCCATAGCATGAAATCAAACAACAAACAAACAGTTATACACTGATGAACATGTAATACTTTAAAGCGAACGTATGGCAACTGGCACAAACTGAAAATACTCTACAGATTTGATAATTTGGCTATGTGAAATAACTAGATGCCTCCTCCTTACCATAAAGATGAACACATGAAACATTACTCTATGAAAATTACAAAATTAATTAAATTTTCATTGTAAAATAGGCATCATCAAAGAAAATGAGAATAACTTTTTAAATTTTTGAATAAAGATCTTTCTTTTTTTATCATTATTCCATCTATATATATATAGAGAGAGAGAGGAAAAGAGTAAGAGAGAGTGAAAAAAGAGAAAGAGAGGGAGAGAAAAAGAGATAGATAGATAAATAGGAGCATATGTCTGCGTGTTTGTGTGTTGCTTGGATATAGTTATAATGTAACAATTATGTCAATCGAGAGCCTTAATACCTATTGTCTCGTAAACAAGCGAATAAAAATGCTAGATTTTAGTCCTTCTCTTCATATCTTGTGACATCATTCATAGTTATAGTATTGACATCGCTGTTTGAATAAACGATTTCTAAATTTGCTGTCGTCAATATGCTACTTCATCATAAAGTTTGCAAGAACACTCACTGTGCCACAATATAAAACATCTATTAGTTTACGAAGAAGAGAAATTACCTCTCTAACATTTAAAAATAAGAATTGATTATCTGTATTGTTTCAGTTTATCGAACTGCTGTTCTTATCGTGAGTGTCTTTTGCACAACGAATATATACATTTACAGTAATATATAGTAATAATAGTTAGTAAAAAACTAGTGATATTTCCAGTAGAAATATACATGCGTTCAGAATTATAAAAGTCGTACTAGAAATGTTCGCGATGACCCGCGCGCATAGGTTAATGTAACTGAGAAAAAAGTAATTGTAAAAGTGATGTACTCATGGAGGTTGAACGTTCAATTTCCAGTGGGGGCGGTCAAAAAAATGCAGTTGGAAATTACTTGGACCCTTACACAATTAGGCCTGATGGAACGAGTATATGTTACCCTCTTGTAGTAAATAATATGTTACGTTCGATATTCCGTCTAAATTCCCATCTTCGAAAGGGCAATTCCGAGTTTCGACAAGATACAACTAGAGAAGGTCGGGGATTGCATAGACCGAAACGTTACGCAAAAGCTGAGAACAGTAGTTTGATAAATGCAAATAAAACGAAGTAGTGAAAAAAAATCATATCGTTTTAGCAGATATTCAGATAATTCAGAGTAAAATAACGCGATATTTGATTCGCTTAAATCTGACTGTTTTGTTTCAGTACCGTTCGTTACTAAACGAGAAAGGTCAGAAAATACCATCAACATTTTGGCGTTCTTTTTCTTTTTCTTTTATTTCCGTTCTTTTTACAAACGTCCTTTCACTTCTTTTTATAATAAAAACCCTATAGTCGCCATTACCGTTCCTTGACTGCTTTCATATACAGGATGATAATCAGTGGAAGGCGTCAAAAAGGAGAGGAAAGCGCTGCGTTCAATTAGCGGCCATTGTTTGAGAATGATTCAAGTATGCGAACACCTTTCATTTGCTATTCTGAGGCGTTCCATCTTTTTCCGGGATGCGAAACGGAATATTCTCCGGATAAAGTATCATTTTGCCATTATACAAATGTGAAAACAGGGGAGAGAAACGGTAAAGTTTTAAGTACTTTACTCTCGTTGATTACAACACACGCTCACACATACACACCCACACACATATATATGTGTGTGTTGTAATATATATATATATATATATATATATGTATATATGTATATATAAATATATATATATATATATATATATATATATATATATATATATATATATATATATATATATATATATATATACAGAACCCAGAAAAAAAGAAACAACTATCTTTTTTCTGTTCTCCTTAATGAAATATTTTTTTATATCTTTAATGTCGACGTATATCTACGATAATCATGAACTATACATTAATTTTTCCATTTACGCATTATTATTGGAATAATTCCTGTGTCGATGCTTGTGTCGATTGTGTTATTTAAATATAAATATAGAAAGGTTGCACTTGGAATCAATATATATATATATATATATATGTACACACAATTATATATATATATATATATATATAAATGTATATATGTACGTATATATATATATATATATATATATATATATATATATATATATATATATATATATATATATATATATATATATATATGCTGTATGGGCGTGCCAATTTTTACGCCACTAACATAGTTTTTAGTGACATAACAGAAACATATCTATTAAAATAATAAAAAGAATATAGATAGATTTCTATGAGTTGTTCTGTTATATTTTTTTATTTTGAAAAAAAAAACTTACAATCATTGAATTATAATTGGTTTGTCACACTTATAGTTAAGTGTGCACTGAACAGATACCATAATATTTAAAGTTAAATTCAAATTTTGACATGTCTTTTTTAAATGAAATTGTTAGTTGATAGTGCAAAACCGTTAAAAAGAACATTCTTCCCATGTAAAGAATATCTTTTAAAATAGAAAATGAAAATAAAATGTAGCTATTTTTCATTTATTTTAAACAAACATTTATGACCATTGGGTCAAATATTTAATTTATATGTTAATAATAATGGGAAATAAAACTAATTAAGACAATGGCGAAATGAACGATGTAAAAAAAGGAAGACAGTATTTACAATTGTTAATTTGGCTAATTTAAACGCGAAAAAAAACAATTAGGACGCTGAAAACGTACACAGTAAAACAACACGTTTTATTGTCGAGTTGACTATTTACGTTGTTATGGGTTTAGGTTTGTGTACTGATGCGCATCCGGAAGTCGTAAACCGGATGTTGGGTTACAACACCCGTTAGAAGGTTATTTTAGGGTTATAATTATATAGATATATAAGGGTGGCAATGAAAAACACATTCATGAAATAGTAAGGTCTTATTCCTTAAAATTATTCCGGTTTATGTATAGAATTCATAACAAAAAATAGTTTCAATAGTTTTATATTCTCACTTGCTCGACTACATTATTTTCTGGATTTGACAGCGATGTACTATACATGATAAAATATATACGTAAATACCACCCGAATCTGAAACTAATTATTCTTTATAATGTAGATAAACAACTATAAAAATGTATATGAATAATTTTCTTTATAAAATAAGTGTTGCTTTATTTAGAAATATATTTTCATTCAAAATGTTTAGAAGAGTCAACAGTCAGTGTATCCAGTCTTGCGCCGGAAAATTCATGCCTGTGCTTTTCAGCGACTTGCAACAAGTAATTCTTTTTTGTTTATTTTTTGGCAGGTAATTGGTGGGTAGAAATCTTGGATAAACGCAAGTCCACATTCTTCTGCATAATTAACAGCCTTGAGAGACTTTACTAGTCAGAAACCATTAGCATAACCCCGTTTAGATTGCCATGCTGCTGGTGACACCCTACACACATTATAACCACATGCACACAGACACGTATACCCACACACGTATATATATATATATATATATATATATATATATATATATATATATATATATATTAGCATAATCCCGTTTAGATTGCCATGTTGCTGGTGACACCCTATATATATATATATATATATATATATATATACATATATATATATATATATATATATATATATATATATATATATACTCGGGTTTTTTTATATTCAAAAAACATAGACTAATGAATTCAACGAGGTTGTTAGATAGTGCTCAATAAAAAGAGCTGATAATACTTGTTTATTGTTATATACAAATGCTCACATGCCGCTGCTACAAATAGCCACTTGTTCAATCAAACAACAGATATCATCAGGCAGCGACTTGACTATTCAAAAGTTCAATCTTGATTGAAATTTTGAATAGTCAAGTCGCTGCCTGATGATATCTGTTGTTTGATTGCAACAAGTGGCTATTTGTAGCAGCGGCATGTGAGCATGTTTATATAACAATGAAAAATATATTTATATATATATATATATATATTTATATATTTATATATATATATATATATATATATATATATTAGCATAATCCCGTTTGGATTGCCATGTTACTCGTGACACCCTATATATATATATATATATATATATATATATATATATATATATATATATATATATATATACATATATATATATGTATGTATATATACATATAGATATGTATATTTATGCATATATATATGTATGTATATATACATATATATATATATATATGTATGTATATATACATATATATATGTATGTATATATATACATATATATATATATGTATATATATATACATATATATGTATATATATATATATATATATATATATATATATATATATATATGGTGTCACCAGAAACACGCCAATCTAAACGGGATTATGCTAATATATATATATATATATATATATATATATATATATATATATATATATATATGTGTGTGTGTGTGTGTGTGGGTATGTGTGGGTATACGTGTCTGTGTGCATGTGGTAAAACTGCAAACAACTGCACTCCCATTATAACAATAAATAATTATCCTGAAATGAAATACTAGAATAACATCTTAAATGGAAATAAGTAAAATATTCCAAGCGTGCATTGGCACCTATCTCTTAACTCGAAACATTCACTGGAAAATATAAAGTTCCCCCAAATACATAACACTACTAAAAGAGAATATAGCATAATATTTGCCCCTAGAGAATAATAAATGCTCTCCAGGAATCAATGTTTTTCATGTTACTTGACATAAAGGAATATGTGGCAATAAAAGAACGTCTATCACGTGGTCAAGCATTTTAGACGAGACTGTCACCCAAATAAGACAGAAATACCGAAATGTATTGCATAGCAGGAGCTAAAAAATACGCCGGGTATACACACACTGTTCTATGACATGCAAGAGGCAAAATTAGCCAAATCATTAGTTGTTTTAGTTTTATCGCGTATCAATCCTTTTCAGATGATTTAATGCAAAATCTAGTGGTTCGAAAATATTTCGATAGAATATATGTTTAGCATCTAAGACTGACCGCCAAGATTGCAATTGGCATGGAATATGTGCATACATTAAGGATGTCTTTACGTGTGGTAGGAATATCTCCAGAGAAGACCCTAAATTACCTTATATATGCTTCCGGGTTGGACTTGCTTGCACCACTGCATTTATATTTGCCCTTCATCGTCCCCACAATAGCGGAGTTGCTATTTTTAAGTGTATATCTGAGAAAATAGACCACACCCTGTCTGCTCATCTCTCGGCTAATATCCACATTTGTGGTGACTTCAATGTCCACAATGTGGAATGGCTAACCCACTCGAACAAGACAGATAATGAGGGGTAGTTCTGTCATGATTTCGCCATTACCTATGACCTCACCGGATTGTTCACGAACCCACTCTTGTGCCGGATACTAACGGTCAGTACGCTAGATTTCTAGACCTCATTCTCACTATTTCACCTGACCTATATCCATGCCACGTTCTCTCTCTTCTAGGATCTGCCGACCACTCGGTTGTATCAGTTAAGATAAAAATGAAATGTAATAAGTCTTCAGACGTACCTCTCCACCGTACAGAATACCGATACTCTGCGGCTGACTGGGATTGCTTCCGTACATTTATATCTGATCTACCTCTGCATTCCATGTTTAAAAAAAAAAAGTATCCTCTATAGTGTCAGACCTGATCGAATGGTTTATTGTAGGTAAAGAGCAACCACTGTAAAAAGTACTGAAAATGCAAGAGAGCTATATGGTCAGTCCGTTTAATCCAAAGTAGCTGAGCAGCAGCTTGGCTCCCATCAGTTTTGATAAATAGCAAACAGAATCTTGAATAGAAGCGTGTATTTTATTCCAACCATCATCAATGGGCCTAAGGTCATCTCGTCAGCATAAGACAAGGCCAAACTATTTGCCAAAAACTTTGCAGTTTATTCTACCCAATACGACAAGGTCATCAACTCCCCGTATTTCCTCCTGTAACAGACAACACGCTATGCAACATACTCATATCTGTGTGTGAGGTCGCAAGTTAATCAAAAACCGGATTTCATTAAAGCAACTGACCCTGACGGCATTCCAATTATAGTGTAGAAAAAGCTTCGACCAAAACTTGTCCCCATACTTACACAACTTTTAAAGCGTTGTCTTAGGAAAAAAACTCATCAGTATGCCCTGTATTTAAGAATTCAGATCATGAGTTGACTCTCCCAGTACAGACCAATAAGTCATCAGTGTGTCAGGAGTAAGTTGCTGGAATCCATATTAAGTATAGACGTAGTCAACCACCTCATCAGAAATAACCTTCTTAGTGACATCCAATATGTCTTCCGTTCTATTAGCTCTACAGCAGATGTGCTAATTGTCATATCTCATAGGATTAGTGAATCTCTCGACAAGGGCTTCCTTTCTAGGGCAATTTCTCTTGACATATCAAAGGCCTTTGATGAGGTATGGCATAAGAGTCTACTTCACAAGATTTCCAGCTACTGTATAACTGGAAATGTTTTCTCAATCACTAAATCATTTCTCTTTGATAGGCTCATAAGAGTAGTGGTTGATGGGCAGAAATCAGAGGCCCTTAGTATTAATGCTGGAGTCTCTCAGGGGTCCATCATTGGTCCAACACTCTTCCTGATCTACAATAATGATCTCCCAAAACACATGCTTAAATCATTCGTTGACATCTATGCTGATGACACGACAATTTATGGCAAGACAACTAAGGCCGTAAATGACAAAGTTCTCTTTAATTCTCTCTCCTCTGATGTTGAACGTACGGTATATTTGAGGAAGAGGTGTCTGGTTACTTTTAATGCATCTAAAACCAAGCTCCTATCTTTGCATCATAAACGCTCTGATCCCCACCTGGTATCAGTAGAAATAGATTGATATCGTCTTGGGGAGGCTCCATATTTTGACAAACTTCTGGTATTGACCTTTACTCTTGACCTGAAATGGAACACGTACATCAAGTCTATTGCCGAGGTGGCTGGATAAATGGAAGGATCCTTCTACGACCCGAGAATATATCTCACTGAGTATGCAATTCTCTATCTATATAAAAGCCAAGTACGTTCTAGGATGGAGTACTCCTTCCACATCTTTGCAGGAGCTTCTAAAAACAGCCTATCCTGCCTTGACATTGTAGAAAATAGACTTCATGGCTTAGTGGGAGATGCCCTTTTCTCTACCCTGCAACCTCTCTCCCACAAAATAGAATATCATTATTTTTTATCATTACTTTCATGGCAAGTGCTTGTCTGAGCTCCAACCCCTGGTCCCTCCTCGGCGATCTTCCACTAAAAACACCTGTCTATCTGAAACAACTGTCATTAATTTTCCCCAGTCTTTAACTGTGCCAAAAACCAACGTAGATTCTATGAACAAAGATTCATTCTTAGAAGTGCGCTCCAGTAGAACTCTCTTCCGTTTGCCTGTTTCCCACCTGACTACAACTTATATGTCTTCAAGTCTAACATAAACACATTACTGATGACGCGCCGCCTTAAGTAAGACACGTTATCAAATCTCCAATACTAACGATTACTACGATATTATCCCATTAATTACTGTAGACGCAATAAAGCTTATCGCCGAGTGGCATCCGGGCCTTGATAAGTGGTGACTTTCATTAAAAAAAATATAATAATTAAATATTTTCTAGGGGAATTATCCAAGGCATTTTTTATAACAAAAAACCCTATAGATTGTTAGTGATAGCAGAATATGATAATAGATGTCTAAAATCCAAATGTAACAACCGGATTGGAAACTAGTGTATGTAACCGTTTACGCTTAAACGTACGAGAGAGAGAGAGAGAGAGAGAGAGAGAGAGAGAGAGAGAGAGAGAGGGGGGGGAATATATCTACAAAATGATAAATTACGTATTCAATCTAAACAAACTTACTAAATCTTAATATTTCAACTAATTAAAATAGTAATAGACCCAATGAATTATATTAAACTAGCTGCACCCTGCCACGCGTTGCTGTGGCTCAATTTGGTGTAATGGAAAATTCTAATAAAAAGAGAAAATACATGTTTCTTATATTCTTAGCACAGCAGCCCACTCCAAAAAGAAAAAAAGTAAGGGGAAATTGAAAGAAAATGTTACTCTTGCTTTTTTTAATCGTATTTCCAAGTTTAATTAAACTTTTATGACATGTTTTTTTATTCAATTGTAAGGTTAACGTACAGATTAGGTACAAAACACCATCCCCTCCCTATGTCAAGAATGGCTTTTTAAATAATAACGTTACTATTTCAGCACGGATCAATTAGTGCAGGAGTACCCAATTTCTTTAATAAAGGAACACCATTCATATTTTCTTATATAAAAATAACTTCTGTAAAAAAAAAACAGAAAAAAGTATACTTTCAATTTTGTAAAAAAAAAATGTTTCTTAAAAATAAAAAAAACATACAGTTAAAAAAGCAAAAAGCAAAACATTAACGCAGTGAGTGATCCGTGATGAAATAATAGCGCTATTATTTAAAAAGCTAATCTTAACATGGGAGGGGAGAGTGTTTTGTACTTAATGTGTACTTTAACCTTACAATTGAATTAAAAAAAACATATAATAACACGTTAATTAAACATGGAAATTCGATTTAAAAAATACCGCGGGTCACTATCTGCATTAGCACTAAATATTATTTAAGCACGTCACCAATCCGTAAATTTTCTTGGAAAAAAATGTACTTTCACCTAACAATTTATAGTTTTAATAATAAAAATGTCATATTTTTTTATATCGAAACAAATGTTTAAAAACAAAAACAAAAAAAGCAAAAACAAAAAACTCAAAAAACAAAAACAAAAAACCGAAAAACAAGAAAACAAAAACAAAAAAATATAATTCCGACTTCGACTTTCATGCTTACACTCAAAACGCAAGATAGTAACCTTTTTTTGTCTGATATAATAAAGAAAAATAAATAAATTAAAACACTTGGAAGATAAACAAATGATGTTGTTTTTTAAACAACAAATGAAATCTTCTAATTCGTCTCGTCAAATCGTGGTGTATGAAATAATTGAAACAGAAGTTTAGTTCAACAAAAAAAAAACAGTTCTGAACTATCGGCTTACGAAAATATTTTTATTTTATTTAATAATTTTATAATTGTGATATAAGTTTATTGTAAACATAGAAACATCCCTCCACGCAAAAGATGGATTGTCTGAAAATTTGAAATAAATTGGTAATGTAGAAATATAGATTTACCGATTTTAAACGAACCAATAATTACATTTGTATGTGTATATATTACCTGGCGAATATACCCAGAGAACTAAATGCAAGATTGATCCGCCTAAAGAATATATAATAATCCTGATATAAACTCAACGTCGGTGTCTGTGAGATAGAAAGTTGATTTTAAGTATTTAATAGACATGCTTTATTGCTAATAAAACAGAAGCGAAAATTACAAAAAGAAGAGAAAATAGAACTCAATCAACTATATACTTGGAAAACTGATCTTTAATTTTTTCGTCAGAGCATTCGGCGGTTTGTGGTCTTGAATAACTATATTCGATATATTCAGACGTGAATTGAAAGAATCTTTGGCATTAGCACTGGATATTATATTAATTGCTTGTCATCTGCATAACCGAACGAACATTTGCTCAATATAATATTTTATTTACGCAAATTTCATAATTATTATTTTAGTGACTCTGTAGTCTCTATAGATTATTATAGTGGGCCGAAAAATCATAGTAATTTTAAAGTTTTAATAAATGATATTACTGCAATTCTTTAAACTGTATCGGCTAACGTTACAATAGTATGATAAATCGAAATATCCATGCAGTAAAACGTATGAATGTATAATTGCGCATGGATTGAGTATGCACATTTTATCGAACTACGCCTGCCAAGCTCAATCTTTTCGATTTTGAGCAAAATCTAAAACATTTGGCCAAAAACGAAATCGACTTTATATCCTAGATAATAATACTCTATATATCAAGTTTATATCAGTTTAATAAATATTGACTGGATAGTTCGGTAGGCAGCGTCCGGACAGAGGCAGATGAGGTCACTTTTATTTTATATAGAGGTAGATATTTATATTTATTTAATACCCACACGTATGCATATGCATGTATACATGGTAAGCCAAAGGTAGGTGGATATTATAATAACGTTAATTTAGAGATCATATATATGGACAACTACGTTTTATAAGGCAATTATATTAATGAAAATTAAATGTTATTTATCAACATTTGTGCTCAAAAGTTTTTTCTTCCTTGATGTGCACAGCTTTTAAGTTTGTCCCTTACGCATCGACAAACAGTACTACATTTCCATCAGTCTGTATATAAATATACCTACATATATACATATATATACATATATATATATATATATACAAACACACACAAACACGCACAAATATATTCATGTATTTTTCTATCTATCTATCTATCTCTCTCTCTCTCTCTCTATATATATATATATATATATATATATATATATATAAATAAATAATCATTTAACATGTAGTCAAATTACATTTCCTCTAATATTTCTATCATGTCTGCAAATTAATTTGCAACCATTTTCGCTGTTTCAAGGATATCTAATTTAACGGAAAGGTATTTACATCACGTTTCTGTTTTTTGTTTTACACAACTTTAACCGTATAAATATACGCGAGGGAGAATCGAAATGTGTCAGTCGTAATATGCATATCTCTTTATTTTTGTATACGTGTATAAACGTTATATAAAATCATATATTTGTTTGTGCTGTCAAATGATATGAATTACGATGAACAGAGAGTAAGTTATATGCCCATATATGATGAAGTCACGCGTGGGATGCTGGTTCACTACATAATAAAAGGCGATAAAAATTATAATCTTTCGCAAGATGAATGTTCAATCATATGTGCGGATGACAATCAAAATATAATAGTGAATTACTTGGGATTTTTTTTTTCAAATTTTTGCTGCAGTAACGAGAGGATATTACCCTTATGGATTAAATAAAAACTTCCCCTCGAACTTTCGTGCGTGTTTCTGAGTTCGACAGAAAAATTCCCGAGTACAACAGAAAGATACCCGGGTTTGGCAAAGTAAACCTTAACACAGCCAAAGTTTAGATCAGCCTAAATACTGTGCAAATCATATTTGCATAGGGAACAGTATTCCGAAGTATATAAAAAAAAAAAACGTATATTTAATTATGTTTCAATACCCAATGACTCATCTTATAAACCTGATAAACGAACTGTTATTGATCGGAAGTTGATCGCATTCAGTAATAAAGCACATTCACTGCTTATCTATATCATATAACTTTTTGCATGCCTGTCCGTCTTACTTTTGTCATAGTAACTACTGGATTGATATGACCGAAATTTCGAATAACACTTTGCTATGATCAAGAACAGTAAGCTAAGATGTTAACCGTTGTATTTATATGAACTAGCAGGACCTGTAAAAATTCCACAGGAGACTCATCCTATGTAACATATTTATGTTGGCATTTTGTAGATGTTAAACGTAAATGGAGACGCTCAGATAGTATTGTATTTTTTTGTTTAAACTGCAAAAGTATTTATCCAAGGTAGCCCGGTTGTAAAGTAGCTTTAATATGATATTTTACTTCTTGCAGATTGTGTATATATTATTATAAAATGTACGTTCTATCGATTTTTATATGTTTTAAAGTTGTGATTGCAGAAGTAACACATATATCCAGATGACTTGGGTTCATCAGCTTGAATAGAAGCCGAAACCAAATCTCGAGAAGAATTCTTGGTAAAATTATTTATACAAAACAATAGATTCGTCGAGTGTCATCAGCTATTAGCGAAACCAAAACATAGGAAGATATCTTGGTAACATTATTTATTTAAAAAATAGCTGAGTTAAGTGTCATCAGCTATAATCAAAACCAAAACCAAAACTTATGAGGATCTCTTGGTAATTTTTTTATTAAAAAATGAATGACATGATTGGCATCAGCTATAATCGGAACCGCAACTAAAACTTGTGACGAATTCTTGGTAACATTATGTCATGATAAGAACTAAGAATCCATAAAAGTTAAGCGACAGTCGTGCGGATGTTAGTGTAACAAACATAGGAAATAACACACACTCTATCCTATTTATACATACATTAAAAGAGGTTATAATTAAATTGTAAGCATTAATACACATTTAACCATATTGAACAATCAAATTGTTAAAAACAAAACTGTATTTGAATTTAAAAGCATTCATTTAAACTACTATATATTTAGCCAGTTTTTATGTACGGTAAAGATCTAGTAAACTAAAAGCATCTTCAATCTTACTTATGGATCGTTTACTTTTTTATAGTTTAATTGCATGTAAATCCTCAATGCATTTAAAGACACGACGGAAAGTTCAAGAGAAACGCTTCTCAAAAAAAAAATCAGCTATTATCTGGACCACGCGGAAAAGAACATTACTCGAAAACGCACCGCAATGTGAATGCCATACATGAAAGGCTTACCTGGAAATAGTCAAAGAAAATGTAATAAGATAAGGAAAGTCTAGGAGCGTTTTTACCCCCACCACCACCCGATCGTTTTTTCGAGTGAAGCCTCCTATCGCGAAAAACATGAATAAGAATAATATTCTATGTAAATGAGGAAGACTATATCAAGTTGAAAAATGTTGACAACAAATTTAAGGGGGGGCGTAGTATGGAAATTTATTAGCAAGTCAGGTATGCCAGACCCTGTATGAAGTAAAAAAAAGAAGAAAAAAACAACCTATCCTTATTAGACGGAGTAAAAATGATACCCTACTTTGGGGTAATTAGGCCAAATTCGGAGGTAAATGTACCAACTGGAGAAGTGTTATTTATATGTATGGTTGCCAAAGGAGTATTTTTAGCTTGTTGGCGCAATTACACCGGACATGGCGCAATTAAAAGTACGGTGTTTTTGCTTTCTTTGGCGTTATTCATTTTAATTTACTATCCATTCCTTTCCTATCCTTTAAAGTTCTTTTAATTCTTTCTATTAGGTTTCAAGCTTTTTCTTTATTTATATTTTTCATACTTAGAATATGTATGCTGCTTAAGCCAACCATTTCCTCGGTATATTCTGTACACCTTCTACGAAAATACCTCGACATACTCGAAAAGGAGCAACATCCCACCGTTTCAATTTATGCATATTACGTATGTATTATTATAGAATCAATTCTCTAAGGAGTACTATATATTGCGAGGAATACTATGCCCGATTAACTAATTCGCCAAAACAGAAAATTAAAAATAATAATAATTATGATAATGCTGTTCGGCAAATTCCGTCTGTTTTTGTATAGAATATAACGCCAGCTTATATTTGGATTTTGCGATATTTAAAATAGTGTTTCTTCTCTAATAAATTAATAAGAAGAATTTTTTACAAAAGAACATTTTACCTTACACCGGCCAAGGTTCCACCGGTGTAACATAAAATATTCCCTTCCAAAAATATTTTACTATATAAGAGAAGAAGGACTATTTTAAAGATCGGATTTTTTTTTTTTTTTTAGATACTTATCGGATGAAGTTCTGTACAAAACATATTTATGGTCACTGCCAGAAATATAAATTACATTTGTGTTTACTTTGCAAAAGAAAGGTCCAGTCGTATTTACCGCTATGAAGGAGGAAAGAGGTCACACACATTAAATATTACGAGGAATAATTTTCCTAGTTAACTAATTCGCAAATAAAGAAATAAATAAAAAGAGAAGAATTATTGTTTATCAGATTCTGTTTGTGTTGGTGTGCAATATCACGTCAGATGATGTTTGGGCTTGACGATAAATGCCGTGGAAAAATCACTTTTGATTAATGTTCTGTTGTACAATATGCAAACGAAGAAATTATTTGCAGTTTTTTTAGTGGTACTTCTTTTCTCGTAAATTGAACTCACGAATAAGAAAAATTAAAATAAAATGGTGAGGTACACCTGAGGTTTAACAAGGGATCATTCGATCTGAAGTCGAATGCTAAACCACTTAACATTATCTCCAGATTAAAATGAATCTGTTTTTATTTTAAGAAAGAAAATGATTAGTTCAGATTTTATTATCTCCCTTGGCTTATGTAACATAACACCTGCATTTTTTCTTTTTTTTATCTATAAAAGAGAAATACTATTTTGAAGATTGAATTTTTTTCTGATTTTCGAAAATGATTTGCTGGGCTTTTATTATATTCCTTGTCTGAATAAAATATTCTCCTGTAACAAAATAATTTGTTGCCTGTAAGAGACAAAGACTGTTTTAATATCTGATTTTCTCGAGTTTCTCTCTCTCTCTCTCTCTCTCTCTCTCTCTCTCTCTCTCTCTCTCTCTATATATATATATATATATATATATATATATATATATATATATATATATATAACGGAGTAATTTTTGTACGAAACATATCTAAGAGCACTGTCAACCATATAAATTACTTTTCTGTGAAATTTGCAAAATATGGGCTTAGCCGTTTCGGAACTAATAAGAAAAGAATGCATACAGGCACAAGGTAACTTTTATATTATAGTAGGGATTCGTTTCTGTTCTGATGCTTTTCTTTTCCGGTTCTTTCTTACTTCGCTTATTTACGTTGCTGTTCCTTAAGTTCGTTTTCAATAACCTGTGTTCTTCCATCCATTTCATTGATCTATTTTCCTTGTTAATATACTTTCCCTCTTTTTTTTTAATTCTCACCGCAATTGTATCATGCAGTTTATCAATCTCCCTGGCAAAATGAAAATAAAAGCGTTTCTTGACTGCTCTACAAAACGTTCCGATTAATTTTATTTTCGGCTTCAGTTTTATATTATTCGCATTCCTCTTCCTTCTCCCTCTCTTCTCTTTCACACACTTCTCCTACTATAATAATCTATTTATTATTGTTATTGTTATTATTATTATTATTATTATTGTTATTGTTGTTGTTGTTGTTGTTGTTGTTGTTGTAATTATTATTCTTTCTCTACGTTTCGTGCCCAGCCTCAAAGGCTTTGTCTTTCGTTGTGTCTATTTTCAGATGCCTTTTATTCCGTCGTCGTTCAAACATATCCCTTCGTTACATCTTGCATTTTGAAAAGAAAGACTTCATTTACATTTATTTGTTTGTTTTTGCATTCATATATTTCTACAATTTTTAATTATTTTTATCGCCGTTCATTGACTTATTGCATCGACAAGAATGTTTGCTTATGTCGCCCGACGTTTTGTCATTGCATTCGCGATAGAAAGAGAACGTGTTGGCTGAGGCAGTCCAACATCGAATACGAACACGAAGCGAAAATGATACAACGATAGACGGAATGGAAATAGAAATAGAAATATAACGCAAAAACAAACAAAAAAAAAGAAGGCGAGTCTAATCAAGAGAAAGACATAAAGACTTAAAAGCTGTGCGAAAAAAAGGAAGAATGTAAAACTAAAACCGCAATGAAAATATAGGAAATCAAATATAAAAGCAGGTAAAACAAAAAAAGTGTCTACTAAGATAATACACAAACGCTAAATGACACATCTACCCGCCCCACACACACAACACACACACACACAACGCACACACACACGCACACACACACACACACACATATATATATATATATATATATATATATATATATATATATATTACAATGATAATTGTGATACCTACAGCCACGAGTGTTTCAACCTTTGTGGGATCATTAGTGCAGGAAGACACTATTACTATTCAACCGCGAGAAATATTTAGACATTTTAACATTCATTTTTCAAATGTATTTACATCCGGCCATAGTGATCCAATGATTATAACATCATGATATATATATATATATATATATATATATATATATATATATATATATATATATATATATATATATATATATATATACATATATATATATATATATATATATATACACATATATATATATATATATATATATATATATATATATAGAGAGAGAGAGAGAGAGAGAGAGAGAGAGAGACTAAAATTAGATGAGGGATTAGAGATGGATAGATAGTGAGGAAAGAGAGATAGAGATAGAAAAGAAAACGTAAATGGGGCATAGAGAAAGAGAATGAGATAGAGAGATAGAGAGGAATTGAGAGATAGACAGAGAGAGGGTGAAAGTCAGGAACAGAAAGGGAGCGCGACAGAGGAAAGAGGGAAGGGGAGAGAGATAGAAGGAGTATGAGAGAGAGAAAGGGGATCAAAGAGAGATGGAGAGTGTGATATAGAGAGAAAATTGCTTAAGAGAGAGGGAGAGATGGATGGAGAGATATTAAGAGAACAAAAGATCAAAGTGTAATATCTGTTCTTACTACATGATGTACTTATGTTAGTAACTTTGTGATATAAAGTTGGGGATCACATTTCCGTATTAATTTAATGTAAAATGGTCACCATCTTTGCAACCAGTCAGTCTCAAAACCATTAAAGTCATTCTTCAGATCATTCAAGTTGTTTTTTGAAGGATCCCAGTTACTTTTTAATCATCCAAGTTATACTTAAGGTCATTACATTCATCCTTAACTTCATTATATTCATTCTAAGTCATTTACTTTTTATTTATCTAAGTCATTTCAGCCCATTTTTAGGTAATTTGTGTTTATCTTTAAGAATGCCATGTCAATCCTACATTCACGCATTCATTCATTACACGAAACACGCGAGTAATTGCTATCGGCTTTGCTTAAAGCACACTCTTATATTTTACCCAATATAATATATGTTATCTTCTTATCTTATATTATCTATATAGTAATACGATAGCGTGTGTGTTCTTTTGTGTGTCACGCTTACATATTTTTCTTCCAAGTGACTGTCATTTAATTGTTATGACCTTCCTTTTACTTTAATAAGTAATTGTACTAAGAATTCTCCATAAGTTTTAGTTTCGATTATAACCGAAAGAACTCAAGTTTTACATATATATATATATATATATATATATATATATATATATATGTATATATATATATATATACTAGCAAAAGTACTCGTCGTTGACTGGGTTCCAAACAGCCTACAGAAAATGGACTCTGATTTATGAAAGTATGATAGGTTATGAAAAGGTAGGGTCGTACATTTGGGTTGAATTTGGGGGTATCAAAACCAAAGCAAAATATGATGAAAGTAAAAATAAAATATATATCCTCCATAATTTATCATACCCTACCTGTTTACACTGAAACACTTATCACAATATTCTGTGGATCTATATTAAAAAACCTTGTAAAACTTTGTGACATATTTCCATTTTATGGAGGTCAGATACGAACGAACACCCCATAATTTTATTATACTATATTTCTTCAAACTGAAACATAATTATCAAAGTATACTTACACAGATAGATATGAACATCTTTATTAAAGTGTGTGCCTATTTCCATTCTATGGAAGGCAGGCGCGAATGCAAGCCCACAATTTTATTATACCATCCCTATTTAAGTTAAAACATACTTATCAAAGTACTCTTATGTACATCTATATCAAAAGCACTTGTAAACGCTTTTTTTTAATTTTTTATTTTTTTATTTCCATACTTTTTGGACAAGGCGCGAACGCAGACCCCACAATTTTAAGGAACCAATGTTCTGCCAGATCAAACATACCCATTCCTGTGTCTCGATACATTTTCTATCATTATATGTAATCAGTTTTTTTTTTAAATAGCCAAACATATAGGAGTCTATTCGTGACCAGACACACACGCATTCAGTTTTATATATATATATATATATATATATATATATATATATATATATATATATATATATATATATACAAATCAGTTTCGATCCACGCTGATGCACCAAATTCATATGGATACATTTTTTATGTTTTTGCGATCACGACTTTATGATATATAAGAATCACGAGAAAAGTAACTCTCTAATAATTTATACTAAATCTGCATGAAGTGAAAAACCGTATTTAAGTGTAGTTTACGACTGGGCTACGCGCGGTGTTCCTGCTAGCGAAGATAAATGTTTTTGCAGTTTAAAAAAAAAAGCTACAAGAGTATCCATTTACGCTGAATTCCAACATCAATACATTGCATATGAAAGACTCCTATATGAAATATCCACATGTCCCGCTAGTAAATAATAAACTCATCAACTATAAAATAAAACATATTTTATGAATGAATATCAAAGTAAATACAATTTATTTTAAGAGGGAATTTAAATTTTAGTGAGTTTAATCAACATTCGATCATGGCGGAATAAAAGAAAAAAATAATTGAAAGTTCTCTCCCACTTTTCAGATTTTGTAATCATACATACATGCATTTTTTTTATTTGGATGCATTGATGGGTACATTTCTTCCGACATGTTAAGATCAGAATACATTCATTAATTGATAAAATAATTGAAAGAAATAGTTAACGCCTGTAAACAGGAGATGTAAAGAATTGCGCATGTCAACGTACTTAAAAAAGTTCATTGTAAACAATCATTAATCACAACATTTGTTGGAGATATTAAATGGGTAGACAGAGAAGAAGATAGATAGAGAGTGAGAGGCAGAGATAGACAGAGGAGGATAGAGAGGAGGATTATTGGAGAAGAGACGGGGGAAAGAAATAATAAGCAAAACACAACTGCTGATGGCACTGGTACTCTAAGAGTTTTTGGTAGAGAGTTGGGAGGAGTGTAGCATAATCGATATCTTGAAATTTGGAATGTAACATTCCATAAATCAATTAAATAGTAGGACATGTGTGCCATCAGCCAGAAGCGAAACTGAAAGAAAAATTTTGTAAGCAAAAAAAAAAAAAAAAAAAAAAAATGCCGCGTGCTGGACACGAACTTAACTTCTAAAGCGAACGCGTTATCCATGGGACTACTAGTACACATAAAATGTAGCTTTTTTAAAACGAAAGCGCGAAACGACCGTTCGCACATTCGCGGTTTGCAAACAGCATCAAATGCAAGTTATTTATTTGATCTGCCTTTTAAAATAAAGCGATATATCTACATTAAATAATTGACGATTTCTTCCAACTAGCATTTCACCCCGGAATTTCCCGGGAGGTTGGAGGTGTACATTGAGCAAAAAAAAAACGGTCAATTTTTTAAAACTTTTACCCCTATTATTACCCCTTAACCTTTATGATTTGGCCTCAAATAAAATATATTATGTTAGATTTATGTCCAAGGAACATATATCTAAAATTACAAGTGTTTAGACCCAAAATTGTCCGAGGAGCTTGGTGGAGTTCTCAAAGGTCAAATCGTTGACTTTGTCCCATTAACAGCAACATTTCTGACCGAAAACGAATTACAAAGATTTTCCCAAATCTCAGTACCCTGTATATCAAATTCCGAGTCTGTAGTCTGAAAATTGACAGACTTATTGCGTAGGGAAGTGTACACAGACATACACACCGGCACATACACAGACACGTTCACATTTATAGATATACAGATTGTTCGATATATATAGTTTATATACGGCATGATCGTTGACATACCGGTCCTCGTCAGATCCACAAAGTTAAGACACGTTGAGACTTTCTATTTCTAAAATGGGTGAACAATTTGGAAATTTCAGGCGCTGTATATAGAAGGATCTCGACACATCCATGCAAGAGTTGCAAAAACCTAACGTCGTCATCTTCTCTAACTAGGATATGCATGCACCTGGTGATCATATGAACTTCCTCCTTCGGTGGAATCCGGTTAAACCAAAATAGGGTAAGTTTCGTTTAACACACACACACACACACACACACATACACATATACACACTTGTACAGTAGGTGTCGGAGAGATGACCCCTTCAAACAGTACCACGTTCGCGGATGTTTGATGTGAACGACCAAGGATTTTAGCGGACATTCGAAAACACACTGCCATTTGCCTTTTATATAATATAATAATGTTATATAAGTTGTTTTATGTCTGTAATCGTATGCGGGTTTGTCGGTCCCGGCTGTAAACGTCAGTTTGCCTGCTGAAATTTTGCAGATAACAGGAAGGAAATGCGTGCTGACAAGTGGACTCTCAGGCTGTTACACTCAGTGAAAGGGATAACTATATAAGAAAACTAAAGGACAGTAATCTCCAAAAGTAACCACGCCATTTCTCTTTAACCTCAGTAAAAAAGTACCCAATCAATCGGAAGATAATGGAATAATATACATTTTTAAAATATTTTTAATTACAAACGGACTACTGAACACATGAACTCTTCTATTTTTCTTCCCCTTTTCTTTATTCTAATTAGGTTGAACGTTCCTATTAAAATTATAGTTATTTTTCAGTCTACTCCTAAAGAAGATGTGTTCCTGATAACGTGGTTTCTCTGAAAACAGTTTCTGCATAAGCATTGCTAAACAGATATTTCAACAATTAGATGGATATTAATGCATGTTATATGGATATATAAATATGTAATATTTATTGGTCCCTCGATAAAAGGAAGGTGGACCTGTAAATTCATCCTTATACGTTCGGCTGTACGTCTGTCCGAACTTTTCTCAATAACTACGCCTGGGATTTTTTTGTAATTTTGCACAAACATTAAACATGATATGAGTAAAATGTAACAAAACAGAATTTCCGGAAAAAAGCCCCGGTTTCCCCTTAGGCGTACCTTTCCGGTTAAAATGGCTGAAAATGACACGTTTGTGCTTATAAAAAGTGATGCTTTGGATTTTTATAAAACTTTCTGAAAAGTTGTAACTGATTTTTATATAATTTAGTTGGTCTATTTTTGCGATAGCTCTGAGTGTGCCCATTTTTGAGAATATTTTACCATATTTGTCCAAAATCTTCTGTGTATGTCTATTTAGCAGTTTTACATGGTGTTGAACTCGAATTTTAATATGTAAAGGCCTTGGAGACTTCTGGGACTAAATGGTGGGCGGGGCAAATGATGGACTTTGTCATTTCTTTTTTTTTACATGGTGCGGAACTCATATTTACATATGTTAATAACTAAAATTGCACCGTTTGTTGATTTTCACCAGGATTTTACGTCCTCTGAGGAGTTTTAGGGCTAAATTGGGGGGGGGTTAACGGCAAATGCTGAACTTAGTTATGGATTATGTCTCGTTTAATGTGCACTCACTTGTTTAGATATGCATGTGCGGGTGTATATATATGAGAATAAAAGTGTATTCAAATTATAAGCATTTTATGGAAAGAAAAACTCTTTTCCATTATTTCAATTTCTTTGATGTCTTAAATGTGCAACGTTTGTTTTCTATGTTGCAATAACATACGTAATTATATAGGTGAGAATGTTCGAAAAATAACAAACGATATAAGTAGCGAAATGTTGATATCAAATCAAGTGACACTCATTAATTATGTTAGACACAATTGAGATAGTTGACGCAATATTCATGTTTTTTTATGAATACGTTCGCTATATACCAAATAGTAAACAAATTATCGCTAATTGGACTAAATATTTTTCATTCTATCTACATATTAAGGAACCGTTATTTCATATGTTTTTAATTTTATCAGTTATATACCTACAGCGGTAGGGACGTGGCAACATCTAAACACTCATAACTGTTTTTACACATTCGTTATTTATGCGGGGATTGTTTTACTTAAAATACTTAAAAGCTAAGTTTTAAATAATAAAGATTTTAGTCATAATGTCTGTAGTCAGCGAAAGGCAACGGTTTTGCATCATTTCATATTTATCTGAGTAGCTGTAAAAGTTAAGATGCGTGTGAGTGCACTTCTAAACCTATATACTCAACGGATTGTTTATCTACAGATGTTGGATTTTATATATAGAGTAGGCAGACATGTTGAAAACTTTTTTATCAGTTTTCATTCGAAAAAAGAGTAGCAAAGTAATCACAATTGGGAAGATGGGATTTGTCGAATTTATCTGTTAGCTAATAGTTTGATGAATGCGCCTGGGTATACCATTCGCATTATGAATGCATTCTGTTAAGAATAATCAAGTTTGGAACCCGCTTTAAATATCGTATTAAGCTGCCTTAACAGTTTTCCTATTTGATTCAATGTTTTTAGGTTCATTTCCGATCTCAGGTTCAGTTTTTGTTGTTTGTTTTTTTGCTTACAAGAAGTTCACTATTTACAAAAAAAAATTAATATATCTTGCATGCACTTATCCCAGTGTTTGTATGAATAAAATTATTATAATAATACGTTTTTTACAAAGGCGTAGGGTTGTCTGATAATAAATACATACAGTTAATTACTATTTATTTAAATTAACACAAATTTACTTAGTGTTTAAATAACACCGTAGTAGAATAGCACGAAAAAAGATTTAATTTTGCGTGAGCGATATTGGATAGGACGGATCTTTTTTTCCGCGTAACATATATAACGGGATTAACGCATTGAAAATCACGCCAAGCCTCTGAAACTCCGCAAAGTATTGTTTAAGCACAAGGATTTAATTATGTCATGCATTCTTCCACTGATACCATAGAATACTTAACATAATAAAATCCTTTCTTAGATAAGAGAAAATCCAGGTTGTCATCGATGTCATACAACTAAACAATACGAATGAATGATATGATATGAATGCGGGCGTGCCTCAGGGGTCTATCCTTGGACCTCTATTATTCCTCATATTCATAAATTACCTCCCCGACAAAATTGCCTCTGAGATGGGTATATATGCTGATGACACAAGCGTCTACAACAGGCACGATAGGAAAAAAAATCACACCTAGCTAAAGATATGGCGAAAACACTAAGGGATGACATCCAATCTGTAGTGGAATGGGGGAAAAAATGATGGTCACATTCAATGCTGCCAAGACTAAACTTGTTTCCTTCAATAATTCCAAGAAACCTTCTCTACCACCAATAGAAATGAGCAATGACTTTATCTGAAAGGACATCTTTTAAACTCCTTGACCTAACCCTAACAGGAAACATGAGTTGGAGCAATTACATTGAGAGCATTGACAGGACCGCTGCGAAGAATATAACCTCTCTCTACCGTGCTAGAAAACTATTAACACCCGAAAGTATCCTGCACCTTTACAAAGCCAGGATTCGCCCATGTATGGAGTATTGTTGTTATGTTTGGGCTGGTGCATCTGCTATATAGTCTCTCGCTCCTAGACAAGGTTCAAAAGAGAGTTGTCAACATGATAGGTCCTGAATTTTCCACTAAGCTTCAGTCTCTGTCCCATCGACAAAATGTTGCGTCCCTCATCCTGTTCTACAAGTACTTTAATAGTAGATGCTCTGACGAATTGCAAGCACTTGTGCCACCACGACTCAAACACTCTCGACAAACTCGACAGGCAGCTAAATCCCGTCCCCACACCGTAGAGATCCCTAGATATAAAAGATCGTTCTACTCCAGTAGTTTCTTCCACAAAACTGCTAGATTTGGAAATTCCTTCCGGGTCTTGCTTCCCCAACTGTACTGACATGCGGAAGTTCAATTGTAACGTGAACCGACATCTTGATGCCCAACTCCGTACATAGTACCCCAGTATTTTTTTGCCCCTGATAGTAGCCACCTACACCAAAATGGCAATGTGTCTTGTTTGGGGTCAAAATGTAATAAAAAATAAATGAATAAAAAATAACTGACTATTCTTATAGCTACCAAATAAAAATTGAAAATAAAACACAGAATATAATGAACTAAATCAAACGATGAAAAAACACGAATAACAAAATACACACATCTGCTGTTCTATTTCCAGAAATGTGTATTCATAAAACACCGTAGGAAATGTTCTGAGTTTTTTTTAACGAAAAAACTGACCATTTTTAATGAAGATATATAACATATATAATATTACTAACTAAATTTAATTAAGTAACTAATTGAAACATATATGATATTACTAACTAAATTTAATTAAGTAACAAATTGAAGGAAATGAGTAGCAATAAATGTTTTTGTTGTTTCGAAGTAATTACAATGAATAATTATGAAATTATGTTTACGAAAATCTTAAATAATTAGTATCAAAACTATAAATAAAACACACATTCTTAAGTTGCGTGAATAAATATTTATTTTTGCATAAAAATGAAGTGATATGAACACAAAAATATTTTCCATTTTTTGTATGACTTTTATGCATTTATTTTGTTTAAATCAAGATAAATATTTAATGTTTTTTTCTTCAATAAAGAACATATTATTATAGCAAACGTATGTTAGCTTCAAGAAACGTTGGTCTCGGCGATTTTATAAAGTCAGTGTTTGAGCACATTCTGGCCGTTTAGAAACTGCCCCAAACTTCTGACGATTACAAGGTCGGTTGTCGATCTAAAATGTGTCTCTGTGAACTCGATACAGTAAAAATGGTGCGCCATGTATAAAAAAAGCAAATTATTCCGAGTGTAATGAAAGTGAGGAGCAGAAATTTATTCACAAGACGATCACATATTTTCCACCAAAGTCTATAACTCATATGAAAGGAATAACAAATCATCTGTTGCTGATATATTCCCGTGTATTTTTATGCACTATGTTACGAGACACTAGCTACAAAATTAAAAAAAAAATCGGTTGAGTACAAAGGTTGAGAATATTTACTCAGACACACACATTTTATCACACACACACATACTCATATATATATATATATATATATATATATGTATATATATGTATATGTGTGTGTCTGTGTGTATATATATATATATATACTCGGTTTTTTATATTCAAAAGTAATGGACTAGTGAATTCAACGAGGTTGTTAGATAGTGCTCAATAAAAAGAGCTGATAATACTTGTTTATTGTTATATAAAAATGTTGTCTATTATATATATATATATGTATATATATATAATACTTGTTTATTGTTATATAAACATGCTCACATCCCGCTGCTACAAACAGCCACTTGTTTCAATCAAACAACAGATATCATCAGGCAGCGACTTGACTATTCAACTGTTAAATGGATACCCTAGATTATTCATTGAACATTTGAATAGTCAAGTCGCTGCCTGATGATATCTGCTGTTTGATTGAAACAAGTGGTTGTTTGTAGCAGCGGGATGTGAGCATGTTTATATAACAATAAACAAGTATTATATATATACATATACACACACATATATATATATATATATATATATATATAAAATAGACAACATTTTGATATTGAAAATTTATTCAAATTTTCCAAAAGCTTTACAAACCTGAAATGAATGTATACAATTTGTTTAATAACGCAAGATAAACCTTATTCCATGGAATTCCGAAGAGTTGTATTCTTTTCCTCCATGGGAACAGGTTTGTAAAACATACAATAAATATTGCGGGTTAATGCAT
Organism: Euprymna scolopes; assembly: GCF_053919585.1. NCBI lineage: Eukaryota > Metazoa > Mollusca > Cephalopoda > Sepiida > Sepiolidae > Euprymna > Euprymna scolopes. The sequence continues at coordinate 85,208,551 of NC_136515.1, forward strand.
CACAGGAAAGAAACAATAAGAAATTTATTGTATTTGTATCAAAAATGTATTTTAACAATTTTTTAGACAGTTTATAGGGATCAAAGAGATTGGAAAATCAAGAAACGGGAAAAAGGGGGCAAAGGACATAGTATATATCTAATGAGGCAGACCGTAAAATCCATATTAAGAAAACTGCTAAATGGGTGTGTTGAAAATCCATTGGTGATCCATAAGGAAACATAAGTATAAATATAAATGTCCAGGATAAAATAGAGCTTTAAAGAAAAGCAACAGCGCTAGCAGAAATTAACATATAAAACGTTTTTATTTTTTTTAAATAACCGATTTAGAAAATGGAGGGTATTAAAATTAGGATTTTAGATAAGATTAGAGAAAGAGAAAAACGAAAAAGAGAAATGAGAATAGGTGAGAAGAAGAAAGAATATTAAAAATCTAAAACATATAGGATATATATATATATATATATATATATATATATATACACATATAGTCGGAGGATGTAGAATCAAGAGAGGGGTGATGTGTCACCTTCCTTGATCTATTTTTAGAAGAAATAAATATAGATTAGTAAGGGCCAATTTGACCTAGACAGATATATAATTCAGGTGAATTAATTTTAAATTTTGTAAAAGGGGATAGAAATTGGATGGTGTAATGAATTATTGCAAAAAATAAAATTATAATTGTGCGCCCCCCCACACATATATATATATATATATATATATATATATATATATATGTATGTATAAATGCATGTGCACACATATATACTAAAATATAGAATAAAAATAAAATAATGTGAAATGATATAGAAGGGAAGGTGAGACTAAAGGGAAACATAATTTTGCACAAGGAAAAAAGGACTCATATATATGTAAATTTACAAAGACATAGATGAATATATGGATGCACATATACATACTTATATGATTATATTAGTGAACAGCAACACCTTTAGTCCCGCAAACAATGTTGGTTTTAAAGGTGACCCAAGTAAATTCGAATTGATTATAGTTGGATGTTTTCTTATGTTTACATTGGAAAATAAGTCCGATCTTATCATCCATTAAGTTGTTACTTTGGGGAAAATAATTATACTTATAGTTCCAGGTATGCAAATAAGGAAAGCCTTACAACGTGGAGTGTAAGACTTTAAGATTAGCCCAATTCATAGAGAAAGGAGTGTTTTAAGATTTGCATGTTTTACTAAAAGTGATTAGGGAAGTTCCCTGAGTATTATTTTTGACATCATTATTTATGGAAGAGTTGTGGTTTGCTATTCTCACAGTTAATAATAGTACCAATATAAGAATATATTTTATATGGCGTTCGTGTGGTGTGAATGGAATTTTTACATCTGTTAGGATTTATGGTGGGATTACAGTTTAGTTCAAGTTTGTTATAATTAGCAATAATAGACTCTATATGTACTGGGATATGTTGATCTATAACTATACGTGTATTTTAAGTATTATAAGTGTCTTGAGAAAAAATATGCCAGGTCTCATTATTAAAGTTATTATTGCAATTATTATTATTGAACTCATCACTAAATTAAAAATATTGATATAATTATTCGTGTTGTTAGTCAAGGCATTGGTATTTGTAGGTGAAACGATTGGTAGAAATGTCAATATAATAATTAGATGTAAATTTTAAATAGTAGAGGGATAGGGGATTTCTGTCGTGGGGGATTAATTGCAAATATTGTAGAAGATAACACAGTAACACTGCATGAATATACTGCATTCCCGTGATGTAATTGTTTTTGAATGGGCAGTTTTGCTTTCCATTGCAATTGCAGTTGATTTTTGACTTCAAATAAAAGGGGGGAGTCTGTGCTAATTTATTTATATTTTTTTGTTATTAGAGGCTATTATAGTTGGTGGTTTGTAAGGTATTGGAAAGTAGAAAATTTTAATAGAATTTTTATTAAATATCGTACTATATCTATGCGGTTTCTTGGAAAAATTTCTACAATATTAAAAAGACACTTTTTTAATGGACCAAATTCTGTCTTTCATTGGAACGAATGGGGTGTTTTAACTTGTTATGAATATTACATAAGGCGGAGCTATTTGTAGTTTTACCTTACTGCGAGTTGGGGATATTTTTCCCTTTTAAATCGCATTTTGTTAAAAAATGCGATTTTATATAAATGATTGAGATACTTCAAAAGTATCGCAAACAAAGAAAACTACATAGCATTACATAAAACGCGAAACATCCAGAAGTCAAGATAATCCACTGGTAAATGTTTAGGTTGCTAACCATTCGGTCCCTATTTCGAATCTCGTTAGTTTCAGACACACTGCTGAGTCGTAGACGACGTAATATGTGTCATTGGATAATTATATTGTAAAACAATATAAATATAAATACAAATATATAAGTGTGTGGGTATGTGTGTGTTTTATTTACTTATCATAAACAATTATTTATTAATATTTTAATTTTCAATTTATTTTATTTACTTACTGATATTCTTACATATCATTATACTATCAAAATAAACCTGTAACGTATAATTCATTAATTTATCTTGCTATTTTTCCTGTTCTTTTTATTTCCTTTTTTATAAACAATAAATATCTTTCAATCCCTCCCCACCCGGCTAAATCACTTTAAACCCCATTTTCAACCCGTTCCTTCCTTCTCCCACCACACCATACCCACTGACATTAACGCTCCAGCCTGTTGCCATGGTGATCCTTTAAATCAACTGTTACTTATGTCGTTATAAATATGAATAACGCCTTTTTTATTTTAAACTGTTATAAACTAAAAAAAAAACGTTTATAAGAATTAACACATAATGAATATTTAATTGTAAACCCCTCTCTTATCGTATACACTCCTACTACTTTAAATTCCAACGTCCTCTCCACTCCACTCCCCCTTCTTGTCTAACTCCCCTTCATCTACGATTTTTCCATTCTTATTTGATTTTATAACTTAGTCCATCTATGAATTCTGACGATGCTAGTTGGATATTTCCTCTCTTTGAGGATCTTCCTCTAGTGGAAACAATATATACACTCATTCTGGACTCACGGTATAAAATTTCTTATATACTGCTCTGGCTACACATTGAGCACTCTAGTCCGTTTTTTTCACCACTGGTAAATATATATATATATATATATATATATATATATATATATATATATATATATATATAAGTGTTTTTGGAAAAAAGAAATCTAGCAGACTGTTCAGTTATAGGGGAAATCCGAAAGTAAGTGCGTATTGATAGTTTATATTTTGTGCACAGAAAGTATTTAGATGAGACAATTCATTGGTACCGTGGGTTTCAAACCCGAAAATAAATACTGCTTCAGCTACCTATATCAATCTCTTTTCTGATAACTGATGATATTGTAAAATTTCGCGAACAAAGATCGCAAATATTCGTCGTCGATGCCATGACCAAAGTTCTTGACAAGCACGTTGTTAAACTTGTAATTTTTCTTCGTTCGTTTTTTATTGGGGACGAATTTAGCAACAAATAATTTCTTGTTGTTGACAACCATTCCGTATACATTTTTCTACGGCACATTTTTCGCTTTCAAACTGCACAAAACCATAACATTTTGAACCGTTCTCAGCAGATACTATTTGCAAAGAAAGGATGTGACTAAATCCGTTGAAAATGCCTTCAAGAGTCTTGCTGGTAATATGTGGATCCAAGTTCTTAATAAAAATATTACCTCCGCCGGGTTCTCGAAGAACCGGGCTTTCTTGTGGCCACATAATACGCATTGTGGGAACCTTTTCTGATGGCGTTATTCTTTGGAAATCGAGATTCCTTTTAAATTAAAAATAAGCCTTTCAGTTATTCGTCTTAAAGAGAACTTTAACGTCACAAGAGATGACGTTTGTTTATTTAGTTTAATTTTTGGATGAAAGAGTAGGCATTCAGTATTCAGTTGAAAATTAAAGGATAACCAACGGTACTTATTATCCTGACATTTTTGATTGCCCGTGTTGTAAATTTGTTCATTATGTAATATTTATTTGTTCAATATTTCAAAATGTAACAAGTAGAAAAAAAGAGATTAGTATTAGCTGAAGAGAGATTGATATAGGTATCTAAAACAGGCCTTATTATCGACTTTGAAACCTACGGAACCAAGGACTTGTCTCATATAAAAACTTTCTGTAAACAATATATATATATATATATATATATATATATATATATATACAAAGGTGAGAATGTGTGTGTGAGGACACATCTCAACGTGTATTCTCAATTATTCTTTTATGTACATACTTGTAAATATATAATACATAGGATATCCAGGAACCGGAAAGCGTTTGAATCTATTTCAATCGTGATAAAAAAGGTTGGGAAAAGTAGAAATTGAAAATATGTTACTTGGGAGACCTTGGATAGTTTTTATCTGTTAATTAACTCTTTTACGACTGCGCGTGTGTGAATCGTTCACATTAGGTTATAGGTTATATACTAGGTAAGGATATATAATTTCAGCTTAATTATAACTATAAGCAAAATCCGATTCCGCATTTTTCTAAATCCTACCCTCTGATGAGAAAGAAAACTATTTCTTCGAAACTACCCGGATTAAGGGCTATCCGCGATTTTCGTGTTTCCTTTTTAAAATTAAGTAAGTTTCAACTCTTTTACAAAGTGTTTTTCTAAGATGTTTTATTGACTATTTGTTCTTATATATATATATATATATATATATATATATATATATATATATATATATATATATATATACATATATATATATATATATTGGCACATTTCAGTATGCATATATATATATATAGAGAGAGAGAGAGCGAGAGAGAGAAATAGAGAGAGAAACAGAAAGAAACAAAAAGAATAAAAAGAGAGAGACTAAGCATTTCAGGCACATTATAAGCAAGAAAGAAACTAATCCCAATAACAAGATGCATGGAAAGATTGATTTGCTGTTAAGGAGACCCCAGTTCAAATTTTGTATTATATTTTACGTTGATCAGCAATTCCGTTCGCGTCTCTTGCAAGCACACACTTTTAATCCTCGAAAGCAATGAGCTGCGCAGCGCTTCTTTGTCTCATCTTCTATCCGCTCGTGAAAAGCAAGTTTTGCACTCCTGCCGGCATCCGTACGGCCTACTTAGGCTGACGGCTCATTTTGAATACATACGGTCTGTTTATAGTCGGTTTATTGGGGAGAAGGCAGCAGGCGTTTCCTGTTGGTTGGAGAATTTCTACCACATCTACTTACGCTATTACTGTTCAATGAACTGAGATGTGGGCCACCGAATATGCAGTCCGGGAAAATCAATGTAGAAGGCTGATGGGTAATACAGAGAGGTTTAATTATTGCTCATCGAACATAATAGCGTATTGAACGAATTTCGAGATACCTTTCTGAATAATAATACGAGGAAGATGCGCCCTACTACATAAAAAGACGTAAATGAAAGATAATGCCTACATATTAAGCGCAGTGGTTATAGACACGGTTCTTTAAGTCAATGATTGTTTGACGAATCCATTTTGCTCAGTTCTTCCACATCTTGAATATTTCTAGATCTTTCGAGAACCTTTCTTTGAAAGTTGATGTGATGTTGACAGCATAGTTCTTCTCGGTCGAAGATTTACAGTCTGGCAGACTTTATGTACTCTCTCCAAGATGTTGCTTTCAGACTATGCAAAGTCAACTCTATTGCTCGGGTATTTTCGTATAGGATAGTGAAGTTTTTTTCTAGTTAGCGGATATTTTTTAACAACTCAGGATCTTATAGTAAACGTCATAAGCGGTTTATAAATCAGTTATTTGACGTTTTATTTAAGAAAAAATGCAGAGTATTTTTTTAGGCTACCATTTGGGACATTCATTGAAGAGATATTATATATGAAATTGAGCACAAGGTAATGTTTACATTACACTTTATCTTCTACATGCCAGTGCAGTCAGAAAAGCAGGAATCTGGATCAGAATTCCAAAGTCTAGCAGTTTTTGGGGAAATAATAGTGGTGGCATGGGCTGACCACACACCAAATAGTCGAAGTATAAAGGGAAATGGAATGATGTGAGAGTGACAGCAATAACGAGACATCTACTACTAGGAATGCGGACTGTGGGATTCAGTTTGAAAATTTCAATTCTAATTTCTAGTAAATATCAACGATTGCTGACAATAAGAATACATATTCATTCTAAACAGTAAAATCATGACAAATCTATACAAGAATTATTTTGGTAACTGTTTTTATCTTAAAAAAAGAAAAGTGTTTGTATGTCTAGGGAATAAATGAAAAAAAAATATATCTTCAATTAGTCGTATGCGAACAATAAACGTTAACATAATTATTCGCAAAAAGATAAAATGCCATTAATATTCTGATGCTCTATAAAAAATATTGAGCATTTTTATCTGGATATGGGTCTTTTAATAATATTAGTATTAATATCAGTATGTTCATTAAAAACAATTAATTATAAGTTTTGAATATATTTTACATATATATACACGAACACACACAAGCACACACAAACACGCACACACACCAACACACACACACACACATATATATATATATATATGTGTGTGGGGGGGGGTGTATGTATAAGAGAACAGAAATTATACCCGTTAGTTTAAATTTACAATCAAGCTAATTATCCTCAAAAAGCGCTTTGTCCGAATGAAATGAAACTTGGGTCAAACCTAATTTATTATATTTAAAACATCACATCAAACACTAGGGTATTTGGCCTTTTCTTCTCCGCTCTACAGCGTATATTCTAGATGACCTCCATTTAGGTTTTGTTTTTTTGGACCATATATATATATATATATATATATATATATATATATATATATATATATATGAAGAGAGAGAGAGAGGTAGGGAGAGAGAGCAGAAAGGCAGAAGACAGACAGACAAATATACAAGCGGATGAAGAAAGACTATTTAAGAATTCAATACAATTTTCCTTAAATAAAAAGATTCCTAGATGCAAAACAATAAAATTACACTTCCGCTTATTTGGCGTCGACAGATAAACAACAAATTAAATCAGAATAGGAGAATCCTCTAGTATATATATATATATATATATATATATATATATATATACATATATATATATATATATACACATATATATATATATATATAAGAAATAAAAATTACAATAAGTTTACCAAGGTAATCAAAATGTTAAACTTAAAATATATTATAAATATTAAAGAGTTAATGTTTACAAGTAAAGTAATCTCAACCAGATATAAAAGCTCAATAAAACCAAAAAAGGAAATAGAGCTTATAATATGAACAAATGATTAATAAAACATGTTAAAAATCATCTTTAACAACAGTTAAAAACATATTTAATTTTAAAAAGGAAGCACAATGGAATGAGTTTAAGATTGTCTGGGTCATTTTGACCTTGCTTTTTCAAATTTAAACTTTCACTGTTTTTCCGGGTTTTTTTTAAAACCTAATTTATTTGATTCTTCCGGCCATGGCAGACGTGTTTTAAATATTCTCTCCAGTGCTTTTTCTGTGCACATTTGGACTTTTCTTTTAATGATTTTGAACATTCCATTTCTGATTTTTTTTCCAAGGAATTCTGCCTTTTGGATCATTTTGGACCATCTTCCAGTTACGCGATTCCTTTGGAACTTACCTGTTGGATTGGAAGTTTTTAATTCGATCGTGTTTGGATTTTACCATTCTTAGAATTTTACCATTCACCGTACTATCGATTCATGTGAAATCTTTTTATCATTTTTTTTCTTTTCCATCCTATTCCCCTTACCTCACCCTTTTTTACCAAGTAAGATCTGTGACTTATTTGTGGTTTCGTAAAATACTTATACATGTAAAATCCGGTCCCGCATTTTGCTAATTCCTGCTCTCTGATGAGAAGGAGAGTATTTCTTCGAAACTCCGCGGATTAAGGACTATCCACTTATCTTGTAGTTCCTTTTTAAAATTGAATATGTGTTTAACTCTTTTCAAGATGTTTTTTAACATGTTTTATTAATCATTTGTTCATATATATATATATATATATATATATATATATATATATATATATATACGAAACATTTAATTTATTTTCAAAGTAATGGGACAAAAACTTTAGACTAGTAGAATTTATGGAACGGCACCAACAAAAACAATTGAGCAGATATACATCTATATATATATATATATATATGTGTGTGTGTGTGTGTGTGTGTGTGCGTGTGTGTGTGCGTGTTGCTGTGTGTACATTACAATATATGCATGCATATTTACAAATATATATGTATGTAGAGAGGGAGAGAAAGAAAGAATGAACAAAAAGAGAAACAGAAAGATATATTAAGTGATACAGTAGGAGATAGTTTCTGGTAGAATTCCATAATAAATATTCGGAGGTGAAAGCGAATTAGTGTTAGATATCACAAGCTGCATGCGAAATAACATTGGAACGCGACATTCTTTTCTCTTCCCAAAAAGCAACAGTAAAATAGAACGATGAAAGGAAATCAATTAAATGTATGCACTCTGATAATTTCCCAGTGCGATCATACATATAAAGTACATAGACACACTGAATAACACACGCACACACAAACACACACAAATATACATACACACAAGTACACACGCACACACATATATGTGTGTGTGTCTGTGTATTATTTCATGTATGTGTAGGTGGTCTAATCATTATACTATAATTTGAATATATATATATATATATATGACAAATGAGCTACAAAAGAAATTTTGCGTGCACTTCTTTTAATATATATGTATATATATATATACATATATATATATATATATATATGCGTGTGTGTGTATGTGTGTGTGTGCCTGTATGTGTTGGTGTAGGTGTAGGTCGTTCGTAAACTTTCTTTTGCTTGTAAGTCAAGTAATCTCTTGTTATCACTTCAGCTGTTCCTTTCTGTTGTAT
>NC_136515.1:85222495-85239995 GCF_053919585.1 Euprymna scolopes
ATTACTGCGCATTCCTAGAGAATATGTCCGCCATTTTAATATTCTCTGAAAACGTTACAATCAAGTTAGCTGATAGAAAAAATAGCCTATATGACGTCGATTGTATGGGGAAAAAAAATTGTCCGAGTATGCTTGCGATCATAAAATTGTTTCGCCCCAAAATCCGACTGATATTGTAGACGACAGAAACTTATCTAATTCAAAACCGCAGTTGCAATATGGCGAGTATATTGCTGGACAATAGAAGACAAGAAAAAGTTCATATTGGATTAGGAGATTTAATGTTCTAATTTTACCAACCGATAAAAGTAGAAGAGATGAAGACGTTTGTTTGTGCGCAGGACGTATATATGTATTCATATGTATGTCCAAAAAATTATGTACAAACGTATCCATAAAAGTGAGAATGTGTGTGAGGACATTCTCAACGTACATTTAAAATGAATTTTTGATCTATAGATTTGTAAATATAGTATATAGAATATTCATATAAGGGGAAAAAATTTTATCCGTTTCACTCCAGTTTAAATGGTGGCGGAAAGGATAAAACTAAAAAAAATCTTACTTGGAAGTCATCGGATTTTGTGTCTGTTTCTTAAGTATTTCACGACTGCACATGCCTGAATCGTGAATATGAGGTTAAGAATAATAGGTTAGATAACACTTATACAGTTCGTGTCAAACAGGCATAAAGGTATCGAACATTAGTCATGGTCTTTAGGTTTTGGCTTCGATCTCAGCAGTATTTTTTTTATTTTAAGCACTTAATTGTTTGGAAAATATATAGTCGCCACCACCTGTCGTATTTTCTTCGTTTTTGTTTTACTGCATATATTTAAAAGAAATTAAACGTTACGTTTTATACTGGGAAACGATCGAAACATCATATAATAGACGCACATACACATACGCGTATATATATATATATATATATATATATATACATATATATACATATATATATACTAGCTGTACGTGGTCAGGCGTTGCTGTGGCTAAGTTTGTTATTTTATTATTTTTTGCAATTTTTTTTTATCAATAAAAGTTGTTGTTCCCCCCCCCCCAAAAAAAAATTGTTTTTACCATAAATTGTTGGGTGAAAGTTTTGTGGTTTTTTTTTCAGGAAAACTTGCACTTTTGTAAATGTAATTTGGCAGTAAGCGTTCCTTTTGGAAAACGAATTTTTTATTATGAAAAGAACAGATGAATGCTTTATATGAACATTGTAAATTGGTAGGTGAAAGTAGAGAAAATTTGATTTTTTTTAAAGAGACCGTACAAATTATTTTTTCAACAGATATTAAGAAAAACAGAAAATATACTTCCATCATTAATTATGCAAAACAATAAATAATCTGGAAAACTTTCTGTTATTAATGTTTGCTAAAAATAAATACAGTAATCTTCGCTGAAGTGTTAGCATACGGTGCATCTTAAAATTTGGTTCATGCTGACAATTAAATAAGATAAACGTCTAAAAATTAATAAAAATAAGTAAAATCATGAATGACGGCGCTTAGGGGCAAGTAAGTTGGAAGAGCACAACCATTTGTGTAAAATAATTAATATTCGGGAAATAGAAAACAATAACAAAGATACCTGATACCAAATGCAGTAAAATCCAAGGATCGTTTTTACGTCCTGAAAGTGTGTTTAAGTTATTTTTATTTCATTTCTTTTATTAAAAGTTGTCTTTACAACAATTAACTGGTTGCATGTCGTTTAACCATTGGGGACTTCACTCTTGGAAAATTGTATAAAAATCTATGACTATCACTAACTCTAAATTTGGGAGTGTAACTCGAACTTAGGGTTAATGGTAGATAAGTCATTTGTTTACAACTTTTGAGAAATTAAGTCTCCTTACTACATAAGCGATGAGTGGACATTTGTTTATTATTTTTTTATTCAGTGTGCAAAATCCACTTAGAACAACATATTTGGAAAGTAGAAAAAAACAAGTAAAAATCTTGGTTTTAGCATGTTAGAGTATTTAGCTTGGTAGATAATTAAATTCTACTGTGTTTGGTATAAGTTTTTTTTGCTGTTGTTTCTTGCTTTTTAGAATTTTCGACTAAATTCGTCAAAATTGCGGGGGTTTGCTTAGATCGTATTAAAAACTACACTACAAGGTCGGAATGCCTCCCCCTAAAATGTACTTCGAAAAATCGATTTTAAGAATGGTTAGCCGAAAAAAAAGGTGAAAAACAAAACAAATAATCACTAAATAATTGTGACCAAAGGCAATAAATGCTACTTTTTCACTTACATGAATGAGTTTATTTTATGTCTTAAACTATTTTCAAGCGCTTTTCTTTATTTTTTAATCTAAAATTGCCGGCGTGTGGGTGCGAAATATCTCCAGATTTTCCAGAATTCCTCGCTAGATTGCAAACCAAATCTTCAGATCGAGCAGGAAAACAGCTAAAGTGGAAACACTGGTCACGTAACGGCAAGCGGTGATAAATAATTGTCCATAAATAAAAAAAATGGCCTATCGGTACAAAGAAAACCACCTATTTATTGTAGAAAAATTAAGTATAATGTTATCATTAAAAAGAGATATATAAAAACACGGATGGGTACAGTAAATATATACCAAAATATCGAAGCAATACTTTATTTAGTTATTTAGACTATTCATTACGAACGAACCAAGAGCATTCACGTGGAATCACCTTTTTCTTCACCCTTTCCTTATGATTCACTTTTTTTATCAAGTAAGATATTTGACTTACTTTCAGTTTCATCCAATACATTTACAGGCAAAATCCGATCCCGCACCTTAGTAATTCCTACCCTCTGATGAGAAGGAAAGTATTTCTTCGAAACCTCGCGGATTACAGACTATCCACTTATTTGGTCTTTCCTTTTCTAATTAAATATATTTTTAACTCTTTTTCAAAGTGTTTTTTTACATGTTTTCTTAAATATGTGCTCTTATATATACATATATATATGTATGTATATATATATATATATATATTTATTTATATTGCTTCCTAAATTAAAAAGGCGATAAGAATCAAAACAATGTTCTACAATATATAATGTATACTATAAATCGTATATATATATATACCACTAGGTATTTAATTATTATTATAGTTTCTAATTATGGCAGCCGTTTAAGAATCTCGTTTATTATCCTTGAGCACATTCAGTTGAATTAAAGTCGGTCAATTTACCTCTCATGCCAGATCATCATTTAACGCTGATAGACGGTAAAAAGCATTTAAAAAATATTTTTTTTTTAAATTCGACAGTATTTTTTTCGATTACCGGTAGCTGAATAGATTAGGTCCGTGCTAATGAAGGTAGCGACGGCTTCTGTCGCCGGGTTCGAATCTGATAATGTTTGCACCCTGCACTAAGCATCCCCGAACGGATGAAACACAAGTGTCTGTAGGTATTTAATAATTATTATAGTAAATGATAATATATATACATATATATATATGTGTATATATATATATATATATATATATATATAAATATATATATTTATAGTTTTTTTAAGTAAAAAGCAACATTAACCAAGACAGTAGACTTAAAACCGAGAAGTATTACTATAATCTCATAAAAGAGCTTTATAACACTTGTATTTATGATATCAAATATATATGTATATATATATATATATATATGTGTGTGTGTGTGTGTGTGTGTGTGTATACATACGCATATATATATATCACGTATGCACAATCAAATTCCGATATAAGGGTGGCTTCTGACTAAGTGCGTTTCTCGCGATCAGCAGTAATTATTACGGTGTAAGCATGAAACACATTTGCCACTATGGTGTAAATCGTAATTTTGTTTTCATCGAAAATAAAGGAAAACTTCCTGATAGTTACGCTTGTATTAAACTAAAAGGGGAATCCGTTAAACCGTTATGGAATTGGCTTGTCTTTTTCAGAAATAATCAATCAAGTATATTGTTTTCATTTGAACACAACTTAAACGACGATGTGAATCTTCGTTATTTTCGTAAATATTTTAAACATTTTCACATTTGCACCAGCTATGGTCAAATAGCTCAACTGTCTTATGGATGCCTTGGGAAAGACAAACATTAAAGTTTAAAATCTAGATAGGCAAATGGAGAAGTAATCGAAAACCTTAATCTTATCTCCATCAGATGCGTTGGCTTCAACTTGACTTTATTTGTAACACTCAGAGAAGGACCCTCGTTGCTGAGCAAACCTATATCTCTTTATAACCCGTCATATACTGCATCTATAAATTCAACTACAGCATCATCTGTATAGCACAGTACACACTGAACTGTTAAATACTAGATGCAGAACGGTATTCTTCAATGAGACAGAAACTTGCCATCGTATTTGTTTTTTACAAAGATAATAGCCGCCTGTTTTGAAAAGTAATTTGTAACACAAAATGTGTAGGTAAATTTAGGCTTATATACTAATTAATATTTTTTAATTTGTTTATTTTCGAGTAACAATTTTTGGAAGGTTACAGTGCCCTCAATGAAGAATAATGCAAAACGTGACCTTTACCTTCTTATGTTGCATGCCTCCGAAACTTCTGCTGATATCAACAGAGTATAAGGAGAAGAATCCACAAATGATCGGACAGTACGAATGTGGTTCCACAAAGTCCTTAGTGGAGACGAGAGCTTTGAAGATTAAGACGCAGAGTGCGAGCATACAGTCTTGATAACGAAGAATAACAAGCAATTAGTGAGCAAAATCCTCGTTCAAGTGTCCCGAAAATGTCTCAGACAATTGGCTTCAGTAATGCACCAGTTTCACGTCATTTATACAGCATTAGACACGTGAAAATCGAAAATTGGATCCCTCATGAATTCAACGAGAATAACAAACTTAGGAGATTTGAAGTCTGCTCAGTGATTTCTATGCTTAAGAGCAAGGATCCCTTTTTTGGCCGAATTGTCACTTGTGACGGAATGTGGATCCTTTATGTTAATCATATACGGTCTGTCAATGGAGGGATCGTGATGAGTCTCCCAAACATTTCCCAAAACTGAAGTTGCACCACCAAAAGAGTATGGTGACAGTTTGGTGGTCTGCGATCGGTGTCATCCACCACAGCTTTGGGGATCCACTCTGAGTATTAAAGCAGAGATCTACAGCAATCAACCTGCCGAAATACATGGTTTCTTGTAAAATAAAAAGAAGGCCTGCCTTGATGAATCGGCGTGGTCCAATTCTTCTTCCATGATAACGCGCGGCGACATATTGCAAGATTGACTCTGCAGAAATTCAAACACTTGGGATACGAGACTTTACCATATCCGCCATATTCTTCAGACCGTTCGCCTACTGATTATCATATTTTAAGCATTTAAGCTCATTTTTAAATGGTAAAACTTTTTGGTATAAGGAAGACGTGGAATCAGCTTTCAAAAATTCCGTTGCATCACAGCCAATAACTTTTTATAAACGAGGAATTAATAATATTATAGATAGACGGTAGAGATGCATAGCTGTGCAAGGCTTGTATTTTAATTAATTTTACTATTTTTTGTTTTCTTTGTCAAGAATGAATGTTTGTTTCTTAAATCCGCCATTATTTTTATAACAAGCTAAAAATTATCATTCAGTTTTATATAATATATATGTATATACAAAATTACATAGAAATCCATGCATATATATATATATATATATATATATATATATATATACGTACATTTGTGTGTCTGCTTATGTTTATCGGTGCTGAATACAACAAGCAGACACGTAGAATTACACGCTTATAACTGGGACGGCTTTATCACTAACTTTCATCTATTTAGAAAAATATTGTTTCAAAAATATATTTCATTTACACGGCAATTTTCATTATTGTGTATTATAATTGCTTATAATATTGCCAGTCTTTTCCAACAATAAACAACTCTATTCTTTATTCGCTAACAATAGCAGCGACAGTGATAGACGCAGCAGCAACAGCATTAAGCGGTAGCAGCAGGACAGCCTGAATGGAACGAGAACATCGTACCCCCGTAACAATAAAGGGTTGGGTTCGAAATTATTAAAAAAAAACAACTCCCGAGTTCGAGATAAACGTGACGAAGGCCGAAGGATGACACGGCCGAAAGGTAGTTGAAAAAAACCACCGAAGATGAGCAAGTGAGTCCAAAAACGAAATTCATAAGATTAAAGACATTTTTATTCACAATGTTTATCCGGAGGAATTGGTTGATAAAATTATTTATAATAAATTTAAAGCTCACAATTCTCCTACAGTTTTTCGCCCCTCCAAGTGTCCTGTTTATTTAAAAATCCCTTTGATTGGTTACCCTGGTCAGTGTTTGGTTAGACTTATTATCATGCATGTATCAAATTGTTTCCCATCTGTTGCTCTTCGCTTGGTTTATCTTGTTAAGTCTGCATTTCCTTCAGTGGTGATGGATCGTTTTTTATATTTTATTCGAGGTTTCGTGTTAGGGGTGTATAAAATCCCCCCCAAATTCTGATACACCCACTTCTACGAAGGTTATATTTGTGCAACCGCCTAAGTCCCATTTGTCCACACAAATGGACATCGTGTAATCTGCTTGAAGACCTTTTTTACCACTAACACATAAGCTTAACCCAAGGTAAATACAAACGACAAAAAAAAACAGGTAGTAAATTCACACTGAGAAATTTATTATTACCAGGACCGTGCAAAAAGTAATGCCCTGACCCACTTCCCATAGCAGTAGAGCTACGAAATTTGGCACAGTTATTAGTCTTTCTCTACGTAGGAACCACCCAGAGTAATGCATTTCCCCCATCGTTTGATGCAGCTCTGGAGACCGTTATTTAGAACACCCCAGGTTGGTCCTCCAACCACGAGGTGACTTCAGAAATCAAGGCTGCGTCATCTGGGAAACGCTTTCCTTTTAAAAACAACTTCATATCTGGGAAGAGGTATAACTCAGAGGGTGCAAGGTCAGGAGAGTAGGAAGGATCAATAAATCATTTCTCTCCGATAGGCTCATAAGAGTAGTGGTAGATGGACAAAAATCGGAGGCCTGCAATATGAATGCTGGAGTCCCTCAGGGGTCAATCCTCGGCACAACTATCTTCCGGATCTACATCAATGACCTCCATAAACACATACCTGAATCATTCGTTGACATCTATGCTAATGACACGACCATCTACGGCAACACATCAAAGGCTGTAAATGACAAAGTTCTCTCTGATTCTCTCTCCTCTGATCTCAAGCGAGTGGTTCAGTGGGGGAAGATGTGGCTGGTTACCTTTAATGCATCCAAAACCTAACTCCTATCCTTACATAATCAACGCTCTGATCCCCATCTGGCATCAATTGTGATGGATGGCTCTCGTCTGGGTGAGGCCCCGTGTTTTGACAAGCTTCTGGGTTTGACCTTTACTCCTGATCTGAAATGGAACACGTACATCAAGTCTGTTGCCAAGGTCGCTGGAAAGATGTTGGGATCCTTCTACCGCTCCAGAAGATATCTCACTACTGATGCAATTTTCTATCGCTATAAAAGCCAAGTACGTCCAAGGATGGAATACTGTTGCCATATCCGGGCAGGAGCTGCTAAAAACAGCCTATCCTGCCTTGACAGAGTACAAAATAGACTTCGTGGCTTAGTGGGGGATGCCCTTTTCTCTTCCCTGCAACCTCTCTCCCACAGAAGAGACGTTGCAAGCCTATTCTTGTTTTATCGTTATTTTGCAGGCAGGTGCTCGTCTGAACTCCAATCTCTGGTCCCTCCTCGCCAATCTTACACGAAAAACACCCTTCGAGCTTAATCCACTGTGAAAAATTTCCCCCACTCTATATATGTGCCTAAATCAAAATGCGGATTCCATGAACACAGCTTCTTTCTTAGAACTGTACGCCTGTGGAACTCTGTTCCGTCTGCCTGCTTCCCACCGGACTACAACTTGGATGTCTTCAAGTCCAACGTTAACAAATTCCTAATGACCCGTCCCCTTAAGTAAACACTTCATCAAATCTCCACCCTAACGTAATGTACTTGCAATAACCCTTATCGTTGAGTGGCTTCCGGGCCTTAATAAGTGGTGCTCACTGTGTATAAAAAAATGATGGGGGAGGATTTCATAACCACACGCCCGTGATTCTGATCTGGTGAATGCGAGTTGTGGACCGGAGCGTTGTCCTGCAGGGGGAGGGTATATTTGCTGATCTCGCCCCGCCTCTTGATTGCTTCCCTTAATTTCCTCAAAAGTGAAACATAATAGGCTCCTGTAATTGTGGTACCCTTTGCCAGGAAATATGGCATCACTACCCCGTCCTGGTCCCTGAAGACTGTGAGCATGACCTTGCCAGCTTAGTGCTGCACCCTGGCCTTCTTCGGGGGTGGTGAGTCCAAGTGCTTCCAATACATTGACTGGACTTTGGTTTCTGGATAATAGTGATGGACTCAGGTTTCATCCTGTGTAATCAGACTTTGGAAAAACTTTGACTCATCTTCTTGGCTCATCTCCAAATTTCTCCTAGAGCACTCGACGCCTTCTCGATTCTGGAATGTTGTGAGCAGCCTGGGAATCCATCTGGAAGACACCTTATGCATATGCAAATGGTCATGAATGATAGTTTCCACAGACCCTGTACGAATCTTGACATCTTGTGCTATTTGGCGATTAGTAATGGGCCGGTCTTCCAATATGGCAGCCTCAACTTGACAGACAGGTGCGTCACCAATGGCAAAAGGGGGGGGGGGCGACCAGGTCTGGGAACTTTTTCCATAGATTCTCGGCGATGTTTGAATTCACGATGCCAGCGTTCTACAAGGTCATATGATGGGGCATTATCACCATAAGTTTTGTTTTCATTTCATCAAAAGTCTCCTGTGTACAAAAACCGGATCACTGCTCGACATTCAACAGGCTCCATTTCACACCCGACTCAGTTTAAACACCTGTAAAACAGAAACCACAATTAGTTCAGGGCTGATAGATATATAAATCATTGCACGTGCCAAATTTCACCTCGATCAGACAACTGGATACGTGTGTGTGTGTGCGTGTGCGTGTGTGTGTGTGTGTGTCTGTGTATGTGTTGGTGTATGTACTGCAAAGAAAAATTATTCTTTACAGATGGCGAAAGAGAAAAAGAGAGAAACAATGCATATTCAGGACAAAGAGATATAAAAACTGAAACGGCTGGACTTATTTATGTTTTAAGGGAAGGTTTTTTTCCATATATTCTTTTATTGCAATTCGTCCGATTACATAGATAATCGAAACAAATATGATTAAAATAGGAGCAATTCTATTCCAACCACAGTTAACACCCTTATACACCCTAACATCACAAATGCATTGTATAAGTTTATCATCTCATGAGAAGAGGGTTCGATGTATAACACCAAGTGAAGTTGTTTTATGACACAGGAATTCATTTTAAATTTGTTTTCGTTTTTACTTGTACTTTTGCATTTTTAACTTTTATTCTTGCCACTATGTTAATGTATATTTAACACCAATTCTAGAAAGGATGTAGTGTGATGTGTACTACAATGTTATGTGGACATAGTCATGGCAGCGAGGCATGTGCAGCTTTCTCTGGTGCGATGTAGTTTGCTCCCAATAAAACATGCAGTACATCGTCTCGATTGAAAAACAGACGATTTCACTGATGTCCATGAAAATAAAAAAATATTGGAACTGCAGAACATTATTTGGATGCTCATTGATTATTTGAAAAGGTTCAGTTTCCATGCTAGTATATATTATTTGACTAAAAAAAACAATTATATATATATATAAATATATATATATGTATATATATATATATATATATATATATAAATATATATATATATTCCTAATTGTTTCCTTATACATCAAATATTCATATATTTATTTTATATGATTGTCTGTTTATTATACACACGTACTCGCAATTTACGTTCAAATAGGGGTTTGGTTATTTTTCGT
The DNA here is from genome assembly GCF_053919585.1 of Euprymna scolopes. NCBI lineage: Eukaryota > Metazoa > Mollusca > Cephalopoda > Sepiida > Sepiolidae > Euprymna > Euprymna scolopes. The sequence goes on from NC_136515.1 coordinate 85,232,419, forward strand.
AATTTCCAAAATGAAAGATTAGTTAATTACGCCAGATGGCGTATCAGTGTATATTATGTATATTAATGTGTACCCGTTTTTTAGATGTTTTCTTATTTAGTTCAAGCCTGAGTTGAGCGATACTACCGGATGCCAGTCATTGCTCCATTATTTAATTCATTCTAATTGAAAGATTTTTTAAAGTAATACTGTAGGGTTATTGACTGTGCATAAATTCCGAGCTTGACATTGCAAGTGTCTGTATCTTTCCAGCATTTAGCTTAACTGATATATTTACTAGATAGTTTGTGTTGCTTCTAAGAATATTTGTAACGTTAGTGTCGTATATAAGACATTTGTATTTCCTGGGCATTCTATTCTCAAGTATTTTGAACTCAAGTCCAACAGCAATAACAACACTGCCTTCTAATAAAGTTGTTTATTTCTCTTTGTTCTTATCTCATGTAATTGTACTACGGTTAATTTCTTCGTTCTCTTCGTAGATGTAGGAATTGCATAGTCATGTAAGAGTCTATGTCAAATCTTTCATTGCTTACCATCAAAGTCCTCTATTTTTCATTTTCTGTTATTTTTGTGAAATTATTTGTTCAAAGTCAATAACATTACGCATAGGAAAGCCTCGTTTTGCAGGGTTGTTTTGGGGGGGGTTGTTCAGGAAAATATAGGCTATTAAAAACACAAATGAAAGTGGGTTAACTTAATTGGCATTTTCACACACGGTCACACACTAAATATACACATGAGCACAAACATATATATGTGTATATATATATATATACATAGATACACACAAAAATAATTATATTAATATATATAATATATATATATATATATATATATATATATATATCACTTTAATTCTTTTGACGGAATGATTGTTGCTATCTCTGCTGATTAGTTAGGGGCATAATTCATTCACTGATTGATATAATAAGTAAGTGATTGATTTTGCGCTCCGAAACAGATACTGTCAATAATTGTACATAGGATTAAAGGAATAAATTATAAGATGGTTAACATCATGCATTTTTTAATATAGCTTTTTGTCATTTATTCTCTCTCCATGTATATTTGTGTGTGGGTATCTATCTATCTATCTCTCTGTATATATATATATATATATATATATATATATATATATATATATATATATATATATATATACGAGTATCCGGGCGTTTGGAGTTGTATGCCGAGCAAAAAAAAAGGGGGGGGTAAACTTTGCCCCCTATTATGACCCCTAATTTCTTTTGTTTTGGGCACTTTTCTAGATATACTAGCATGGGCGTCCGGCGTTGCCCGGGTGTTTGGAGGTGTACGCTGAGAAAAAAAAAGTCAATTTTTTAAACTTTGACCACTATTATGTCTCCTTAAAATGTATTGTTTGAGCTAAAATCAAGTAATTAAGTTAGATCCCTGTCTCAGAAACCTTTACCTAAAATTTCAAGTTTTTAGACCGAAAATTTTCGGAGTTCTCAAAGGTACAAATCGTTGGACTTTGACCCCTTAATAGGCAAATTTCTTGCCGAAAACCGATCAGATCGATTTTCCCAAATCTCCGTACCCTGCATATCAAATTCCGAGTCTGTAGACTAAAAATTGACAGAGTTATTGCGTAGGGAAATGTACAGACACACACACGCGCGCACACACACACACATACATACACTTTAAATTTTATAGATATACTAGCATGAGTGCCCGGTGTTGTCTGGGTGTTTGGAGGTGTATGCTGAGTCAAAAAAAGCGGTCAATTTTTGTAAACTTTGATCCCTATTATGACACTTTAAATTTATTGTTTTGGACTCAAATAAAATTATGAAGTTAGATCCCTCTCCATGGTACCTTTATCTGAAATTTCAAGTGGTTAGACCGAAAATTGTCGGAGGAGTTTGGTAGAGTTCTCAAAGGTCAAATCGTTGAACTTTAACCACTTACCAGTGAAATTTCTGGCTGAAAACCGATCACATCGATTTTCCGAAATCTCAGTACCTTGTATATCAAATTTAGAGTCTGTAGACTTAAAATAGTCAGAGTTATTGCGTAGGGAAATACACACAGACACACACACATACAAACACCGACACGTTCACATATATATGTATATATATATATATATATATATATATATATATATATATATATATATATATATATTATTTGTGATAAAAATATTCTGTGATTTTAACCAGATACTTTTTCTATACCTTGTATTGTTTTTTGTCGTCAAATCTGAAATATTTTTTTTGTTGCTAAAAACTTCGACATATTCACTTTTGCATGTAAGCGATCGGCTGTAAAAGGATGTTTGCTTTGATTGTGATTATTCTTGAACGAAATCGATAACCACCATATATTGATTAATCACTGCAAGTAGATATCGATTCTAAACTAGGTTTATTGCCAATGGTAATGAATCGAATTGAATACCATATGTGCCGAAAAACCTAAGCATAGAGAATGGCAATTTTTTTCTGAATACAAAAAGAACAAAGAGAAGTAGTCACAATTATTTCAAATCCAGTCATAACCGACTTCAGAAAAAAAGAGAGATAAATAACAGTAGTGCAAATATATGCGAGCGTCTTCCCTTTTTTGTAAGTTTTTATGCCAAAATTGCAGACAATGTCTTGTGCCATATATTTTAATCAGAAATTGAAGGCGTTATCCTTGCGATAAACTTTTAAAGTTGCACTTAATCTTTCATTTTACAACAATTAGATGAAAACAATCCGATAAAATAAGTACATATTCAGGGAAAATTTGGGGAAAATTTTTACTATTATGGTAGTATTGGCCCGAAAAATATGCACTTGATCTCGACTTGTTTAGAAAACTCTTGTGCCAAAAACATTACTTTAAGAAACAAATACAAATGCCTGACCCGTTGTGCTTTCGTTCTGTCATCAGTCGTTTTCTATTGAGTTAAACTTTATAACAACATTTATTCGTAATATTTTGATTTTTCGGATTACTTGTTTCATTTGAGATTCATTTTCACAAATTTGCAGTCGATTCACATATGACATTTTTCAGGTTTATCTTAAGAAAACAAAACACAAACAAATTACATAATTAAACTTTTATTTCGGGGGCTACTTTCTTGGGCATAATTTAAGGTACACTATTTAGGGAGTTTAGCAGCAAGATTCAACTCACACTTGAATTTCTGCATGTCAGTAAAGTCTGGGAAACAAGAATCCGGAAGTGAATTCTAAAGTCTAGCAGTTCTGAAGAAAAAAAACTATTAGAGTAGAAGGCTTTCTGGTATCTAGCGATCTGTACTGAGTAGTGCTGGGATTTTGCTGCATCTCGGGTTTGTCGGGGTATTTGTCGACCTCTGGAAATTTGCACGGAATTTCGAACGTTTCTCCGTATTTAATAAAAATAGATGATATACACTTCTTCGGTCAGCCTTGGCTCAGTATTAGATCTAAGTAATTCGCAAATGTTTTTTCTTCAAACGATATGTGTGTAAATTCTGACTGAATTTTGTTCGGTATTTTATCAACTACGCTACGGGTATCTGATAAATTCTTGTGCGAATTTTTATTAGTTTAAAACAATTTTCCCTTTGCACATGTAGACTATTTATATGTATCATTATATATTTTTATTACTACATATTTTAACGATATATGTACACACATATACATACATACAAACATACATATATAAATATTACTATATATTACTGTTTTTCTATATTTACTGTAATTTCCACCTTAAACAAGGCACAGTGGCAAGTTTATGTATAAGCTTTCTATTTGAGGCTAAACCTACAGAAGCACAATATAGGGAGTTGAGCAGCGAGATGTTTTTTCACATTGCACTAGAAAGTTTGCAGTTCAGTACAGTTATAGAAGCAGGGGCCGAGAAGGTTTTCCAAAGTGAAGCAGTTCGAGGGAAGATTTCTTACAGCGTATGAGGTGAAATCGTATTAGTCGGTCGTATCTGAATTGTGAGGGACCACCAGAACTTTTAGTTCATCATATCACATTCCATTTAATTAGGAGATGACTTAACATAAATTCCTAGACTTTTTTGCAGGTGCGGACGCTGTTCCGAAGCGAGGGATTAATAACAGACGCACCAGCAGCACTACTCCGTGCATGAGCGGATTTGTAGAGGGACAGGATACTCCCAGATGTGAGTAATTTTCTAGAATGGTTGGGGGAGCGCATTTCTTGTAACAGCCTAGCGAATAACCTCAATGTATGTGTTCCAATTCATGTTGCTTTCGAATGCTATGCCCAGAAGATAAAACAAAGTATATTCATGAAATATATCAGTTAAGTAAAACTGATCAACTAACAACATGCAACATTCCGACTTCAAGACGTTAGACCGTTTACAATGCTCGCATTTTGTGTTTATAGTTGATAAATGTCTACTAATTCTTGTGAAAATTATCAATGGAATCGAAGCAATGCCATAGCCAATGCATTTAAAAGTTAACTTGGTGACTTGGTGTGCATCTCTTTACAAGTACTAATTATTAATTTCCACATAGATGATTGCGGAAACAGGAAGCATGTGTGTCTGTAGATATATATCATTAATATTCATAATCATTGGCATTGTTTAGACAATTAAAGTTTAATCCTCGTTGGTGAAGTTAGAAAACGTTATCAACAAGGGGACTGCAATATTCTGACTTCGATTCTTTAGAATATTATCTGAATGCTTAGCATGATATACACGCATTTGAAATCAATATGTCTTTAATTTCACATAATTCTCGTGAAATTTTTCGATGGTCATGATATAACATAAAACATTGAGTCAACAGTTGACTTTGTACTTGGGTTCGAATCTCCCAAAAGTAGTAAGTATCGCTTTCTACATTGATGGCTGGTAAATCGTAAAAGCTTACTGTCTTTATGTATACAAATAATTATCATCATTAATACTTTTATATATACTCCTGAAAATAACACTAAAGATGTGCACATTATTCTGAGGAACTAAATATTATGAATTATCAATCTTTTTGAATTTTTAAAATACTTAATCGAAACTATTGTTGTAACCTTAAAATGTCTCGTAATCCGCTACAGATTATGTGTGTGTGTGTTTTTGTAGCTCGTGTCGTTTTCTTTTACATCGTTCTGTATTTTCTATGCCACCACTTCGTATTGATACAGTTAACTTTTTTGTAATACGTTAATGAATGGAAAGTAATAGTGTAGTAATCGTTAATGGCGAAGATTATGTATAATCGATTATTAAATAGGATGGTTCAACAAAAACTTGTTTACATTAGACTTGAAGGTTACCATATTATAATGGGCACGGTAAATGATCAGTGGAACAATGTTCAACGGGGGGGGGTTTCGGATAGATCGTCTGTTCATGGAATCTGCGTTTAGATTAAGGATCATATAGAAAGTGGGTGGAGCTAATTGATTATTTTGGTTGTAACTAGTCAAGTGAGTCTTCTGTGGAAGGTTTTGCATAGAGGAACCATGAATAGGCGGTTAGTTGAGGACAGAGAATCAAAATAGACATAAAGCAGAGGCAGACTCGTAATATCTCCTCTGTGGGAAAAACGCTGCAGAGAATCGAAAAAGACATCACGTACTAGGTTATGAATCGGTTTTGTACCCTATTAAAGAGAGATAGGGTATTATGAGCAGCTTTCTCGCTCCTTGACAAGGTTCAAAAGAGAGTCGCAAACCTGATAGGCCCTGAACTGGCATCTAAGCTTCAGCCTCTGTCCCATCGACGAAATGTTGCATCCCTCTACCTTTTCTACAAGTATTTTAGTGGTGAATGCTCTGACGAACTGCAATCACTTGTGCCCCCACGACGTGTGCACCCTCGACAAACCCGACAGGCTACTAAATCCCACCCCACACTGTAGAGATCCCTAGATGTAAAAGATCTTTTTACACCAATAGTTTCTTCCCCAGAACCGCTAGACTCTGGAATTCCATCCCAGGTCCCTGCTTCCCCAACATTACTGACGTGCAGAAGTTCAAGTGTAATGTGAACCGACACCTTGCTGCCCAAATCCCTACATAGTACCCCAGTAGTTGTTTCCCCTGATAGTAGCCCCCTACACCAAAGTGGCAATTTGCCTTGTTTGGGGTGAAAATGTAATAAAAAAAAAAAAAGTACACGAGTTTTTTTTTTTTAATTCTATGACGTAATTGAGTCTTATACAAAAAGAGAATTGCATCGGTAGTGAGAAATTATTGGAGCGGTAGATTGGCTCAATCATTTTTTCAGCGAGTTTGGCAATATATTGGATGTATGTGCTCCATTTAAGATCAGAAGTAAAGGTCAGACCCGGACGCTTGTCAAAATATGGTGCTTCACCAAGACGAAAGTGATTTTTTTTTAATTAAGGCCAGATATAGGCTTGGCGATTATTGTACTTTCGTTATGTATGTAGCTTGGAACATAATGGATCAACCGAATTCGTGTTGAGAATGATTAAACATTGCAATTGTGTTTTAATACGGTTTTAAAGCCAATACATATTAGATTTTAAATGACTAATATATTCGTGTCATTCCATGGAAGTAATTTAACAGCGAAGGGTGCCAGGCGCAGTGTTTTTCTTAGATTACATACACCTCAACCGAACAAGCCACTCATCGCAAAGATTTTATCTCAACTGGACATCATACTAGGAATGGCGGTTCGGATTTATAAGGTGCTTGTATGGATTATCTTTCCTTACGACTGTGATTCCTTATCGGCAAAATGGTCCGATCTTAAAGCCCGTTTGACCTTAACCTCTTCCGTTACTTGTACCAGTTTGAGGACCAATTCGTCTCAAATACCATAATCGAGATGCGATGAAGGATCATCCCCCACTTCAACCATACTATTTTAAAGAGAGGATCTAGTTTGTTTGGCTACGCTGCACACCGGAACTCATGATACTTAATGCACAAAACACTATTTCCAGAACCAAACCATGGAAGAGACTGGGAAATTAAGACGTGGCTATGTACCATCAAACATGACAACAAGATTAGTTCTAGTTCACAGGTTTACGGTGTTCACCACGGGTCTCGGGATTATTATCTACTAGCTCAATGTCGTGTCGATGAAAACCAAGATGTCTGGCAAAAACAGAAACTAAACTGCTGATCTGATTCGGCTAAACAATAATGTGCTTTAGTTTGAAATCTTATGGTAAATAAAAATACATTAAAATGAAATAATAATTAATAGAAATAATATTACTACTGCCTGAGGCGGATAACAGTATATCCATTACAAACAGCAGCTGTTCTATTCCTTTTTGTCGTTTGTTAGTGTTATTTGCTCACCTGGCATGTTTTATTAATTAGTATTGTTATTAATAGTAACAGTATTAGCAGTAGAAGTATTGATAGTGCTCATATTATTGTTAATTAATATTGATTTTCTCATCATTCGCTTTCTGCTTTGGTCGTTTATGCCTAGAAGCAGATTTCAGATAATTAGTAATATGGGCTAATGATTCGCACCACGAGACTAATATTCAGATCTTAATAACGTATACCATTTTTGTAATAGAAATTGCGCGAGAATAGGCATTGACCACTTGATGCTAACAAGAAAAAATAATACTACTA
>NC_136515.1:85244995-85377495 GCF_053919585.1 Euprymna scolopes
GTCGAATTTGTTTTGGCAACCCCTCAAGCTTTAACAACTTCCCTTTTCTTAAGCAACGTAGTGACGAACTTCCGATGCCTGCCTTTTGCAACTAAATCTGAAATGTATTTTTCTACAGTGAGAGCTACAAGCAAAATATTCAAAATTCATCTAAGAGCTACAAGCAAATTATGTTAGAAGATATCTTATTTCATGTCAACTATATTATTTGGTATCATTGTTAAAAGCCACTATTTTCAGTAGCAAAACATTATATATCTAAAAACTAAAACTATTTTTTCTAGAATCAGTAAGTGTATGTAGAGAATTTATAACGCATTTCTTCCAGGTCAGTTAACACAAAGTTTATGTCGAAGATGGCTTAAAATAACACGGTCTTGTACGTTTATATTTGTTTTCACGGCAATATGCCCAGATACACGTTGCACGTACTGATATACTTCTACAGTAGCACGCTTGTTTTACCCAATCAGATAAGGACAGAATACCTATGCAATAAGTTTTTGTAAATAAAATGATTCACAGTCATGTATTTCATATATGATGAATATAGCACAGCATCTGTAATACGGACAAAATCATCATGACAACTATATCAAAAGATTGGCAACATGAGCTATTACAAAGAAATGAATAAAATACAATAAATATACGCATATTCTGAGAATGCCCGCTGAAATGAGACAACTAGCTAATTTTACATTGTGCGACCAACGACGTCAACCCCGGTTATTTAGCCTGTATCAGAGGTTATGCTCTGCGACATACAAATATTTGTACGTGATGTAGCCAAGCTAATCAAAAAATCTGGATTCCAGTAAAGCAACTGACCCTGACGGCATTCGAATTATAGCACCTTAGTCCTACCTCGCATACTTACAAAACTGTTTAAACGTTTTCATGAGGAAAATTGATCCCAACACACTGGAAAACCTCATCAGTATGCCCTATATTTAAGAATTCAGGTGATCGGTCATCTTCCTCTTAGTACATATCAATTAGTCTCTTGTGCGTCATTCGTAAGTTGCTAGAATCAGTGTTAACAAAATAACCTTAGGTACATGCAATATGGTTTCCATTCTGGTCTATCTACAGCAGATATGCTAACATATATATCAAATACAATTAGTGAATCCCTTGACGGGCGCTTGCTTTCTAGGGCAATAGATCTTGATATATCAAGCCCTTTGGTAGGGTATGCCATATAAGATATCCAGCTACCATATAGCTGGAAATGTTTTCTCAATTATCAAATCATTTCTGTCTGATAGGTTCATAAGAGTAGTAGTTGATAGGCAAACATTAGATACTCACAGTATTAATGATTAAGTCCCTCGATGGTCATCCTGTGCAAACTCTCTTCCTGATATTCATCAATGATCTTCCAAATAACAATCTAAGATCATTTGTTTATATTTATGATGGCGACACTATCATAAGTGGCAACACATCAAAGGCCGTAAATGACCAAGTTCTCTCCAACTGTCTCTCTACTGACCTTGAGCACGTACTACACTGGCGATGCGGTGGCGGGTTACTTTTAATACATCTAAAACCAAGCTCTTATTTTAACATCGTCACTGCACTGATCCACATCTTGCATCAATTTAAATGAATGGCGCTCATCTTGGGGAGGCTCGATGTTTTGACAAGTTTCTGGTCTTGACCTTACTCCTGATCTAAAATGGAACACATACATCAAAACCGTTGCCAAGATCGCTGAAAAGATTGTAGAATCCTTTTACCGCTCCAGTAGAAATCTCACTTCTGATGCAGTTCTATTCCTATATAAAAGACAGGTACGTCCAATGATAGAGTACTGTTGTCGTATATTGTTACGAGCTGCTAGAAGCAGCTTATCCTGTCTTGACAGAGCTCAAAATTTACTTCGTAGCTTAGTTGGTGATGCCCTTTTATCTTCTCTATAACCTTTTCCTCACAGAAGAGACGTTGCGAGCCTGTCACTGCTTTATCGTTATTTTCATGATAGTTGCTTGTCTGAGCGCCAATATATGCCCCCCCCTTCGCCAAACATTTACGAAAAACACTCGGCTAGCCAAAACTACTATCAATCATTTTCCCATACAGTTTTCTGTGCCTGGGCCTAAACGTAGATTCCATGTACAAAGATTATTTCTTAGAAATGTACGCATGTTGAACTTTCTTCCGATTACCTACTTTCCAGCTGACCACGATTTGATTGTCTTCAAGTTCAACCTACACAATTCTTGATGACCCGCCTCCCTAAGTAAACTAATTCACCAAAGTTCCACTACTTACGATTACTACGCTCTAATCCCATAGATTACTGTACGTCCAGTAACCCTTATTATCGAGTGGCCTTCTCCCTTGATAAGTGGTGACTCCTATGTAAAAAAAAGTAGGCCGAATGATACAGATCATTCGAATTTAGTGGATCGTCATCCTCTTGACGAATATTCGACAATATAATTAGTAAATTAAAATAATTTACAAATAATTCATTTAATCCAGCATTCTACTGTTTGTGTTACCTTGATCTACAAATTAATTATGCCATATATATATTTTTTTTTACACGGTGATCACCATTTATCAAGGCCCGGAAGCCACTCAGGGATAAGGGATAAAGCAAGTACATTACGTTAGTGTGGAGATTTGATGAAGTGTTTACTTAAGGGAGCGGTTCATTAGGAATTTGTTAACATTGGACTTGAAGACATCCAAGTTTTAGTCCGGTGGGAAGCAGGCAGACGAAACAGAGTTAACGAGGCGTGCAGTTCTAAGAAAGAAGCTTTGTTCATGGAATCCGCGTTTTGATTTAGGCACAGATATAGAGTGGGGGGAAATTTTTCACAGTGGATTCAGCTAGACGGGTGTTTTTCGTGAAAGATTGGGGAGGGGGGCAGAGATTTGAGCTCAGACGAGCGCCTGCCATGGAAAAAACGATAAAACAAGGATAGGCTCGCAATGTCTGTTCTGTGGGAGAGAGGTTGCAGGGTAGAGAAAAGGGCATCCCCCACTAAGCCACGAAGTCTATTTTGTACTCTGTCAATGCAGGATAGGCTGTTTTTAGCAGCTCCTGCCCAGATATGGCAACAGTATTCCATCCTTGGACGTACTTGGCTTTTATAGCGATAGAGAATTGCATCAGAAGTGAAATATCTTCTGGAATTTATTCCTTTTATCCTAAAAATCTTATATATTTGTAGGTTTTTGTTCGTCTGGAATTCTTAATAATACAATTTCTTGTTGCCTTATCTACAGGAGTAGAGTATTTAATGCCCTTACCTTTTATATAATCATAATTGTAAACTACAGTTTTCCCTCTATTTTCGATTGTTTTTCCTTAGATTTTTCCTTCTATAGTTTAATAAGATTTCATGTGGTCGAATGCAGTTGGGTTTAATATTATTGAATTTTATTTGGAAAGCATTGTCTTTGAAATATCATGTATTTATTGATTCCAATTCCCATGACTGCTTTCTGTCATGGGTATGTGGCATTCTATCGGATGTCAGATATTCAGCCGCTATTCTACTAAGTCTAAATGAAGGGTGTTTTAAGGATATCAACGTTTAAGCACAAAGATTGAACGGATATAAATAATCTCGATTACACCATATGGTTCCTGTAATGATGGTATCTTTCAACGATTTCAATTTCAGTTACTTTTCATTCCATACATAATCTATATATCGATAAGAGTGAGAATGTGTGTAAGGACAAATTTCAATCTATATACTAAATAAATGTTTGATCCAAAATTAAAAGTTAGTATATAAGGTATTCATCCAAGAAAGAGCTACGAGGAAGTCAAAATTGAAAAATTGATACAAGAGAGTAGTCGGATTTAAAAAAAATCTTATCATACACTGTTTACAGGGTTTTAAAATACGTTTTAAAGGTCTTGGCAAGCTAGTATAATTGTTCTTGGCCGACTGTTTTTAACTTGTGATTTCTGGCCTCAGCTCGTGTATTTTTTACTTACAAGAAATCAACTGTTTCGAAATATATAAAACTCGCATGCATATGTCACAGTTTATTACCGATTTTTTTACTTTTTGTCGTCATCATAGACTGTGTATGTCTTGTTTTCAACAAATATCTATGATGTAGGTTTACAGTACTTACTGTGAATTTAATAAGCAGTCTCTTTTAAGATGATCAAGTGAAAAATTTACTGTTTAGATCTCTTAATTTTGAAATAGCGTGTTTTATTTATCATTTCTTTTTTAGTATATAATTTTCAAGTTTGAAACTTTGTGGGGTATTCACATTTTTTTGCTTTTTGCCATTATTACGTTTAAAACAGCGTTGTAGTTAGTGTTGTTTAGTTTCTAAACATTTTAGATAGCACCATACACTTTCTATTGACAGAAATTAATTCGCCAATTATAAGTTTCTTTTGTACGTCACATTGAAATAGCGTTTACTGCTGGAATAAGATTTTTGTTGTCTGTCAAGATCTTGTGAGGCATGAACACTAACGTTTCGAAAATATTAATTTGCTCTGTCAATAAGTTTTCTTACGTTTGTAACTCCTCAGTTTGAAAGCGATTTTTGTGTTGTCTTATAAACTTAGGTTACAAACGGAGGTTCTATTGTCTGTCACTCTTAAATTTAGTCAGCTAAGGGCATTTTTTTTTTAATTTCCAGAATGATATGTTTAAATATCCATTTTCGATGGTCTGCTTCGCGTATCGAATAGACGTATCCCACCGTAAATACGACAGATTAAAAGAGTCTTAAAAGTGACGGAAACGTGTCATTATGAGGATGTGACATCATTCCCACTAGATTATCAGCTTTATTCTGGTGATTAATAAGATGGAAGATGCTACGAGAAGAGGAAAATAAAAACAAAAAGAAGATAAAGTATCTTTTTTTGCTGCACAACACGTGCATATTTAATCAGTTTCTCTCAAATGACTATAGAAAACTAGTTAGAAAGAGTGAGAAAGAAGAAAGAAAAGGAAGGTGTGTGACGCATATAGAGGATAAATGAGACGTGTAATTAAAAAAGAAAAACAGAATAAAAGCATTGAGGCAGCTGAGATAGGTTAACAGAGCAGGGGAAGAATTAGGTGAGCAATACATAAATACAAAGGAAAGCAAAGAGATGCATGCATTAAGGAGAGGAAAAGAAATAAAGATATAAAAAGGAGGCCAGATATAACAGAAAAAAAACAACAGTAAAAAAAGAAGAGTGATCAACAGAAACAAAACAGTGAGAGATATCATAGTTTAGAAGGTATAACATCTGATAGATACTAAAAAAATGAAAAAGGCAAGAGGTTGATATTGATGGGAACAACGTGAACACAATAATTTCTCATGCGAAGCTGGAAACGAAGAAGAAAATTAAAGAAAGCACATGGAAAATAAGGATAAAACGTAAACTGCGAGAAGAAGAGAGTGAAAGCGGAGGGAGAAATTCTTAAAAAATGTTGGTAGAGAGCTAGAGTAATATATATATATATATATATATATATATATATATATATATATATATATATATATATATACACGGCATAGTCACGTTCACCCACCGGTTCTAGCCAGATAACTGGAGATAGCTAGTACCAGATTGCGATTATTTGGACATTCTAGGCACTCTATGTGCTTTCCGCTTATCTCGGTATTGTTTCCAGTCGTCCTGAACCTCACCTTTCCACTGGTAGTCAACAATGTCGACTCAGACGTGGTGTAGTTTGAGATTGCGCAACACTTGCAGACACTTAAGCGTGGGTACCCATAGTCTGTCAAGACTGAAGGAAGCATTATATATATATATATATATATATATAAAGAGAGAGAGAGAGAGAGAGAGAAAGAGAGACTTGTTTGTAATATACTGAGTTTTACTGGGTTCGTATAATTCCGTAAATCTTCATATACCAATAACTTTTAAGCCAAAGATGACTTTAAAAGTTAGCTACAAAACTATCATATTTCATAATTGAGAATTAATATCCTGTATTAACAAAACCAAGACTACAAAAAAGGAATTGATAGCAACAAAAAGTGTATGTCATTGTAAGTGACAATTGTTTCAATACTAGTTGGACAATTTCGAACATTATTACGATTGAAAACTGTTATTGTCACAATTTAAACTTACAATAAAATACACTTCTTGTTTCTATGAATTCCTTTTTTGAAGTATTTGTTTTGTTTATACAGTATATATATATATATATATATATATATATATATATATATATATATATATATATATATATATATATATATATATATATATGACTGACTCTCCCCGTCGATTTTTTCGACGTATGAAGTTCGGACAACGCATATTTCTTAAACACATTTATGCTTTTGCCTCTGATGACTTTTTATTCCAGCAAGGGACTTGCAGACAAGGCCACAAATAGAACATGAATGTGGATTTTACGCTGCAGATATTGGTGCGGCTGCTAGTAGTTTTGCTCTTACTCTGTTTCCTTTCAGTTGCCTTAAGCTTTCAGATTGAAACCTCTGGAGACCTTCAAAACACCTTGATCTCCACCCTTTTCGGTCATTCACCTCATCTTCAAGGCTCCTGTATGGTATGTTCACTGCAGATAAGTTACTCTTCAACCTGTCCTTGTACCTAAGCCAAGGACGTCCGACAATTCTTTTACTACCCTCAAATTGACTGTACATCGCAATTTTTGGTATTCTGTCATCGGGCATCCTCAATACATTACCAGCCCACCGCAATTTGGATTGAATAAGGAATAATTCAATGCCAGATATTTTGCATTTTGTGAATAATTCGGCATTTGATACCTTGTCGCGGAGGCTAAGACCACACATGGAGCGTAGACAGCTTTTGTGGAAAACGTCCAGCTGATTAATATGATTTTTGTATGGAGTCCATGACTCAGATCCATAAAGAAGAATGGAAAGAACAACAGCACAGTAGACAAGGATTTTTGTGTCTAGTCGAATACCCCTTTCGTTCCACAAGCGATGGCGAAGATTTCCAAAGGCAGAAGTGGGCTTAGCAATCCTGTTGACAATTTCATCATCAAGAGAACCGCCCTGGTTCACCTTGCTACCAAGGGTAGGAAAGGACTTGACATAAATGATATCATGACCGTCGACTTTCAGCGTGCGCGCAGGAAATCTATACTCTGGTGGATTTTGCTTTACGCCTTCAACTTGTTTTGGGGTAGGGTGTGGCTGATGCACTACCTCAGTCTTCCTCATGCTAATTGTCAGGCCAAAGGCCTTGCACGCGGCTGAAAATCGATCAAGAAGAACCTGGGCTTCCTCAAAGGACGTGGCTACCAGTGCGGCATCGTCAGCGAAGAGCAAGTCGCGAATAACTTCGGTGCGAAGAAGAGTCTTGGCCTTAAACCGTTGATGGTTAAATAAGCTACCGGATGACCGAAATTGAAACTTGACACCAGTGTCCAAATCATCAAATGCACGTTTCAGCATTAGTGAAAAGAAGAGCGCAAAAAGAACTGGCGCCATTACACATCCCTGTTTCGTCCCATTCGTAACATCAAATGGATCAGACATCATACCATTTGAGACAACACTGGCCTTCATCCCCTCGTGAAAGGAAATTACCACGTTCACCATGTTTTCTGGAATACCAAGCCTTCTTAAAACTTGCCAAAGAGCATCGCGATTCACAATGTCGAAGGCCTTCGTCAGGTCAACAAACACCATATACAATTCCTGATTTTTCTCACGGACCTTTTCTGCCACCTGACGTAAGGAAAATATCATGTCAATGGTGCCGCGACCCGACCGAAACCCACACTGGGACTCTGGATACACTTTATCAACGAGACGATTTATGATTCGGTTTAGAATGAGCCTAGCCAGAATCTTTCCTGCAATTGAAAGCAGAGATATCCCCCGATGGATTTCACAGACATTCTTGACTCCCTTATTTTTGTAGAGATGTTTGATGCAGGCATCTTTGTAGTCCTGTGGAACTCGGCCTGCTTTCCATATCTTTACAAAGAGAGCATGGAGCTTTTTTACCAGCACATGCCGCCATGCTTGTACACTTCAGGCGGAATTGGATCCTTTGGTGATGGGGACTTGCCAGAAGCAATTCGTTTGATGGATTTCCATACCTCCTGATAAGCAGGTTCCAATGACAATTCTGGAATATCTGGATTCTGAGAAATAGAGGACACAACATCGCTGTCAATGACAGATGAGGTATTTAAGACAGTTTCAAAGCGCTCCTTCCAACGACTGAGAATATCTGAGTCATCAGTCAGCAATGCCTCTCCATCGGCTGTGCTTAATGGGGAAGCACCACTTTTCTGAGAACCAAATACCTCTTTCAGACAATCATAGAAGGCTTTCGTGTTCTTGCTGTAAGCAGCTCCCTGCAGTGCAATTGCCTTATTGTACCACCATTGTTCTTTCATAGCTCGAAGATCTCGTTGTACCTCACCTTTACACTTTTTGCAGTCTCCCTGAAGGATTAAAAAAGAGACCTTTCAAAGGGCGAATGAACCCCTTTTCGGGGTCAACGGCCAACTAGCATCATGTGTGTTTGTGTGTATGTATACATATATATATATATATATATATATATATATATATATAAACACGTATGTATATATAAACACTGAAGAAGAGATCGAGGAGATATTAGTATATGCGCGGAAATGTAAATTGCAAAGCTACATCGATGGAGAACAGAGTAAAACTGCGTGATATATATATATATATATATATATATATATATATATATATATATATATATATACGAGCAAACTATTAATAAAACCTGTTAAAACACTTTAAAAAAGATTTAAAATATATTTAAACTGAAAAGGAAACACTTTATAAGTGGATAGTCCTTAATCCGCGGAGTTTCGAAGAATTACTTTCCTTCTCATCAGAGGGTAGGAATTAGCAAAATGCGGGATCAGATTTTGCATAGGAAAGTATTTGATGAAGCAACAAGTAAGTCAAAGATCTTACTTGATAACAAAAAAGTGAAATAGATGGAGTATTGTTATGAAAAAGGTGTGAATGGATAGTCTGGTGAAAGATAAATACTCCAATGGCGGTAAAAACCAAATTATAACGTCAAGAAAGTTAATTGGATGTCCATTTGCACAAGTAAAATCCAAGGAAATCCCGTATTTGGAAGATGGTCTAAAATAATCCAAAGGCCGAAATTCATGGAATAATTCACAAATATGTACAAGGGAAAGGGGAAAATTCCAATAATAGTAATAAAAGAAAAATAAGATATGTTTTTCACACTGGATGGAAGCTCCCCATCATTCTCGGCAGTTATTTAGTTCACAATTTATAATAGTTTGCATTACATTGTAGAGAAGCTATATTTAATTTTATAATTTTATTAGTAATAATTTGAATAAATTTGTAATTACAAATATCCAATGTAATGTTTCAAATTTGCTTTAAGCAAAAACATTCATTCCGAATACACTCTCATAAAAAAGTATTTTACTATTTAATTTACATGTGTGTGACATAATAAAACTTCTCAGATGCAATTGCAGTGTTAGGTACCATGAAATATCAGGTTGTAACAAAAGTGACTGTACCTTCTGTCATTTGATTTTGTCGGTTATAGACACTTTAAAAGACATCCCTATGCAAAAGCAATCAAAGAACACTTCCATGTGCATATAGTACATTTATATAAAATCAAATTAAAAAGCGGCTTAGCTGTTTCATAGTCAAAATGTAAGAAATTTATTCACAAACATACCCTCACACAATCGATTTCAAATAATTGAAAGAATTTTAGCTAAATATTTGCATCTATATCTCAGTTATAATTTATTTCGAACTCTCGCGTCCACAGCTTCAAATAATTTAAAGTGAAATTGCCCGAGGTCATTTTGTTATACTCGTTTTAAAGAGTATATGTGTGAAAGAAGATACGTTATATGCTGACTTCGCAAAGGATTAAATTATTTTTCCTGTCATGAGTCATTAATATACGATAATAAAAATTAATATCAAACACTATTATATGAAAATCGAAGTTACGTTCGATAAACTTCGGATAAACCAGAACTTTAAACTCATTATCGACCCATTAGCGTTCTCCCGCATTTCGTTCAAATATTTGTGCATAATTAATCAACTTCTAGTCCATCAACTTAAAGCTCATAATCTTCTGACCGACAAAAAATATAGAATTAGGTAAGCCGGTACCATAGTAAATATCCCTACTGTACTCTCTTAACCTCTATGCCATTCACTGGATCAAAAAGGGAAGACTAGAGCGGTTGAACTAGATATATCTAAGACTTTTGACAGGGTATGGCAGGAGAGTGTTCTCAGGAAAATCAGGTCATACGGTATCTCTGGATGAATACTAAACACAATTACACCCTTTTTTAATAAGACAAGTATGCAGTTTGTCATCGAAGACCGTGCATCTGAGCAATATGATAAAATGCGGATGTGCCTCCAGGTCTATCTTGAACTTTTATTATTTCGAATATTCTTTAAAAACCTCCCTGATAAAATTATCTCTGGGATGGGTGGGTTTGCTTGTGACACCACACTATAACAGCCATGAGGGGAAACAAATAAACATGTATCTAAGGAAAAAGCAGAAACACCAGAGGAAGGTCTCCAATCCAATTTCTTATGATAAATTAACTGAAATTACTTCTTTTAAACACTCCGGTTAACTGTTCTCAGGGAAAAGGAGTTGGAACTGCTGCATTGGGAGACTTGCTACGGCGGCTACGAAGAGAGTGGTCTTTCAATACCCTGTTAGAAAGTTACATTCGCCTGAAATTATCCTTTACATCGACAAGGTAAGTGTTCGCCCATGTATGGAGTATTGTTTTGAAATTTCGGCTGATGCACCGGCTACTAGTCTCTCGGTTCTGGACAGGGTGCAAAAGAAAGTCGGCAATCTGATAGTTCCGGTATTGTCATCGAGACTTAAACCATTGTCCTATCTGCGAAATGGTGCATCCCTCTGCCTGTTCTACAAGTATTTTAATTGTGGATGCTCTAAAGAACAACATTTTGGATACCTTCGCTGTTAATATAACCAAAAAACACGAGAAGCAGCATAAGGAATTAAACTATATATATATATATATATATATATATATATATATATATATATATATATATATATATTATATATATATTTATATTTATATATATATTTATATATATATGTATATATAAATATATATTTATATATATGTATATATATATATATATAAATAAATATAATGTGTATGTATGTGTGCATGTGCACTACATCGATAGAGAGAAACAACCGAGAATAAAATACAAACCATATCATTATGATTCGACTAAGGCAGCTGAGAAAACGAAACGACATAGGTAGAAAGTAAGGCAACGGATTTTAGCTGCCAATGGTACATGTGCAATTGAGTATAGCAAGCGTTGCGTGAATTGAGATATGCAAATAATGTTTGGCGCGAAATAAATGGCTGCCCTGAAGAGAATAGCTGAATCTGCGATGAGGTGGGTGTAGGGATAAAAGACGCCTCTGATGACAGACTCGATTAAGAGAAAGATAATTGAAAAGGCGAAAAAAATCGCTTCAACATTTCGTTGAAATTAAAACACGAACAAAATGTGTTATCCATATATTAATAGCCTTTAATATAACTTTCTCTCTAAATCTAATAAATCTTGCAGAAATGTTCTATTTCTAAATTTATCACACTATACGTTCTTTATTATATATCTTCCAACTAAAACATGACTACATATATATATATATATATTATATATATATATTTATATATATTTATATATATATATATATATTTATATATATATATGTATGTATACATATATATATACATATATACATATATATATATACATATATAGTCATCCACATACAATACTGTTTCGCTGTTTCATAGCAAATCAGTGGAGCTAGAAATGCAACTACCTCAAACCAGGAGTGAAACCCGACCGCGTATACGACCGTCAAGGCTCCTAACCCTTACGCTATCAGCGGCGGCTGTACAAGTGGTGAGTTTAACAATGTTTTAACATCGTCCTAAATATCTAAGTTCGATTTGTTTACACTAAGACTATCGCTTTGTGCCCTAATGGTAATTCGTGTATCGCGTCTCAATATGCTCAACTCAAGGTGAGGAGCATTATAGTCATCGACATACAGCACTATTTAACTGTTTCACAGCTCATCAGTGCGGGTAGACATGCAACTACCTCAAGATAGGATTGAAACCTGACCGTCTGAAAAAAAGTCAAGATTATTAACAATTACACTATCGGCGGCTGCTGTGCGACTCGTGAGTTTAACGATGTTTTGACATCGCCCAAAATACCTAAGCTCGATTTGTTTAAACAAAGGGTATCGTATTATGGGCTAATTGTAATTCGTGTATCACTTCTCAACATGCTCAAGTCAAGATGAGGAGCATTATAGTCATCCACATACAGTACTGTGTCGCTGATTTACAGCTCATCAGTGTGGCTAGATATGCAACTACCTCAAGCCAGGATTGAAGCCCGAACACCTGTACGACAATCAAAGCTCCTAACTATTACGCTAGATGAGATATATACTAGGTCGGCACCCTGATTTACCCAGTCGTACAATAGGATTAAGCATGGTATTTTTATTTATGCAGATTGCATTTGTATTTGCATAGAATGAATACCCAATTGAATATTATATATTACTAGATGTATATATCTATATCTATATATATATATATATATATATATATATATATATATATATCTTACTAGATGTATATATGTGTATATATATGTATGTATATATACATATATATAAATGTATATATACATATGTATATATACATACACGTATATGCATATATATACATCTAGTAAGATATATATATATATATATATATATATATATATATATATACATCTAGTAATATATAATATTCAATTGGGTATTAATTCTATGCAAATACAAATGCAATCTGCATAAACAAAAATTCCATGTTTAATCCTATTGTACGACTGGGTAAATCAGGGTGCCGAGCTAGTATATATATATATATATATATATATATATATATATATATATATATATATATATATATATATATATATATATATATATATTAGTAGTAGTAGTATTAGTATCGGTTTATCGGTTTAGGTACACATGTTTCTCTAACCAGATCGTATCAAGGACCAACTTCATCAGACTTTTCGTTTTCTGTAAAGTCTTATGAAATTACTGGGTCGTTAATTCGATTCGGTAATTGAAACATGCGTAACCGTGTCCTACTATATATATGGCCCAGTATGTTACATGAGAGGGCATGTTAAAAGAGGGCATACTTTTTTTATAATAGAAAACAGTGTAAGTTCGAGCCGCATGCACCGTTGAAAATTTCAAAGGGAAGTAACTCAAAAGTAGTTTATGTTAACTCTTGAAATAATGAATAATAAACTTATATTTAAATATTTTTATTCATTCTTAAAATACATACTTTTATCCATATAAAATGTTTTTGACCGCGTTTATTCATGTAAATTTACAGAACAAAAGTACAATAGAGTAACCTCCCTTGATTTTTTTCAAAGAGTTAAGCGATCTGTATGCTTTTTTACATTTTTGCGATCTCTACTTGTTGAATTTATTCTACCTGTTTTAAATATTGTAAAAAATATATATTATCTGTTTTCAAAATATTAAATTTTGTTATAATTTGCTTAACGAAATGGTGATCAAATGCTTTGCATTAGGCTGCAAAAAAAAAACACGAAAATCTATCAACTATTCATTTTCCACATGCCAACTCCGACCTGTTTGAAAAATGAACAAAATTTGTAAATCGTGCTGATTGGATTCCAACAAAAAATTCAGTTTTATGTATAAAACATTTTGATGAAAATTTATTTTAAAATGGAATAAAAATAAGTTAAATTGGTGCCTACATCCAAAACCAACAATTCATTCACCGTAAGTGAATATTAAGCCATCTCTTCTACCTACATAAAACACAATGTGACAATCCCCCAAGGGTCGAAATTACCAAGATGATGAACTACCAATTTTTTTTCAGCAGATATTATTATGAGTTTCGATGATTTGGTAGAACCAATATGTTTCCCCACTGGTTTCGGTTAGAAAAAAAATGAAAAATATGTATGGATTTTCCGGATAGATTTTGAGGCATATTTTCCATTACTGAAAGAGTGCATTCAGATTGACAACAATTTACACGTTCAACTTCAGTATTATGGAAATCCAATACCATTACCACATTGGTTTGTGAAGGGTCACAATGCAAAACTTACAAGGAATGCATGTTGGAAAATTTCCCCTCTTATATTCAAAACATTGTAGCAGAACTTCCAAATTCCATTCTTAAAGAACTATATAAATTTCAACATTTTAAACCTAAGGGTCGCCCTTCATTTTCTGTTGAACTAATCAAATTCTCTTTATTATTGCACTATACATCTCCTCAAGCATATAAACTACTGGCTGAGCAATTACCATTTCCTTCATTTCTTCATTAGAAAAAATACAAAAAAGGTGATGTAGAATCTGTAACTGCTGCAAAGTCTCTCTTGAGAAAAGGTAAACTTTCTCAGGATTGTATCCTGATATTGGATGAAATGTACCTTCAGAAGGGAACTCAGTTTCATGGTGGGAATTATGTTGGTGCTGATAAAACTGGCAACTTATACAAAAGTATCATGATATTTATGATTTCGGGGTTGAGGAGACAGTGACAATTGTAGTTAAAGTCCGTCCTGAAGTGACTGTTACTGGTGACTGGCTCTCTCAGGAAATAATTGTATGCATTGCACAGCTTTTAAATGCAGGATTTAATATAAGAGCTGTAGTTGCAGGCGACCATTCTGCAAATGTAAATGCCTTTAAACTTTTATTAAATAAATTTGAAGGAGATCCATACATATTTTTCATTTTTTAAAATTGAAACCAGTGGGGCATATTGTATTACTTATCTAGATTATCCAAACATATTTTTCTGTTTTGCCACTGTTCATTTGTTGAAGAATATTCGAAACAGTTTACTAAACAAAAGCAAGTTTGTGTTTCCTTCTTTCGATATGAATATTTTGGACCTTGATTTGTCTTTCTTATCAAAAGTATTATCTTGGTCTGATATACATAAAATATATGACAAGGCAAGGGTTTTTGAGGCACCATTACGAAAAGCGTTAAAACTAATTTTCAAGGCATCACATCCCGGTGGTAATAAGCAAAGTCTCAATTTGGCTATTGCTGTATTCCACGAGACAACAATTGCTGCTATCAAAAGCTACTTTCCAGACCGGACCGACATTGCAAATTTTCTTAAATTGATATGGTGCTGGTGGACTATAGCCAATTATAATCAAAGATTTACCCCAATTATTTTTAATAATGCTGTCACTGAATGTGATGATAAAATCAACTTTTACCAAATATTTTCTAACTGGGTGGAGTCTTGGTCAGAAATGTCTGAATTTTGCCTCACTGCAAATCATTTGTCAGAACGTTGAGAGCACAACCATAAAGAACTGCTGAATGATGGGTATGATAATTTTGTAACAGAGTAAAAACAATTTACTTTCTTTTCGTTATATTCATTTGCTTTGTAAATATTTTGATATTCTTAAAAAAAAGATATTCTAATAAAATCTTTAAAAACAAATAACCTATTATAGTCAAAGCAATTTTTTTTCATGTTTATAAACACCTAAATTATTGGAAAGGTCAGGGGAGACAACTCAAAAGGAATTTGTTTTTGTTTTGTTGTGTATTATAAAAAAATAAAAGAGAAAAATACATTTAATTAACGGAAATATTTTCATTTGGACAGGATAACACTAAAATATTTTAGTAGAATTCATTTAAGCATTATTTCAGATATTAAAACTTGAAATAATTATTTAATTATCTAAGCATTAACATCTGAAATAATGTTTGAATAGAAAACAATTTCTGAGTTACCTCCCTTTGTCTTAGTTTCAATGGCCGCTTAGAAGATTGCCTCTCAATGTGACATATTCGGCCGTATTATTATAGTAGGTCATGGTGTAACTAAAGAAATAAAACAGCAATAAAATACATATCTGCTCTGCAATAGTATTGAGTACTTCTTCAGGTTTTTACCTATTACCATATATATATATATATATATATATATATATATATATATATACTATAATTTTTCTCTAATGTATGTTTCATTGAAGGGCAGTGGAAATTCCTGTTTGTGTTTCGTGCAATGCATTGCTTGTTTTATACGGGCTAATTTTCGAAAGTTCGGTTCAAGTTTTAAAAAAATGTTGTAGTATCGAACGATTTCGTCTTTTATAAATCGCCCTCAGGCGAGTGATGAATTAAAAATTGCAACTTCAATATCTTGTAGGATAACATATCCCAAAAAATAAAACATATCGCCAAGGCAAGAACCAGTATTCATCGCCGATTAACATACAACCTATCTACCCCGAAAAACACAATTTACCAACACCCTACAGCACATTACGCCCCCAAAACTAAATGCTGTTATATACTAATTAAAAACACCGCCATTTACCTGTCTCAGACTTAAATCTGTGCCTCCAAATAATTGATGCACTATTATCTAAAAAAAAAACTATCAATCAAGTTCAATATATCAGGTTTTTGTGCTTTTAATAATTAAAAACAATTTTAATCGTATTTTCATTCAATTTACCATTATTTTTTTATGCATCACTAGCTGGAGGACGACATATTGATGTCGAAATCGCTGCGACTATGCCAAAGCTTTTTTTTTCTAAACTTGAATAGATCCCACAAAAAATGGATTGCATGAGAAACACACAACCATTATCACTGCTCTGCAATGAAAGATACACACCCACACACACACATCTATATATATATATATATATATATATATATATATATATATAGTAAGTTATAAAATATTAATGGCGATTAAGCTACACTGATTATTCCGCCGCGTTTCATCCACTCTAGTTCTTCAGGCTAATACGCGATTCTGTGGTTGTTCGTCGTTTTTATTATTGTTATGAAGAATCCTAGAGTGGAGGAAACGCGGAATATTCAGTGTAGCTTAATCGCCATATACATTTTATAACTTACTAAATAGCTCTACCTATGTATTGAGCACTTTTGAAGTAAATACTTAAAGTTTACCCATAGATCTATACTTTCGTATATTAATTTTTTGTGAGTAAATTTAGTAGTTATCTCTCTCTCTCTCTCTCTCTCTCTCTCTATATATATATATATATATATATATATATATATTGATTTAAAGGTTATGAGGGTTGTTTGAACCATTGAAACGATATTACTTCGTGTATTTAATTTTTTTTTTATTTATATTGTAAGCGGAGCTTCGCTCTTAGTAAAAAAAAAGGATATAAATGAAAAAGAAAAAGTAAGCCGTTGAAAATAACTAGAAACTTGTAGTGTGGTCAGCGTTCATTCCTAGCAATCATGTTCAAAAATGTTCACGTGGATTATTTTAGCCGTTTGTGGAAACAGATTGTATTTTTTTATTTATATTTAATTATATTTTTATTTATCGTTTACCATGCTTCAAAACCCCTCATGAACTTTAAATCACTATCCTAGAAGCTTATGCGAACTTTTAGCATATATATATATATATATATATATATATATATATATATATATATGTGTGTGTGTGTATATATATATATGTATATATATATATATATATACATTCGCATGATTATTCTAATTTATTAGTTCAAAATACTTCACGTTTGCTATAGTATAAACATTTGTCTGTTTACAAAACATATTTTGTGTGATTAATTGGCTCGATGACAGATTCAATTAAGATAGGATGATGAAGCTGAAAGCAGTTAAATTACATAAAAACTTTACAATTAAAAAAACAAACAAAAACTTAGCAAATTAAAAGCCGTAAATGAAACATTTCTATTGATATTCTCTGTCACACAGACGTATACACATGCTCAAGCACACATACGAATGCACGTATATAAAGAGAAATAACATTTTAATCGTTTTCTTTTATACGCAAGGGTGTGCATACTTGACAGCAGTGTGCATGATTTTCAAACGTAGTATTTCTTCTTATGTCTATACGCCGAAAGATACATCCCACAAAGTAATTCCCCCATTTTATTATCTTTATTTTTTTCCACAATGAACCCAGATTTCAAATTCCCCCATCAGCTTAATCCCCATTCGCCTGGCACTCATTGCCATAAAGAGTGCCGTACATTCCCACACGCCTGAGTCGCATTGCTATGACAAGGGACACAGATTTTACCTGCGTTCACCTTCTTCACTTTTATTTTCCCATCCTCCTCCCTGCTTTCTGCTTTTCCATTGTTTAAATAAGTCTTAACTCTCTCCCTAGCTAAATGGAAGAGGTTTGGGTTTCAACTCCCTGGAATCCTTAATCTCTGACGGGTCGAATAGTTCGACCAGTATTTCTTCTCATTTCCTTACGCCGAAGAATAAGCGATGTTTGGATCGTTGCTGATAAACACTTAATTAATATGCTTACTCTATATATCTTCTAATTTGTCATGACATATAATGGAATTTCACTTTTTCTCTCCTATGTATTTTTGGCGCCTAGCCTTTAATACGACACCGTTACGTTAAAAGAGACCAAGCAACTAGGGTTTTATTGCTCTCGCTCAGCCACTCTGATGAGTCGTAGACGACGAAACACGTGCCAGTGGATGATTATATTAAAAAAAATAATATATATATATATACGCTCCCCATTTAAGGGGGTACCAAATTGGTCAAAAGGGTAAATTATTCCCAACTCGCATTTAGGTAAAATGCAATTTCGTATAAATGATTGAATTAATTCAAAAAGTATCGCTAACAAAAAAAATAAAAACATCTACATACAAACGCGATATAATTAATAGTCAGGCGAGGCAGCCGTGTGGTAGAGGTTTAGGCTTCTTATCATATATATATATACAGGGTGATCCCCCAAACAAAACGGGATCCAACTCTAATTAGGCACCGTTTCTTAGTGTTTTGTCCGAATTAAATGAAACTTTGGTCACAACTCGTTTATTATATTCCAAACATCACATCAAAACAGTAGGGTCTTTGGCCTTTTTTTCTCTGTTGACTGTAAAATGATAAGAAAAACAATTGAATGTCCTCTGTTTTTTTTGGTGAGCCTATATATATATATATATATATATATATATATATATATATATATATATATGTATATATATATATATATATATATGCATCCTTACTCTCTGACGATTTACTTTACATTTTTCACCCATAAAAACGGACACAGGCCACTTAACTTACTGCCAAACCTTTACTCTTTTCCACACTGGATATCCTTAAATACGGTTAGTCATCTTTTTCGTAACATTGAACCCTAAATGAACTTTTCACATGAACTGTTTTATATATTTATATTTTATGTTTTTTATGTTTTGTGACTCTAAATCATCAAATTTTAATTTCAGCCTATGCAGCTACCAGCAAATGCACAAAGATATTTCGCTAATAATTAAATAAACTTTATCAAACCGTTAAATATGTTTGACAAGGATATCAGTGCAGAAGAGGACGTTGAATTTGGGGAGTAGAGTTCAGTGTGCCTGTACTATTGTAATAATGGGGAAAACATTAATCATCTCCCACTGATAAGCTTTAAGGAGCAGTTGCAAGACTTACCATATACATACCAAGACGTATCATATATGTCGGTACAGTGGACTGGGTTGACTTTGCTTAATGGATTAAGGGTATCGGATTGAGAGTTTCGTGGCTGCTGTTTCTGACTGATAGGACTGGTGCCCTAACTCTTTGATAGCGCTTATAGCGGTTGCTCTATCAACAGATCTATAATATCGGGATGTTTGTAGTGCCATGTCGCACATGGAAAGGGACCATGCACTCATCCCGCTGGGCTATCCTGAGGACACAATCCTATGGGTGAAGTCACATGATGGTCTACTTGTGTTTCAGTTCTGTTATTCTGCACAACCCCTTTTCCAGCACCTCTCACTCTCTCACCATAACCGAAACATTTTAATTAAACAAAATGAAATGACACCTCAAGCAAAAGATACGTTAAAACCAGAACCAAACTCAAAGAAACCAACCTGCCTCCTCCCTTGAGGCTTGCATTTACGAATATCTGCGGGCTGATGTTGAATCACCCCGGATATCTTAGCATTAAGTGAACCTAACCTAAACTCCTCCCTTCCCTCTAACCACTTTAGCATGTCTGGTTATCTCACACTCTGCCGTCAGGACTCGGATAGGCATATGCATGGGATTGGAGTCTATATAATATTAGCTACTTGTATTTTCTCTACCGCTCTCCCTCAACCCAGGACTGTACCCTAAAAAAACGATGTCTCTGACAGCATAGATATAGCAATCTCCCTTGATACTAGCGCTTAATTATATGCATTTGTTTACTTCAACGTCCACCACAGTAACTGGCTTGGATTCTCTAATTACACAGACGTAGCTGGTAGCACAACACATGGCTTCGCTATATCCCATTACCTATCTCACACGGTTACATTCCCGACACGTTTCCTAGATCAGCAAGGCCACCATGCCTCACTTCTCGATATATTTCTGACAACAGTTCCCGATGATTGTACAACAAATGCCACAGCCCACTCGGGAATGCTGATCACGCTGTGATAATAGTAGAAATCACCCTAAATTATCGCCCTAAAATTGAAGACCAACTACTCAAAACGACGAGGTATTACAAAAAGGCCGACTGGGAAGCCATCACGGAACTCATCAGATACGCCCAATGGCGAAATATGTTTTCTCTCCCAGCTGTATAGTGTGCAAATGAGACGCTGAATGGTTAAAATCTGAATTTGAGGCACATGTTGAAACACAGAAATTCTATAGCAAGCCCCACTCTCCTCAAAAGTCTACCTCTGCTTGTTCAGCTGCTATTGCTCATAGGCAGCATGCCTTCAACAGATTCAGCCGACATGTCCAATTCAAACAAACAGAAGTATATAGAAGCCAGAAATAATTGTAAGAGAGTAATAACGGCAGCCAAGATAGATTACAAAGAAACCACCAGGAAACTCATTGAACACAGATATTAGGAACCCGTGATTTTTGGAATATCTATAACAGTGTAGTAAATAATTGGCAGTCAAGGATACCCCCACTATGAGACAATCATGAGGTTGCTTGCACGGCAACCGATAAGGCGAATCTGCTTGCCAGTCCGTTTGCCTCAAACTCAATATTGGACCCGGAACGCCACTCCCTCCCTTACTTTCCTTTGCGGGTAGACGGCAAACTAGACGATTAAAAATCGCCCCTTCTCAGGCCTTACGTTTACAGGGAACATGAACTGGAATATATACATTGAGAGCATTGCCTAGTCTGCTGCAAAGAAGGTGGGCTCTCTCTATCGTGCCAGAAAATTACTTACGCCTAAAAGTATCATGTACCTCTATAAGGCTACCATGCGCCCATGTATTGAGTATTGCTGTCACATTTGGCTGGAGCATATGCTGCTTCTCTCTCACTCCAGGACAGGATTCAAAAGAGTCGCCAACCGGATAAGTCCTGAACTGTCATCTAAGCTTCAGCCTCTTTCTCATCGACGAAATATTGCATCGCTCTGCCTGTTCTACAAATACTTTAATGGTGGCTGCTCTGATGAACTGCAAGGGCTTGTACCTCCTCGACGTGACTACCCCCTACAAAACCGACAAACAACTAAGTCCCACCCCTTTACAGTAGAGATCCCTAGGTTTATGAAAGCCTTTTACTCCAGCGGGTTCTTCACCAGAACTATAAGTCTTTGGAACTCCCTTCCTGAATACTGCTTTCCCAAGTGTACTGATAAGCAGAAGTTCAAGTGTAATGTGAACAAACATATTTCTACTCATCTCACTTCATAATGACCCCGCAAATTGTCCCCGGTGGTAGCCCCCTACTTGTTTGGGGTGAAGACTTAATAAAAAAAAAGATAAAAGTTTGCAAATATTTTGAGCCCAAATCATTGCCACCAAGGGAAGCAGCTATGAACATCCACAGCCTTCAAGTTTACTTCAAAATTAAGGAATGGAAAAGTAGAAACAAATTAAACCTGGCGTGTATGATTGGAATCTTCAAGGTGGATAATTACAACCAATCAATACTAACTTGCAGCCAGATCATGTAAATTTGTTGGCTCTAATTAGATGTAGGTGCTCCCTTGTTTACTCCCGCAAGATGTAGTGGCAGAAAACATGGCATTCACTGTTCAAACTTGTGTGTCCCTAGCATCAAATCATCACAAGTGAGCTACTTGAAGAGAATTGGTGTTTGATAATAATATATTTATTAAATGCCATTAAATGTACTTATTAAATTGCAAGTTTTTATGTAAACCAATGTCAACAACTAAATTACGAATCACCAAAAGAAGCGAAACGTTACCTACATTTTTGGATTTTAGCATACACAATCTTAGAAGAAATGTATTGTATATAAGAAAAGGAAAAAATATGATATCATATAAACCAGAAAGTACGTAATAACATATAAATGTTTTCTATCACTAGCTACGAAACTGCTATCTCCCTTCAATTTTGCTGATGTTGCATCCTTCTTCATGTTTTTGATATACTTCAATTTAATGTGATCCAGTAAACTGGTTGCACTGGAATAGACAGACTTAACTAATCCGGCAATCAGTATAACCTTACTTCTTTATTATAGGAAACATTATATGAAGTAAAGCTTTCTTATTTTATATATTCTGTCCTTGTAGTGCTTGAATATTATATCGTTCCTGCCCTTTTATCCAAAATGTGTACAACATACCACATTTTTTATACAATTCGCACAAATATTCTATTATTAAATTTCACAATTACAATGCCCAAATTACATTACGTCTTAGTGTAATGTCCCTTGTTTAGATGGAATATATAATGTAATAGTTGCAAGAGAAGGAAACGTAGGCCTCTATCTTTATTTTACATTTTCTTTTGCCTGTGAAACCTGAAGGTTTACGTATTATATATTAAAAATGCAAGAGAGCTGTATGCACAGTCTGTTAAATCCAAAGTACCTCATCAGGGGGTTGGTTCCCAGCAGTTTTGACAAATAACAAATAGGATCATGAACAGAAGTGTGCGTTCTATCCCAACCATTATCAATGGACCAGAGGTCATCTCGTCAGCGTCAAACAAGGCCAAACTATTTGCCAAGAACTTTGCAGCTAATTCTACCATATGCGACGAAGGTCATCAACTCCCCATATCCCCTCCTATAACACAGAGCACGCTAGGTAACATAAAGATATCTGTGCATGAGGTCACCAGGCTAATCAAGAACCTTGATTCCAGTAAAGCAACTGGCCCTGACGGCATCCCAATTATAGTGTTAAAAATATTCAACCAGAAATTGCTTCCATAATACGAAACTGTTTAAGCGTTGCCTTAAGGAGATGTTCTTTCCGACTCCCTGGAAAACCTCATTAGTATGGCCTGTATTTAAGAACTCAGGTGATAAGTCATCTCCCTCTCCGTACAGACCAATAAGTCTCCTGTGTGTTATGAATAAGTTGCTGGAATCCATATTAAATAGAGAAATAGTCAACCACCTCAGCAGAAATAACCTTCTTAGTGACAGACAAAATGGTTTCCGTTCCTTTTTTTTTGTGACAAAGTGATCACCACTTATCAAGGACCGGAAGCCACTCAGGGATAAGGGTTATTGCAAGTACATTACGTTAGTGTCGAGATTTGATGAAGTGTTTACTTAAGGGGGCGGTTCATTAGGAATGTGTTAACATTGGTCTTGAAGACATCCAAGTTGTAGTCCGGAGGGAAGCAGGTAGACGGAACAGAGTTCCACAGGCGTGCAGTTCTAAGAAAAAAGCTTTGATCATGGAATCCGCGTTTTGATTTAGGCACAGATATAGAGTGGGGGAAATTTTCACAGTGGATTCAGGTAGGCGGGTGTTTTTCGTGAAAGATTGGAAAGGGCGGACCAGAGATTGGAGTTCAGACGATCACCTGCCATGGAAATAACGATAAAACAAGGATAGGCTCGCAACCTCTCTTCTGTGGGAGAGAGGTTGCAGGGTAGAGAAAAGGGCATCCCCCACTAAGCCACGAAGTCTATTTTGTACTCTGTCAAGGCAGGATAGGCTGTTTTTAGCAGCTCCTGTCCAGATATGGCAGCAGAATTCCATCCTTGGACGTACTTGGCTTTTATATAGATAGAGAATTGCATCAGTAGTGAGATATCTTCTGGAGCGGTAGAAGGATCCCACCATCTTTCCAGCGACCTTGGCAACAGACTTGATGTACGTGTTCCATTTCAGATCAGGAGTAAAGGTCAAACCCAGAAGCTTGTCAAAACACGGGGCCTCACCCAGACGAGAGCCATCCATCACAATTGATGCCAGATGGGTATCAGAGCGTAGATGATGTAAGGATAGGAGTTTGGTTTTAGATGCATTAAAGGTAACCAGCCACATTTTCCGCCACTGAACCATGCGCTCGAGATCAGAGGAAAGAGAATCAGAGAGAACTTTGTCATTTACAGCCTTTGATGTGTTGCCGTAGATGGTCGTGTCATCAGCATAGATGTCAACGAATGGTTTAAGTATGTGTTTAGGGAGGTCATTGATGTAGATCAGGAAGAGAGTTGGGCCCAGTATTGACCCCTGAGGGACTCCAGCATTTATATTGCAGGCCTCCCATTTTTGTCCATCTGCCACTACTCTTATGAGCCTATCGGAGAGAAATGATTTAATGATTGAGAAAACATTTCCAGTTATACTGTAGCTGGAAATCTTGTGAAGTAGACCCTGATGCAAGATCTACCGCAGATGGGCTAACGGTTATATCTCATAGGATTAGGGAATCCCTCGACAAAGGCTTCCTTTCTAGGGCAATTGCTCTTGACATATCAAAAGCCTTCGACAAGGTATGACATAAAGGCCTAACTCGCAAGATTTCCAACTAATGTATAACTGGAAATGTTTTCTCAATCATTAAATCATTTCTCTTCGATAGGCTCATAAGAGTAGTGGTCGATGAACAAAAATTAGAGGCCTGCAGTATTAATGCTGCAATCCCACAAGGGTCAATCCTGGGCCCAACTCTCTTCCTGATCTACAGAGTACAAATAGACTTCGTGGCTTAGTGGGGGATGCCTTTTTCTCTTCCTTGCAACCTCTCTCCCACAGAAGAGAGGTTGCGAGCATATATTTGTTTTATCGTTTTTTTCCATGGCAGGTGCTCGTCTGAACTCCAATCTCTGGTCCCCCCTCGCCAATCATTTACGAAAAACACCCGTCTAGCTGAATCCACTGTCAAAAATCTTCGCCACTCTGTATCTGTGCGTAAATCAAAACGGTGATTCCATGAACAAAGCTTCTTTCTTAGAACTGCACGCCTGTAGAACTCTGTTCCGTCTGCCTGCTTCCCAACCGACTATAACCTGGATGTCTTCAAGTCTAACGTAAACACATTCCTAATGAACCGCCCCCTAAAGTAAACACTTCATTAAATCTCCACACTAGCGTACTGTACTTGCACTAACCCTTATCTGTGAGTGGCCTCCGGGCCTTGATAAGTGGTGACCACCGTGGAAAAAAAAATGTACCATAACATATCTGGTAGCAATTCGTATCCATGATAGTCAGATGTACTAAACGAGGCATTTTACTTCTCTATTTCAGAGGAAAAATATGGTTATTTATCACCGCTATTAACATATCAAGAAGGGTCTTTATTCACATAGTGTATTGTTGAATAAGATTTAGCTTCGAATTATTTAGTTTTTTGTGGAATAAATACATTTTTATCTGAATTTTAATAATGTTTCTGACGTGAAGTCTGTTTTTAAATGCTCTTATATACCATACCTGTGTATCGTACAAGAAAATTTCTGTATGTTTGTAGATTTAAAGAAAATGGACCAGGGAGAAAATGGACCAGAGAGAAAACTCCAAATGTAATTAAAAGAAAATAAAATGAAAATTAAAAAAACCTTTTGACATTTTTTGACTTTACCAGTTCAGAGATAGTTTTTTTTTTTTTTTGTCGTGTCAGTTGTCGATATTTACATCACGAGGCGAAGAACAAACATACCGCTGAATCATATCGGATTAAAGTAAATGGATGAACGATTGCGGCGATGAGAGAGCAACTACTAATTTGAACATTATGTAGCACCTGTTAGATTAGAGCTATTCTTTGGACGCTGTCTTAGAAAAGAGGCTAATTATGGAAGTGTCATCTTAAGTCTGACAAAAATACTTCACGCGTTGAATAATGGTAGCTTCGTAAATATACAAAATACTGACAGGTTAGATAAACAGTTCTGAAAAAAATTAAAATATGAATTATAATTAACTTCTATTATTATACTTAAAAGTAAATTGCCAGCTTTATACTAGGTAATATAGTACCATATATAGTATTGTAAAATCTAAATGAGGACTATTTAATATATAGAAATTGACAAAAAGACAGGCTTACTCAGTATACCGTGTTATTTATGATTTGTGGAATTTCAGCATTATATATTTAACTTATGGTTTTATTGATTAATTTAACTCCCCTAAAACCTTAGATCTATTCGATCGATATATCAATGCTTCTTTTCAGCTCTTGATCGATGACATAAATATACAAGCTTTAATACAAGTTTAATGTTTCTGCTAAGTAATATATAAACAATCAAATGTCTATAATTTTTTAAATATTTTTTCGAACATAAAATAAGCAAAATCACCAATTGCACAACAAACCCAACATATAAGTGCATTCCTTACTTACACAATTCTATTAATAAACTTTTTACTGTTGCACCACAGTAAACTTTCCAATATATAAATATAATTTTCACATTAAAGCTATAAGTTGTTTAACAATTATTGGCAAAAGTGCGTTCAAATAATTGTGGAATGTTATATCATATACGTACAATTATTCTACAAGCACATTGTGATAAGGATTACAAAAATATTTTTCAGTTCAAACGTTTTTTTAATTTGTGAAATTTTTAAACATCAGATCATTTTTTCACTGGGTGGTCTTTTTGAATTGCGATATGAACTCAGTTGTTTCAATTGAAAACAAAGGAAGTTCATTGAGTGTATTATTTAAACAATGCATATTTATTTATCTAATTTCGTCTGATTTTCAGGTCTCTACACGAGATTTTCTTGCCGTTGGAAGCCCCTAAATGGTTTTCACGGTTCACTCGGTGCATATTTCATGCCGATTAGAATTGAAAGGTTTAGAACACTTTGGACTCCGTTACTCTGTTATATTGCTAGTTTATTTGTTTATTTACATCCGTAAGAAAAGGATGGCCGCTTGACAATCATGTCATGAATAATAACAGCACTAATATAAGGGAAAAATATGACGTCAGTGTACTAGTCCTCATCAATTAAATCTGGATTATAAGAGGGGATGACGCTAGAAATTTTTTTAAAAAAATCATTAAACCCGCTAGAGATAACTTGTCTAATACTAAAGTATTTGGTTTTGCTCGTTGGATATATTGTGGCCGTACACAGTTGCGACCTTATTGTTTGGCTTTGTCATGTATTAAAACAAGGGTGGAATCTCAGTAAAATGTTGATGGTATCACAAGAAAATGACGTCATCCATCAAACAAAGATAGATGAGAGAATAAAGATTCACGGTATATGGCTATTTAATTTGAGGACAGGGTCATCTTATTAAAGAAATATAATTGAAAAGATCTGTTATGCATTTTTTCTAGGGTGGATATTACACGGACGATCACGAAACGACGGCCAGATGAACGAATATATTATTAAACATATAATATGCTACCACAGCTATCTGGCACTAAACAACTGACCACTCCAAACCGTGCGAATAGCTCATCTTTTTTTTTTATAAGAATGTGTGTAGTTGGGCTTCTTCACTTAAATATTTCAGGCTACTTAGAAAAACTGTCCACTACTATGAAGTAGAATTATCCATCAAGTGGTCCCGCGCAGTCCAATTGTATCCGTGACCCTGGTTAGTCGGCTATGGGTCATGAACTAAATTGAATTGGTTACGCTTTAGCAGCTAGCGAACATCCTCTTCATGCTTTCACTATTTCTGCAATATCCGTGTAAATGTTTTCCAGTACACATATGAACGCATTTTATTCTGGTGGCGTCAGGATGTCTTTGGGAATTTAATTTAAGATTTATTTTTTTTGGGGGGGAGGGCAGCTGGAACAACCATGTTGAGAAAACCTCTGCTACTTGTTCATCAGTTTGCAGTTTTTACTTGGTTTCTTTTATAAAATATTCGCTTTCGGCTCCTTTCCTTATATAATATGGAGTAATAGGAAGTTCTTTCACAATGTTGTATCAGATCGAACTATAATATCTCTCTGGTCGTAGTGATGCGATAACTGAGTCTTTAAATGATTCAGCACTCCTTGGTAATAACCGGGATAGTCCGTCGGCGTGTCCTAACTTCTTGGCCGGAAGGAACTCCATATCAAAGTCCATTTTGTAGTATTGTTCTCTATCCTTGGGGTGTGTTTGTCGTATGTGTAGGCAACCTTTTTTTCGGACCATACATAAGGATAAGCGGCGTGTTGCTCGTTTGAATTGTAAATGCCGTCCAATGAGAAACCTGCGAGATCTTGTTTCCGCGAAAATTATGCTACAAGATTATTCTCTGTGTGGAAATAATTTCTTTCCGCAGGTGGTAGGGTTATTAACGCGTGAGCTATCGGTCTCGTTGAATCGTCGGGCTTTCATTCATGAAACCCGCGCCGATTCCGTATGCGCTTGCATCATTTGCGACTATAATGCCTAAGACTAGGTTGTTAATGGCCAGGAAAAGTTCCAATGTGATAACCTCTTTTAGCTTTTCGAACGCCCATCTTGCTTTGAGTAGTCCAGTTCCACCTCTAGTCATACCTAAGAATTTCATTTTAAAGAGCGCGCAATGTGGGCATATTAGAAAATGAAAGCTTGATCGTATTTAGCTAAGCCTAAAAATTTTGCAATGAAGTTATGCCTTGTGTTAGGCATATTTTTGACCTATAGAACATTCTAGATTAGACTGTCTACCATTTCTATTTATTATCTGGTCTAGGTATTTTATTTGGTCGAGGAGAAATTGACGTTTGGTGTCTTTAAGTGTAAAGCCGTACATTTTTATCTGAATACCTTTAAAACGTGTTTTCTATGTTGCTCTATGGATTCCGTGTTCATTAGAATATCGTCCAGGTATCTGATAAAAAAATCCAGGCCGCTCAGCATCGAATATATTAACTGTTGAAATAGTGTTGGTGTGAATTTGATCCCGAATGTTTACCTATCGAACTTAAATAGTCACGTGTGAGTGGTAATGCACAGAAGATCTTAACTTTATTTGTCAACGGACATCTTTAGCTACGCTTCGCTCAGATTTAATTTTAGAATATTTTACTTCCATATAGTTTCGTAAAAACTTCCCTGGGGCTGGGCATAGGGAAATAATGATCCTTAAGTGTTGTATTCAACCCGGTCAAGAAGTCTGGACAGACTGATATTCTCAGATTTTTTTATATACACGGTGGGGTCAGCCTACTTACTCTAGTCGACGGTGGTCAAAATTCCTGCTTTGACGAGTCTTCCCAGCCAATTTGTTGCATAGTGGCAAAAGGTACGCTTAGTTTGTGTTGGGAGACTGTGGTGGCATTGTCATATAACTTGAATTTTGCCTGCATTTTTATACAGTGGCCTAGTTGTTTTTTTTTCCGAGAAAACATTGGGGAACGACCCATTCTGGTATTTCGTTACTTTATCAGCGTCGGTTCCAAGGTTTTCCACGTTTGGACAAAAAATCGCTAATAGGCGACTCCCGGAGTTTAATTTATTTTTAATTCAATCTGTACCAAAATGTTATTAGCGTTTTTTTTTTTTTAAATACAAACATCTTGAGATAAGATAGTTCCCCCCAATGTTTCCTTAGTGTTAACATCTTCTGCAAATATTTCTGTTTTTGAACGAGCAACCTTTCTGGTTCTCATCATCGTTGGTTTTCCGATTTTGCGTTGTTGGTTTATGACGGACAGATGCGAACCACTGTCAAGTTTAAGTGTAACATTCTTGCCCCCAGTTTTTACGGCAGGTACATCCGTACATTTTCAGGAAGAACAACACGCATCACTATTAGATCTGTTTTTGACCACAGTTCCTGATGACTGTGTAACGAAAGCCGACAACCCACTTGGGAACGCTGACCATGCGGTGATAATGGTTGAAATCGCCCTAAACTCTAGACTAAAAACTGAAGAGCCAGTGCTCAAAACAACGAGATATTATAAAAAGGCTGACTGGGAAGGCATCAGAGATCTTATCAGAGACGCCCCATGGGGAAATATTTTTCTCTTCCTGCTGAACAGTGTGCAACCGAGACAACTGAATGGTTCAAAACTGCAATCGAAGCGCATGTTCCCATGCGGAAATTCTATAGCAAGCCCCACTCTCCCCAATGGTTTACTTCGACTTGCGCAACTGCCATTGCCCAAAGGCAGCATGCATTCCGCAGGTTTAACCGACATAAGTCCAGTTCAAACAGACAGAAGTATATAGAAGCTAGAAGTAACGTTAAGAAAGAAATAGCGACAGCTAAGAGGGAATTTACGGAAACCACTAAAAAACGCATCGAAGCACAAAAACTAGGAACTCGTGACTTCTGGAAAATCTACAACAGTGTAGTAAATAATGGGCAATCAACAATTCCCCCACTGACCAACAATCACGAGGTTCTTTGCTCAGCAACCGAGAAGGCTAATATGCTTGCCAGTCGGTTTGCCTCAAACTCCACACTGGACCCTCAAAACCACCCCCTACCTCAATTTCCTATGCGGACAGACGCCACGCTTGACGATCTAATAATCACCCCTGCTCAGGTGCATGCTATCATAAAAAACCTTGACACTTCCAAAGCATGTGGACCCGACCTCATCCCAGCTGTGCTATTAAAAAAGTGCTCAGCCGAAGTAGCTCCAGTTCTCTCCAAACTCTACAACAAATGCCTTAATGAATCTTGCTTTCCGGGCTGTTGGAGAACTGCTTCTGTGGTACCAGTATTCAAGAATTCTGGCGAACGAACTGACCCATTAAATTATCGCCCTATTAGCCTCATCCCACTTTTTACCAAAATATTTGAGACCTTAATTAACCATGCTCTAGTCCAGCACCTTACAGATGCAAAACTTCTGACCGACCAACAATATGGATTTAGACAAGCCCGTTCCACGGCAGACATCCTCACTGTAATCTCTGAACGCATATACCATTCACTGGACAAAGCGGGAGAGGGCAGAGCGGTAGCTCTAGATATATCTAAGGCGTTTGACAGTGTATGGCATGAGGGTCTCCTCAGGAAGATTAGATCATACGGTATCACTGGAAGAATACTTAAGATAATTAAATCCTTCTTAGATAAGAGAAAAATCCAGGTTGTCCTCGACGGTCGTACATCTAAACAATATGATATAAACGTGGGAGTGCCCCAGGGATCTATCCTTGGACCTCTGCTCTTCTTGATATTCATAAATTACCTCCCCGACAAAATTGCCTCTGAGATGGGTATATATGCTTATGACACAACACTCTATAGCAGGCACGACAGGAAAACAAATAAACATATATCTAAAGTAATGGCAGAAACACTAGAGGATGACCTCCAATCAGTAGTGGAATGGGGACAAAAATGGATGGTCACGTTCAATGCCGCCAAGATAAAACTGGTTTCATTCAATAATTACAAGAAACCTTCTCTACCACCTTTAGCAATGGCCAACGACTCTTTATCTGAGAGCACGTCTCTCAAGCTCCTTGGCCTTACGTTCACAGGAAACATGAGCTGGAACAATTACATCGAGAGCATTGCCAGGGCCGCTGCGAGGAAGGTGGGCTCTCTCTACCGTGCTAGAAAACTTCTAACACCCGAAAGTATCCTGTACCTCTACAAGGCCACTATTCGCCCATGTATGGTGTATTGCTGTCATATTTGGACTGGTGCATCGGCTACTAGTCTCTCGCTCCTTGACAGGGTTCAAAAGAGAGTCGCAAATCTGATAGGCCCTAAACTGACATCTAAGCTTCAGCCTCTGTCCCATCGTCGAAACGTTGCATCCCTCTGCCTTTTCTACAAGTATTATAATGGTGAATGCTCTGATGAACTGCAAGCACTTGTGCCCCCACGACGTAAACACCCTCGACATACCCGACAAGCTGCAAAATCCCACCCCACACTGTAGAGATCCCTAGATGTAAAAGATCTTTATACTCCGGTAGTTTTTCCCCAGAACTGCTAGACTTTGGAATTCCATTCCAGGTCACTGCTTCCCCAACTGTACTGACATGCAGAAGTTCAAGTGCAACGTGAACCAACATCTCGCTGGCCAAATCCCTACATATTACCCCAGTAGATGTTTCCCCTTATAGTAGCCCCTACACCAAAGTGGCAATGTGCCTTGTTTGGGGTGAAAATGTAATAAAAAAAAAGATAGATACATGGACAGATAGATAGAGATATAAATATATGTATATATAATGATTCACTCTCCCAAACAAAAGCACATCTCTTTCGTTAGACTTTTATCTTTTATCTTTATCTTTTCGTTTTGTTCGGCTACAAAACTTTAGGTATATTTTTATATATTGTTCCCTTTCTTTTAATATGATCGCATTTTAATTCTATGGACCATTTGAATTAAGAATAAGGATACGTTTGTATTTTCGTCTCATACCATAAATATGACAACTTAGTCCTGCGGATAATGTTTTAATAATACCATGTAATTCAAGATTGTTTAAAAATACAGTATATTTCAATTGGTATATTCTTTGAAATTGTATTTGCCTTTTCTTTCTTAACGCATACATAAATAGAGCAAACTCTAAACGCTGGCCTTCAGAATGTTCATTCTAATGTGCTTTGCCTTCACAATTATTTTTCTTTCGATTCGCCATATTTTCATATCTTAAGTTCTTTTACATTTAATGCTTAAACACTATATTGTTTATGTGAGATCTTTTCCTTTCGCAATCTCATTCAAAAGATTAAAGTTGAGAATCTTTTCTCCTAAATTATTACATTATTTATAACATTTTCACCCGAAACAAGGCACATTGCCACTTTGATGTAGGGGGGGTACTATCAGGGACATAAGGTACATGGATACTATGTGGCGAGTTAGGCTGCAAAATGTCGTTTCACGTTACACTTTATCTTCTGCATGTCAGCACAATTGGGAAAACAGGAACCCGGAAGGGAATTACAACGTCGAGCAGTTCTGGGGAAGAAACTACTGGAGTAAAAGGATCTCTTACATCTAGGGGGTCTCTAAACAGAGAGGATGTTGACGTGTAAACTGAGTCACGTAGTATCAGACTTATCACACGGGAATATTTTACAGTTCATAAATAAGAAGAATAATACATGCTTCATACATTTTCTTGAAGAGTTCTTCTATCTTCCTGCTGTGACGAACCATGAAACGATCATCACTATCCCATTGAGACATCTGTTCTTACTTGTGAAATCACAAAACAACTTTTATATTTTTATAATCTAAATTTATTAAAGTTGTCTGAAATGGTTTTCATAGGATCTGCAGTTCGTCTACATTTACTATTCTTACATCCGCTCACTGGATGTCTGTCCACCCCTGTTTAGAACGTATGTCCGCTTTGTTGGTCAAACCTCAACTCCCTCAATCTCTCCGAAACTAACTACATGCCGTGTTCCTTTACGCTACCTAATTACATGTCTCCGGCCAACCTAATGCCCCCATCTTGTTATTTGTTTATCCAAACCCAAAATAATGTTTACATATATTTTCTATTTTTGCATTATTTTTGCGATTTCACATCAATCCTCTCTTCCCCAATTTAATTGTTTTTCTTCTAATCATAATAACTGATCCAGCGACCATCCGTCGCTCAAATCAATTAATAATAATAATAATAATAATAATAATAATAATAATAATAATAATAATAATAATAATAATAATAATGTTTTGACCCTTGGTCCTGCTTGCCACAGTAAACACAGATACTACGCTATGATCACAACCTAAAACAGTCATAACATTTATATATATATATATATATATATATATATATATATATATATATATATATATATATATATTATTCATGGGGGCGTGTAGAACGCGGGAAATTTTTTTTCGACTACTAGAGGAAAACCACAAATCTGTACTGATACGGGGACAAAAATGGAGAGTCACATTCAATGCGGTCAAGACTAAGCTTTTTTCCTAAAATAATTACATGAAACCTTCTCTACCACCAATACCATTGGCTAAAGATACATTACCTGAAAGTACTTCTTTTAAAACTCTAGACTTAACCTTCACAGGGAACATGATTTCGAACAGATATATTGAGAGCATTGCAAGAGTCACCGCGAGAGAGATGAGCTCTCACTGCCGTGCGAGAATGCTACTTACGCCTGAAAGTATCCTGTATTTCTATAAGACCACCATTCGCCCATGTATGGAGCATTGTTGTCATATTTGGGCTGGTGCATCTGCAACTAGTCTCTCGTTCCTGGCCAGTGTTCAAAAGAGTTTTGCCAACCTGATAGCTCCTGAACTGTCATCTAAGCTTCAGTCTTTGTCCCATCGACGATACGTTCATCCCTTGTCCTGAACTATAATATTTAAATGGTTAATGCTTCGAGAAATTATAAGTATTTGTATCCTTTTGAAGTGAATACCCCCTCCGCCCGACAAAACTAACAGGACGGAAAATTTTACGCCTAAACTGTAGAGAACACTTTGATGTAAGACAGCCGTTTACTTTGACATTATCTTCCCTAGAACTGCTAAATTTTGGAAATCCCTTCCAGGTTCCTGCTTTCCCAACTGTCATTACATGACGAAGTTAAAGTGTAATGTGAACATACATCTTGCTGCTCAACTCCCTACATGGTATCCCTGTAATTTATTTCCGCGATAGTAGCCCCTCTACATCAAAATCGCACTGTACCTTGTTTGTGGTCAAATGAAATTTTTTTAAATAAATTCGGGAATCCTAAAGAATATAATTCGATTATTTAATTCGTGTAGATTTTCTTCTGTTCTTAAAAAAAATACATCTATTCTCAATTATATTCTAAGTGACATATGAAATAAGAATCAAATTAATATTTATCGCCTGCTATAGCTGACGGAGAAAACACACCATATACGTTAAATAATGTTTCAGTGGTTTTTACTTCTGTAGAAATTTCCGTGTTCGACAAGATTGCTTGTATAAATGTGGATGTCATATTGGCTTTAAGTTTAGGAATATATAAAAATTGCTTATAAATAGGTTTTAACATGAGTTGTTTTATTTTTGCAGGATTAGTTTTACTGGGTTATCTGGGTTATCTATAATATGTATGTTTTAATATATATATATATATATATATATATATATATATATATATATATATTATTATCTATATATAAAGTTATGTATGTATGTATATTTGTGTGTATGTATGTTTGTATGTATGTGTGTATGTCTGACAAAAACTTTCGAGAGAGGGAGCAGATTTTTACGAGATTGGTATCGGTTTGAAACTCGACCCTTTGGATGATAAATATCGAAAAATTGACTTAAACCAAAATTTCATTCACCCTCAACTTGACACTTTTCTACAAGGAGGAGTAACGTTTTTCACCAATATTTTCGAAAGTCATCTCCCTCCTTTTCGATGTACTAGCCTTAATTTCAACCTTCGCCATTTCCGGTATTGCGATGGATGCAATGGCAAATACGTTACGTTACAAAAGTTCCTGCCTGCCTAATACCACCTTTTGTTTTGCTCAACACACACCCAAGCAACGCTGGGCACATAGACTAGTTATAATATAAATCTAAAATGCGTGTGTGCATGTGCGTGTGCGTGTGGGTTGCATGTTAAACATTTTGAGAAACGCGTTAGAACCTGACGAAACCGGTATTGTTTTAAACCTCGAATTTCGGACGATAAATATCGAATAATTGGCGAATAACATAAAATCCTTTTCCTTCAACTACTACCACATTATTTTAACACCTCTCCTCACCCAAACTGCCAACTGTTTTCATTCTACTACTTTTTTTTCGGGTTTCTATTCTCGACACAGCCGGGTAACACCAAGTACCCCCCGCTGTTATTGTATATTTAATTGGGTACGTATACAAGTCTCATAGTAATTGATTCCTAATCTAGACACTTCAGAGTTATGTGTATTGCAAGGCAGGCACGTTGTGTCTGCAATTATATATATATATATACATACATATATATATATATATATATATATATATGTAAGAACAAGAAGTTAATATATATATATATATATATATATATATATATATATATATATCATCTTTTAAAACAAAATTATCTACTGGCACGTGTGTCGCCGTCTACAACTCATCAGATTGGATGCATCAAAACAACATCTCCCTCACTCTTTATATATATATAAATTTATCTTATGTATATATATATATATATATATATATATATATATATATATATATATATATATATATATACACGTGTCATGTTTAAAAATTATATATATATATATTTATAGGTATATATATGTATATATATATATATATATATGTATGTAGTAAGTTATAAAATATATATGGCGATTAAGCTACACTGAATATTCCGCATTTAATCCATTCTAGGATTCTTCAGGCTCATGCGCGAATATAAAAACGACAAACAACCACAAAATTCGCGCATAAGCCTTAAGAATCCTTGAGTGGATGAAACGCGGAATATTCAGTTTAGCTTAATCGCCATATATATTTTCTAACTTACTAATTAGCTCTAACTACATATTGAGCGCTTTCGGAGTAAATGCTTAAAGTGTACGCATAAATTTATACTTTCGTATGTTAATTTTATGTGAGTAAATTAAGTAGTTATATATATATATATATATATATATATATATATATATATATATATATATATATATATATATGTGTGTAGCTTCGATTTGCAATTATGCATATACAATTATTTTGCTATATGTCCGCGCACAGGTATGTGTGTTCGTGTTATTTTATGTGCGGATGTATGTGTTTGCGCATTCGCAAAGCTTTTTTTTTGTTTTTGCTAGCAAAGGATCGTTTTCGGTATTCTATATTTGAAAACAGCTCCGTTGTCGCCTGTGTGATCGTGACAACATTTTTCTCGTTCGGATGCGAACGTGCTCGGAGATATTATTAAGATCTGTGAAATGTCCACTGAGACATAATG
The DNA here is from genome assembly GCF_053919585.1 of Euprymna scolopes. Lineage (NCBI taxonomy): Eukaryota > Metazoa > Mollusca > Cephalopoda > Sepiida > Sepiolidae > Euprymna > Euprymna scolopes. The sequence goes on from NC_136515.1 coordinate 85,282,277, forward strand.
AACGGAAAGAAAAAAAAAGGACAAACAAACGAGTTCGGAACAAATAAATCGAAACTAGGAAATAAAGAGAGAACATAAAACACCACGTAGAAGGAAAAGAAGTTAAAAAGAGAAAAAGGAAAATCGTAAAAAGGAAAATCGTAAAAGTGACACACAGGGAAATTGGCAAATGGATAATTAGAGAGTAAAATAGAGAAATGATGAAACAAGACTTAGTAGCGAAGACAGAACTAAATTAAATCCTAGAAAAATAAGGTCAATTTTGAGGAAAGGCGGAATAGGAAAGAGAATGGTGATGAAGAAGACGTAGAAGTGTCTATATATTAGTGGCGTGGCAAGGCCACAGAGAAGACCACAGAAATAACAAAACGAAAGCTAGCCTGCTAGGACACTATATGTGTACATGTAGATAAAAGAAGGCATATTTTATTGGTTAGAAAAAAAAAGTTCTTTTTTCATATAATTTTAAATATAGAAGGGTATTATCATTGTCAAAACAATAGATTAGTATTATAACCTTCAAATACCCTGAACATTTACATGTAGTCTCCTCTTATAGAACCAAATATATGAGTATTTCAATATTACATTTGACTACGTATATATATATATATATATATATATATATATATATATATATATATATATATATATATATATATATATATATACTAGCAAAAGTACCCGTCGTTGACTGGGTTCAAAAGCAGACTAAAGAGAATGAACTCTGATTTATGAAAGTATGATAGGTTATGGGAAGGAAGGGTTTAAATTTGGGTTCAATTTGAGGGTATCAGAACCAACGCAAGATATGATGAAAGTAAAAATAAAATAGATAAATCCTATAATTTATTACGTCATACCTGTTCACACTGAAACACTTATCACAATATTCTGTGGATCTATATTATAAAACCTTGTTAAACTTTGTGACATAATTACATTTTATGGAGGTCAGGTGCGAACAAAACCCCATAATACCATATTTCTTCAAAGTGAAACATAATTATCAAAGTATACTTATGCAGATAGATATGAAAAGTCTTTATAAAAGTGTGTGTCTATTTCCATTCTTTGGAGGTCAGCCGCGAACGCAGACCCCGCAATTTTATTATACCCCCTATTTAAGTTAAAACATATTTATCAAAGTATTATTATGTACATCTGTATCAAAACCACTTGTAAACATTTTTGTCATCTTTAAATTTTTTATTCCCATACTTTGTGGACAAGGCGTCTATGATCTTACTCAGATTGTTTACGAACCTACCCAGATACTACCGGTTAGTATGCAAGCCTTCAATACCTCTTTCTCACAACTTCCCCTGAGCTATGTTCATGTTCCGTTCTATCTCCTCTAGTATCTTCCGATGACTCAGTTGTATCAGTTAAGATAAAAATTAAATGCAGCAAGTCTCCAGAAGTAACTCTCAATCATACTGTATCTCGATACTCTATGGCTGACTTGGATATCTTCCACACATTTATATCTTATCTATCTCTGCATTCCATGTTTATAAAGGATATATCCTCTATAGTATCAGACCTGACCCAATTGATAATTGTAGGCATAGACCGATTAATACCATCACAAATATTCCAACAAAAACCTAATAGCCAGCCATGGTTCACCACAGAATGTGCTGCTGCAATCGCGCACAGAAATCACTTTTTCCATAGCTACCGACGTAATAGATGTACTGAGACTAAAGCCGCATTCAGAATTGCCAGCAACAACTGTAAAAGAGTAATAAAAATGCAAGGGAACTATATGCTCAGTCCATTAAATCCAAAGTAGCTGAGCAGCGGCTTGATTCCCACCAGTTTTGGCAAATAGCACACAGGATCTTGAACAGAAGCGTGCGTTCTACCCCACACATGATCAATGCATCTGAGGTCATCACGTAAGCATCAGAAAAGCCAAACTATTTGCCAAGAACTTTGCAGCTAACTCTACTCAATGGAACTAATACCATCAGTATTTCCTCCTATAACAGACAACACACTATAAAACATACATATAGTTGTGCGTGATGTCGCCAAGCTAATCAAGAATCTTGATTCCAATATAGCAACTGACCCGGAAGGCATTCCAATTATAGTGTCTAAAAGGATAACAGAACTTGCCCCCATACTTACAAAATTGTTTAAGCATTGTCTTAAGGAGAATTATTTCCCAACACCCTGGAAAACCTCATCAGTATGCCATGTATTTAAGAATTCAGGCGGTAAGTCATTTCCCTCTCAATGCAGACAAATAAGTCTCCTGTGTATCATAAGTAAGGTGCTGGCAACGATATTAAATAAAGAAGTATTCAACCACCTCAGCAGAAATATCCTTCTTAGTGACATGCAATATGATTTCCGTTCTGCTAGATCTACAGCAGATGTGCTAACGATTATGTCTGATAGGATTAGTGAATATCTCGACAAAGGCTTACTTTCTAGTGCAATTGCTCTTGACATACGAAAGGCATTCGATAAGTTATGGCATAACACCTACTTTACAAGATTTCCAGCTGCGGTATAACTGGAAATGCTTTCTCAATTATTAAATCATTTCTCTCCCATAGGCTCATAAGAGTAGTGGTTGATTGGGCAGAAATCAGAGGCCCACAGCATTAATGCTGGAGTCCCTCAGGGGTCCATACTGGGCCCAACCCTCTTCCTGATCTCCATCAATTATCTGCCAAAACACATACTTAAATCATTCGTTGACATATATGCTGATAACACTATCATCTTTGGCAACGCACCAAAGGCCGTAAATATTCTCTCTGATTCTCTCTCCTCTGATCTTGAACGCGTGGTACAATGGGGGAAGAGGTGGCTGGTTTCATTTAAAACTTCCAAAACACAGATTCCATCTTTACACCTTATACGCTCTGATCAAAGTCTGGCATCAATTGAAATGGATGACTCTCATTTTGAGGAGGCTCCATATTTTGACAAGCTTCTGGGATTGACCTTTACTCCTGATCTGAAATTGAACACGTACATCAAACTGTTGCCAAGGTCGCAGAAAGATGGTGGGATCTTTCTACCGCCTCAGAAGATATCTCACTTTTGATGCGATTCTCTATCTATATAAAAGACCAGTACGTCCAAAGATAGAGCGCTGCTGTCACATTTGGGCAGGAGCTGCTAAAAACAGCCTATCCTGCCTTGACAGAGTACAAAATAGACTTCGTGGCTTAGTGGGGGATGTCCTTTTCTATTCCTGCAGCCTCTCTGCCACAGAAGAGACGTTGAGAGCCGGTCTTTGTTTTATCGTTATTTCCATGGCAAGCGCTCGTCAGGGCTCTAATTTCTGGTCCCCCGTCGCCAATATATCACGAAAAATACCCGTCTAGCTGAAACCACTGTCAATAATTTCCCCCGCACGTTATCCGTGCCTAAATCAAAACGTAGATTCCATGACCAAAGCTTATTTTTTAGAAGTGCACGCCAGCTGAACTCTGTCCGTTTGCCTGTTTCCCACCTGACTACAACTTCGATGTGTTCAAGTCCAACATAAATAAATTCCTAATAAACTGCCCCCTTAAGTAAGACACTTTATCAAATCTTCATTACTAACGGCCACTACTGTATTATCCCAGTAATTACTGTACACGCAATAACCCTTACCCCGAGTGGCTTCCGGGCCTTGATAAGTAGTGACTACCGTGTAAAAAAAGACCAACTTTCACAGTTTATAAAGATTATTAGATCCTTGATATATGCATAGTTGTGCCTTATTTCCCAAATGGGGAGATGTAGCATATGAGAAATATTTGGAATCAAGTCTCTCTTTGCTGTTATTTCAGATTATTTGAAAGCATAGGTGCAAGTTTTAGTCTCCCCTCTATGAAGGCCAGAAGGTTTGGACACACCCACACACACACTCACACACACGCACACACACACACACACACACACACATATATATATATATATATGTATATATTAACTTCTAGTTATATGTAAAATGTACTTTATCTATCATTCGCTATGGATTCTCAAACGGTTGGCCTGTTCTTTATGATAATTCACAAATACGATCTATGTATGTCTGGGAGATTTTTGTGTGTTTTGATTGAAATAACTCAATAACATCGAACATCGATTATCGAAATAACCAATTAAATGTATAAAATTCTCATGAGAGTTAACACTTTCATACAACCTCTCATGACAAATTAATTGTATAACATTGTCTCAACATAAGCAGATTATTTCGCATATAAAATCAACTGTAGATTATTTTAAGCGGGTTCGAAATGACTGTTTCGGGTTAGAAAACAAATGTCATATTATATTTTGCTTTGCATTATAAACGTTCATTCGAGTCAACATGGAAAACTAATTTCGTAACTTAACCAGAAGATTCTCAACAGTAAAACGTAGACTGCACTATTTTGTAGATTAAGTCACTGCTTAGAGATATCTCAGCTTCATTCCAGTGCCCTGCAGTGGGTTTCTGAATAAGGCAGGTTGTCAATACATTTGATAGCTGAATGTACGATTTCACCGATTTTGATGACGAATGATTTAATGGCAGAGTGGAAAATGTGTGGATTTTCATTAAATCTTAGAAAAACTTCGTTGTGTTGTTGGACCATACATTGATTAACTTGAACAAAGTGCATATCTTTTCACTATAAATAAAATTTTCATACAGAAAATAAACTTTGTAAACTTTTACTCTAGCAGGAGTTGATGCTATAATACACTGGCAGGCCGTGCGGGATTGGCTGGTCGTAGAATATGCTTAAATATGATATTTTGATTAGTGCAGATTTCATATTTATTAATATACTATATCGGACCCAATATACAGTAATGATTAATTTCTTTTTTTCTTTTAATAATGACCCGTTCGTCACCCTCGAGGATCGAAACCAAAATGTTTACCTTTTGATTTACTTTTTCTCTGATGTTTATGCCTGAGATATCAATAAATGTTTAAGTCATTTTCTAAAAAAAAAATTATATATCTTTACAACATATTGGGTCAAATATAATATGATATTAAATACGAAATCTGCATTAATTAATGTATGATATTCAAGCCTATTTTAGGACCTTGCAACCTGCTAGTATATATACATATATATATATATATATATATATATATATATATATATATATATATATATATGTAGGTGTGCGTGTGTGTGTGTGTGTGTAAAAATGTGAAAATTAGTATGGATGATGCAGATTTGCTGCTGAATTAAACTTAACATAGTCTTAGGCAACTATCTTATATTATTATATTTATCTCTCTTTTTTCCCGTTCTGTCTCTCTCTATATATGCATATACCTATATCTATCCATCTATTTATCTATCTCTCTCGTTCTCTCTCTCTTTCTCTCTTTCTCTCTGTATATATATATATATATATATATATATATGAATATATACGTATAAGTATGAGACCATAAAATTCCTAAGGCAATCTACCTTAGAACCCAGCCCATACTATTGATAATATCGCATTCGAAAAGAGCAACAAGTTATAAATAGGAATTAACGACACGCTTTACTAATATTGGCTTCTGGACTCGTAGGCTTTGAAACTCAGATTTTAATCGATTGAGGATTAAATTGATTTTAATCCACTTTTCATATATTTTAACCTTTCAGCACGTGATACAATTTATTGTGTTTTAGTTATTTTCACTTATCTATTTTCTATTTAGCTCTCCTTGACTTTCCCTTCTTCAACTCCATTAATTCCACCTGAACATTATTCGCAGTCGAATCGGAAGTGTTCGTAAAAACTATGGAACTGTTATATCCTTACTTTAAATCAGAATGCAGCAAGAAACACGGGGTTATGAATGAAAGACAAAGGGGGTTATTTACAAGGGAATACGAGGGTGACATAAGATTACTCCACATATTTTCTTATTCTCTTCCTGTCTCAGTCACATGAGAGGGTATAGTTCATTTAATCTATGAAGGGATGTTAGGTTATTCCATTACATTACCTTCCTCCCAAGCTAAAATCTTCCATAGAATTTTGCTCCTACCGTTTTTTTGGTTTTTTTTTAGACTTTGTCCAAAACATTCGGTCCTTTCCCTTTTCCTTTCACTTCTCCTCACCTCTTGTGTTTGACGATTTTTTTTTTCCTTTTGGAGAGTGACTTCATTTCTTGGTTACTGGCACTTCCTTGTTTGGAGGTTGTACATGGAAAGTATCATATAGCACTTCCATTGGAAACTCTTGCTTTCTGACTGTTTCTATGTATCGGGAGCTCAGTTAGTTAATATGTTTTTTTGTGGAAAAAAGTCTGCCCTTTTATAATGTAAACCATTCTCCAAATTCTTCTTGAGATTTTGCCTTCTTCCCCAAATCTCTTCCCTGTCCGATAATTTTGGAAGAAAACTTTATCCCCGTCATTGTAAGTATTGCACCTTACATCATCCTTGATATTTTCTTTTACTTTTTCTCTTGGGATTAAGCCGTCGAACACCGAACGTACTTTCCTGGCAAACATAATTTCAGCTGGGGGTATTTTAGCATTTGTATTTTGATTTGGTGTTATCCTATATATTGCTAAGAATTTTTGAATGCTTTTTTCTTCCTTGTCGATGCTATTCTTCGTTTTTAAATCTCGTTTAAATGTATCGACAAATCTTTCCGGTTGTGCATTTTATCGGGGGTTAAAAGTTGGTGTTGTTATGTGTTCAATGGCCAGTGCCTCACAGTTGTGATTGAAGTCTTGACCTGTGAACATATGCCATTATAACTAACAATTGTTTTCGGAACTCCGAACAGACGAAATACCTCATCCAGTGATTTTATTATGTTTGCCGCTGTAGGGTGTTTGTATTTCAAAATTACTGGTCATTTTGACATAATATCTACGATTACTAGGTGATAATATCCCTTCAGAGGACCCGCGTAATCGATATGGACGCGTGAATCATCTCATTAGGGCCTTCATTCTGGACATTCCAGGATGCCCCATGTGGAATTCCTTTAGGAGTGTCTTTTATAATACTTGCGGTATTACAACTCTGTCTGCGTACATCAGAGTTTCATAACACATAGAAAAAGGAAACACTTTTAATATTTTTCTATTCTTTTCGTCTTGTCCAACTTGTTTTTTTTATCTTATGTATATATTTATTTGTTTTCGCTGCTTTCTTTATTTCCTGAAGTGTAATAGGAAGTTCACCAACAGTATTTATTAATATATCTGTTAGTTCATTTTCTTCTTTTAGTGCTGCTATAAAAGTTTCTTCAAATTCAGTTTTACTGGGGATCAATCTCGACAAACCATCGGCATGTACAATTTTACTAGATGCTTAGTGTCTCATTTTGAAACCGTAATTGAGCAAGATAAGATCCCATCTCTGTAATCTATTTGCCGTATGAGTAGGAATCCCTTTTTTCGAACCAACAATTGATGGTAATGGTTTATGGACCGTTTCCAAGACGAAAGATCTTAATGAATGAATCTATGAATATTTATCACGATATACACACTCGCCAAACCCTCTTTTTCTATCTGACTGTACTTTCTTTCAGCGGGTAATAAAACCCTCGAGGCGTGAGGAATTGGTTTAGTAGATGCATATTCCATTCTGTGTAAAAGCACCGTTCCTAAACCGTATTCGCTCGCATCTGCTGCTACAATAAAATCCGTTTTCTGATCGTAATGTGCTAACGCTTGATCCGATAAATAACATATTTTAATTTTTTTGAATGCTTCCTCGCATGCTTTTGTCCGGGACATTTTTTTTATTCTTCTTCAATAACTCATTTAATGGTGCTCCTAGTTCGTGCATATTTGTGATATAAGAATTATAATAGTTTGCTAGACCCAAGAATGACTGTAACTTCATTACCTTGTCTGGTCTAGGCATGCCTCTAATTGCTTCTGTACTATTTGGGTTATGTCTTCTACCTTTCCAATCAATTATTTGTCACAAATATTCAATCTTGTCCATACCAAAATTACATTTTTCGAGAGCCACTTTAAATCCGTAGTCTTCTATTTTCTCGAATACCTTCCGAATATGGATTTTATGTTCTTCAACATGTTTGCTTCTTATCAAAATGTCGTCTAAATAAGCTTGCTAGAATGGCAGCAATAATTTGTTGGAATAAAGTTGATACCGCTTTCAACCCAAACGGCAATCGTGTTAGGGAAAACACTGCTTTATGAGTATTCATTGTCAGGTATTTAGAACAATTTTCGTGGACTGGGACCTGCAAATGTGTTTCTGAAAAGTCAATTTTTGTGAAAATTTTTCTGCCATTCAATTAAATATTTCCTCATGGGTAGGGAGTGGATAGTTATGATCCTTTAAGGAATCATTCAGTCCCGTCGAAAAATCTCCTCATACCCTGATTTTTAAAAAAAATTTCTTTTTCAAATAAACTGTAAGTTATGCCTATTCAGAGTTGTCCACTTTTTTATTACGCCGATTTCTTCGATTTCTTCGAGTCTATTTAATTCTTTCTCGATTGTTTCAAATGCCGAATACGGAACCTTTCTTTTGGGTTTAACCCCCAGTATCGCTTCATTTACAGTTAAAATTACACTTCCGTTTTAGTGCTGCCACCCAGGCCTTCAGAAAATACATTTTAGAAATCCTTCTTCAAACCCCCAACAAATATTTCTGGCAGTTTGGGACTTTGAGATACTGTCACATTTACTCTTTTGCAAAATGAGTGTATTGGTTTCTCCCATAAATTGAAAAGTGTCATCAAATCTATACCGAACAGATTAGAATTTTTCCAGGTATCACATACGTTTTAGCTTTTAACTACTTTTCATTCAGGGTCACATTAGTATAAAATTCACCCTTAAATTTTAATCTATTTCCAGACATTCATCTGGTAATTTTCCTTGTGTTTTGAGCTTTTTTTTTTTTTTTTTTACACGGTCATCACCACTATTCAAGGCCCGGAAGCCACTCAGGGATAAGGGTTATTGCAAGTACATTAAGTTAGTGAGGAGATTTGATGAAGTGTTTACTTAAGGGGGCGGTTCATTAGGAATTTGTTAACATTGGACTTGAAGACATACAAGTTGTAGTCCGGAGGGAAGCAGGCAGACGGAACAGAGTTCCACATGCGTGCAGTTCTAAGAAAGAAGCTTTGTTCATGGAATCCGCGTTTTGATTTAGGCACAGATATAGAGTGGGGGAATTTTTTCACAGTTGATTCGGCTAGACGGGTGTTTTTCGTGAAAGATTGGCGAGGGGGGACCAGCGATTAGAGTTTAGACGATCACCTGCCATGGAAATAACGATAAAACAAGGATAGGCTCGCAACGTCTCTTCTGTGGGAGAGAGGTTGCAGGGTAGAGAAAAGCGACGAAGTCTATTTTGTGCTCTGTCAAAGCAGGATAGGCTGTTTTTAGCAGCTCCTGCCCAGATATGGCAACAGTATTCCATCCTTGGACGTACTTGGCTTTTATATAGATAGATAATTGCATCAGTAGTGAGATATCTTCTGGAGCGGTAGAAGGATCCCACCATCTTTCCAGCGACCTTGGCAACAGACTTGATGTACGTGTTCCATTTCAGATCAGGAGTAAAGGTCAAACCCAGAAGCTTGTCAAAACACGGAGCCTCACCCAGACGAGAGCCATCCATCACAATTGATGCCAGCTGGGGATCATAGCGTTGATGATGTAAGGATAGGAGTTTGGTTTTGGATGCATTAAAGATAACCAGCCACATCTTCCCCCACTGAGAATTGGAGAACCAATTTTCTTCCATGTTGTTTCATCAAGTAAGGATATCACTTCCATTATCCAAAAGGCAGTTTACTTTCCGGTTATTGATTCTAACTTCAATATATTTCCTTTTTTACCATACATGGACTATTTTTTTAGAATCAATGGTCTTTATTTCAGACTTTCAATATTTCTCGTTTTTGCATACTGTGGTCGTATGTCCTTTGCGCCCGCACTTATAGCATATTTTGCTTTTGAAGTAGCACTCTTTTGTAAAGTCTTTCTTTCCTCTACACGCCTTACAGTATTTTTTTACATAGTTCTCACCTTTTTTACCCTTTGTATTTTGTCAACATTTTTCTCTTCTATACTAGTATTAACTTGTTTTAAATTTAACAATTTCTAGCATTCCTCCGTAACTATCTTTAAGGTTATTTCTATGTATTGGTTCATAATGGATAATATCCTACAACGAATCTCTTTTTCCTTCGAGTATGTTAAGCCTTGCACAAATATCAAATATTTAAACATGACCTCTTTTAGGTTTTCAACTTAAATAACTCGCATTGGGCATTTACTCTTCCAGCATATGCTATAAACTCTTCATCATCTTGTTTCTACATATTCAAAACCCTATAACGAGTATAAAATAAGCTATCCCGTCCCCCGAAAATGTTCGATACACATTCTATAGTCTCTGTAACAGAAATATCTTCGGATTTCCTTGGGAGTATTAAATTTGTATACTTGGTATTTTCATGGGAACCCAGTTTTTGCAACACTAAAATATGTTTTTCTTCATCCGACCATTCCTGACATCGTTTGGAAAAATATGTTCGTATCTACGATAATATGATGTAAGCGTTAAGCCATTCGTTGGTTCATATAAAAATTCTGTCAGCGAATTTGCAATTCTTTCCGGAGTGAACCAACGATCCTTTTTTTCTTCTTGTTTCATTAATATTGTTTTCAATACTTCATTTTATCTTAACAATTCTTTTTGTAAATAATTCCATCTGACTTTGTTGAGCTGCCAGTGCTTATTGCATCGTTTTTGGAAACTGGGTTAATTGTTCCATGTTGAAGAATATTTTAACGCAGTAATAAAAAATGTTAACAGTACCTGTACAAAGCATTAAATTATTTCACTGAATAGTTTGTTTTTGTAACCCCCCAAAAACATTCTTTTATAGACAAGGTTTTTGCAACACACGCGAAATTGACACTGAAACACAGAATACACACGTTCTTTTCCGCCGTATTTTTTATTCTTATGAAACAAAAGAAATTTGAAATGGGCACTTTCAAAAATTGTTCCTTTTAATGTTTCGTGAAATGTTAATTTCTCTTTTTTTCCGTAGGACCGTAACAGACGGAATTAAATAAATAACTTACTTTTTTGTGTGAGTCTTTGACTTTTTTTCCTTAGTTGAATATTATCGTGCAGTATTATTTTCTTCGTTTTCCAATATGTGTTTGCTTAAAGTGTCCTTTTTGTGAATTCGAATCCTGCCGCCATTTGTTACATCCTTACTTTAAATAAGAATACAGCAAGAAACACGGACAAAGAGGTTTATTTACAAGGGAATACATGTGATTAAAGGTTACTCGATGTTTTTCTTGTTCTCGTCCTGTCTTTTTTTTCCTTCTATCTCAGTCACTTGAGAGGGTATAGTTCATTTCATCTACGAAAAATGTAAGGTTATTCCATTACATCAGTAACTTACATTAATGTCTTCGATGTAGTTATAAAAAATATACGGAAAATCGATAAAAAAATAATTATAATACAAAGTTTATTTGTAGTATTTAATAATATCCGCGTAAATTAGAAAAATATTGCTTTAATATACGATTGTATATACGGGCACATAAACACACACATGGATATATATATATATATATATATATATATATATATATATATATATATATAGTATCAATTATATATATATATAGTATCAATTATATATATATATATATATATATATATATATATATATATATATATATATATATATATATATATAATTGACTGGTTTTCCCCCTATGATTTTTATAATTTAATATGAAGAGACTGCAGCAAAATATCTGAGGTGTGTTATAGGTATATTATCTCTCCACTTCCTCGAAAATCATAGATTCCTATATTTTTTCTGTGGAGGGTTCACTGCCAAAATCGGTTATTTTATAATGGAAGTAGTAAAATCTTTTCTCGCTAATTAATTCCTATTCCCCCCGCCACCACTTATACCGATTCCGGGATCGTTCACAAAGGTACGCCGGTTACGATTTCTTTACTTCGTAGTTGCTTTAAAAAACTGTCATTGAATGTCACCGTGCTTTTCCGTTCTATGATTTCTATTGGGGGAAACAGATCACGGAATTAACCGATACTGACATTCCCACAAACATTAATTCTTATCCTACACTTACTTTTACGTTGCTTAATTACCATTTATAGTACTTCAAAAAATTGCATAGCATACTATTCAAACACTCCCTTACAGAAATTCGTGCCATGCCATAATACTTCAGTTTACAAACATCGCGTTTAATAAAAAATATCTGCAACGATCTAACCTTGGATTCCATGTTTTATTACAACCCCATTTTTTATAACATAAAATTATAAAACTTCATTTCCGTTTTATTTCGTTGTGTAGTGGCTTAAACAGACTGGAATGGAATTTTAACGTTCCTTTCGGTTCTATGCATTCTACTCGGTGAAACGCACCATGAACTTAACCCCTATCGGACTAACCTTTGATTCCATGTTTTACTACAAACTGAATTGGTCTACAAGTCTTACTTATAACACGTTTGTTTTTCTTTTAGCGTACCCTCATCGAATGACACGTAGGAGCCGATATTCAGGTAAACGCACTTTCACATCACATTGCATTACACAACCGGCCACTACTTTCATGGTAAGGTACTCGCAATTACTAAACTCAGTTGCAGTGCATTAAACAAATGTGTTTTCTTTTGTGTGCCAGGGGGGTACAATAAATAAAGTTTCAGTTCTTTGCCAGGAGGTGGTTAGGGGAAATATCAACAATAAATTCATTTTTCCCCGTAAAAATTGGCCACTAATAGGACTGTGATGATTTCCATTTTATTTCGCAAAATAAACAAAATACAAATCATTTTCGGTTTATTTCGTTTCCTAAATAACGTCCGCTGTTTACATTTCTTTAAACTTTACCCCCGTCATATATTAGCTAAATCGTTTCATAAAGTAGTAAATTCATACATTTCATTCTGTTTATGAAATGTTGAAATTATTTCTTTGGTCGGTAGCATAAACTGAATTGTGTATTTTTTCCAGTTTAAAAGGCGATCGAATATCAGAAGTCAAACTACAAGAACGTAGAGTTCATTAGTTGAGTATATAACAATCCTTCACTTTTTACACAATACAATTTTTTACAATATGCCACCAAAATGGACTTCTCTTAGTCATAATAAAAAAGTAGTTACAACAATAAAAAGAAGTCGAAATGGGGGCATTATGAACAGGCTCATGAAAACACTTCTTGTACTTCCTTGAACGAAAAAGCAAATCAGGACTATGGGTCACATCAGCGAGTTACTTTTGACCCAGACTTATATGAGGGAGGCAGGGTATTTATTTGCTTCCCAACTTAGGCACAAAGCTGTTTTTTTAATGTGGAAAGATTGAGCAAATATTGCTAGTTCCCCGGGGAGTTGGAGAGCTGGATAGTGACAATTTGTATGAAGGGTTTCCCTACATTGACCAATAACTTATATGTGGGGTTGCCCACACATATGGTCTCTGCTTGCAGTATCTGCAGGAACATACACTATAATTTTATCCCGGCCCGAAGGCCAAACCTCAGATGAGGCGGAACCCCTCATATGAGGCAGTACAGTCTCAACCTACTGATGTAAACATATATGTGGAACTTATGGTTGCGCAAAACGGAAGGCGATATTAGAAGCAACGCAGATACAAACACTGCGTACAACTGATCCTAAATCTTCTTTCTGCTACTTAAATAAATTCAAACATGTTTCCTTTACTATTTCTTGGTGGCCGAGATGTTAATGTCGCACTTCTTTATTTTCACGCTTTTCTAACTTCGCGTCAAGCTTTTGGGTTCCATCCTTCCTACTTACCTACCAAAACTTTTTAACCCCCCCCGGACACAAACACCCAGGCAACGATTGTGTATTATTCTTTTGTTTTTATTTACCCAGAACCACACACACCTCAAAACACCCGGGCAACGCTAAGTACCCCCGTTAATATATATGATGAGATGAGCCATTATTGAAAATCCATTGATTAAGGAAATTAATATAACCCCGTCGGTTAATAGAACGAACCATTTGTTATATCTTAATCCAATTTATCTACGAATAACAAAAATAACAAATTTGATGCGTTTCTGAATTTTAAAGAGTGGGGTCGAATATTTTTATTATTTGGATTCATCGGACTACTGTCATTTTCGCAAGATTTCAGTCGATGTGACCTTTGACATACTTCAGGTGTATCTAGTCTAACTCTAGAATGTTTCTGTCGAACTCGGGAATTTAGACAGAATTTCGATCCGAAACCGTGGCGCACTTGTTTGAGAACTTGAAAAAAACAATCTTGACAGTGATATTCTGCTGAAGGTTATAGGTGTAATTTTTCAGTTTGGGCGACCGAAAAAATACAATTACAAATTACCGAGGACGTTTATAAAGCCATTCCTGATGAAACAAGATCATGCTACCCCCGTGAAGTAAATAAATGATTCCGTTCGAAAGTGCGACCCAATTCCCGAGTTCGACAAGATACACTTGAAGAAGGTCTGAGTTTTCATCGATTTAAATGTTGTGAAAATTACACTTAAATGGGAACAGAAAAACGTTTTATCTAAATAACACAAATATGTCTTTGTTGTATAATGTTGCAGTAAGTTATTATATAAGGATTTTACTTTACAATTGGTACGCATTTATTTATTTCGATATATGTGCGCTCACATGCTAGTTCATATATAAAAATGTTTGGGTGTTGTGTTGAGTCAATATCTTCCCTTTCTGTGTCGTTTAATAATAGAAAAATAACAAAGTCAATCTAATATTGAGTTATGAACTCATTTTGATACAAAAATTCATTAAATTCCTATTACAGAATTTAGAAATATATTACAAATATAAAGACAATAATTTGATATTTGATACAAAATTAAAGTTTTGGAAACTACATCGAATTACTTAGTAAGATATTAATGCATATATACGCTCACAAAAACACGCCCGCATACACACACATACTACTAAAACATACTTCCAAAAACACACAGACCATATATATATATATATATATATATATATATATATATATATATATATATATATATATATATATATATGTATATACATCTTGAAACTTATACTTCCATAAAGCGATTGTTTGAATTTCTTTTATGAGGTTCATAACGATATGAAATGTGATATCTTTTGGCAATAACAAAGACAAATAAAAACGCCATCAGATTGGTAATGTCTTTTGTTCCGTGTCTCGCACTCTCAAAGAATATCTAATGGACGCCATTAAGTAGCTAAAGCAACAACAATATATAAAGCACCAAAGACAAACAATTCATAGCATTGCATATTTTATAGAACTTTTAGTAATTTAGATTTAAAACTGACTTCAAAGTCACCGAAATGTACATAGAAGTATAGAAATTTAAGCTAAATTAATTTAAATTTTGTCTTTGCATACATATGTATATGTATACATATGTATATGCATACATATACATGACAAAAAAGCTACAGTGAATCATCCGCGTTTTATTTTTGGAGGTTATTATCAGGAATTCTAGCCTTACAATTATATACACGGATTAGCCACGAATGATTCTCCGTAGTAACACTTCCATGTAATTTATAACTTACTGCCTAGGTCTACGTATGTATTGAGAACTATTTAAATAAAGATACTTACAAAAAATAGGATATTTTTTTTTACACAGTGATCACCATTTATCAAGGCCCGGAACCCACTCAGGGATAAGGGTTATTGCAAGTACAGTACGTTAGTGTGGAGATTTGATGAAGTGTTTACTTAAGGGGGCGGTTCATTAGAAATTTGTTAACGTTGGACTTGAAGAAATCCAAGTTGTAGTCCGGTGAGTGGCAGGCAGACGGAACAGAGTTCCACAGGCGTGCAGTTCTAAGAAAGAAGCTTTGTTCATGGAATCCGCGTTTTGATTAAGGCACAAATATAGAGTGGGGGAAATTTTTCACAGTGGATTCAGGTAGACGGGTGTTTTTCGTGAAAGATTAGCGAGGGGGAGCAGCGATTAGAGTTCAGACGAGCACCTGCCTGCGAAATAACGATAAAAAAGGATAAGATCGTAACGTCTCTTCTGAGGTTGCAGGGTAGAGAGGTTGCAGGGTAGAGAAAAAGGCATCCCCCACTAAGCCACAATGTCTATTTTGTACTCTGTCAAGGCAAGATACGCTGTTTTTAGTAGCTCCTGCCCAGATATGGCAACAGTATTCCACCCTTGGACGTATTGGCTTTTATATAGATAGAGAATTGCATCAGTAGTGAGATATCTTCTGGAGCGGTAGAAGGATCCCACCATCTTTCCAGCGACCTTGGCAACAGACTTGATGTACGTGTTCCATTTAAGATCAGGAGTAAAGGTCAAACCCAGAGGCTTGTCAAAACACGGGGCCTCACCCAGACGAGAGCCATCCATTTCAATTGATGCCAGATGGGGATGAGAGCGTTGATGATGTAAGGATAGGAGTTTGGTTTTGGATGCATTAAAGGTAACCAGACACATCTTCCCCCACTTAACCACGCGCTCGAGATCAGAGGAGAGAGAATCAGAGAGAACTTTGTCATTTACAGCCTTTGATGTGTTGCCGTAGATTGTCGTGTCATCAGCATAGATGTCAACGAATGATTTAAGTATGTGTTTAGGGAGGTCATTGATGTCGATCAGGAAGAGAGTTGGGTCGATGATTGACCCCTGATGGACTCCAGCATTTATATTGCAGGCCTCCGATTTTTGTCCATCTACCACAACTCTTATGAGCCTATCGGAGAGAAATGATTTAATGATTGAGAAAACATTTGCAGTTATACCGTAGCTGGAAATCTTGTGAAGTAGACCCTTATGCCGTACCTTGTCGAAGGCCTTTGATATCTCAAGAGCAATTGCCCTAGAAAGGAAGCCTTTGTCAAGAGATTCACTAATCCTCTGGAATATAACCGTCAGCACATCTGCGGTAGATCTTGCAGAGCGGAAACCATATTATGTGTCACTAAGAAGGTTATTCCTGCTGAGGTGGTTGACTATTGCTCTATTTATATATGGATTTCAGCAACTTACTCATGGATATAACTTCATATTTGAATAGATTACATATATATATATATATACATATGTATATATATATATATATATAAACATTCATGTATTTATTTAAATTTAAATAAATATTTTTCAAATATCACAACACATGAAAATTTTTCTCATGAATAACTAAATAACTCGTAAGGCTATACCAGATCTTTCCATTACATCATAACAATTTAACTGAAATGGTTTTTAACGGAAATACGAATTTTACACAACTGGCATAATACATGTATTGTGAGTCCCTATTAATCGGAATAGTATTGACAACTGAGTATAAAAAAGAACATAGACGAAAAAAAAGAATAAAGGTGGAAAAAAAGAGAACAATGGGTGTGGATCTTTATATATGACTATGTAAAAGTAAAATATTTGTATTTACCATATTTCTTCAGCCAACTAGCTAGGAAAAAGTAAGGCAACCATTCGCCCATGTATGGAGTATTGCTGTAGTATTTGGGCAGGTGCATCGGCTACTAGTCTCTAGCTCCTTGACAAGGTTCAAAAGAGAATCGCGAATCTGATACGCCCTGAACTGGCATCTAAGCTTCAGCCTCCGTCCCATCGACGAAACGTTGCATCCCTCTGCCTGTTCTTCAAATATTTTAATGGTGAATGCTCTCACGAACTGCAAGCACTTGTGCCCCCCCGACGTTGACACCCTCGACAGATCCGACAGGCTCGAAAATCCCACCCCCACACTGTAGATATCCCTAGATGTAAAAGATCTTTCTATTCCAGTAGTTTCTTCCCCAGAACCGCTAGACTTTGGAATTCCATTCCAGGTCCATGCTTCCCCAACTGTACTGACGTTCAGAAGTTGAAGTACAACGGGAACCGATATATTGCTGCCCAAATCCCTACATAGTACCCAGTAGGTATTGCCCCTGATAGTAGCCCCTACACAAAAGTGGCAATTTTCCTTGTTTGGGGTGAAAATTTAATATTAAAAATACGTGAGTAAAATAATCCAAGCCTACTGAACGTTTGACAAAAATAGTAAATATTTGGTTTATTAGTCTATATATTTAGTTGTTTTTGCAGGTTTGTGATATAAAATAATTCTAATAAACATTTATCGACTTTATTTCTCTTAAAATTTCTAAAACATAGTAAATTAGTTGCTTTTAGAAAGCATATATGAGTGTTATAATTTATTATAATTAAATATAGTAATAAAGTGTAAGAAAAAAGACAAATCTATATTATACAGATGATTATAAGAAGTTTATTTATGAAAAGAATAATAACACTGTGTATTAATGTGATAATATTAGAAAAATAACAAAGGGAATACAAACACTATTCTTAGATGTGAATTTTAGATTAATTTCATATTTAGATTTCCTTTGTCATTTATTATTTTCTGTGAACCTTACAAAATCCATTGACTTTCATTTCTGAATATACTAAACATAGGATAATGACCAGACACACACACCCACACACGCACCCACACACGCACACACACACACACATATATATGTATATACATGTACATATTATATATATATGTATATATATATATATATATGTATATAAATATGAGAACAAGTAGTTAATAAAACATGTTAAAAAAAACGTTGAATAAGAGTTAAAAAGGACGCCCATCCGCAAACTCCACGGATTAAGGACTATCCACTTATTTTGTGCTTCTTTTTTAACTCTTTTTCAAAGTGTTTTTAAGATGTTTTGTTAATTACTTGATCGTATTATAAACACTATTTTCTATTTCGTTTTATCGAGCTTTTACATCTGGTTGTGATCTCTTAATAAATATTAACTCTTCAATATTAATAATATACTTTATTTTTGCCATCTTGGATTAAACTGTACTATAATACTTATTTCAATATATATATTGGTCAAGATCAAAGTGTAGTATCTGCTCTTCAGATGCTGAACTTCCATTTCTTGTTCTCTTTCGGTGGAGGATCAGTCCTTCACGACTGAGACACCTTTTTTTATTTTTGTACCTTTTCTCCACGTTCAAAAACGACCCTGGTGTCTAACTCTGTCCCGTGGGGAGGCATAGTAAATAGGTACAATATACGTGGATATTTTATTTTTACTACATTCTTGGATTCACTGGATTTCAACCTAATAACTATAAGAACACCCTCTCACGTGAAACCAGTTTCGTTTTTACTTAAAATTCTTTCCGAGTAAAATGTTTTCATACACTTTGCTAACTAATCCCCTCTGAGAAGAAGTAACTATTTCTTCGAAAGTCCGCGGCTTAAAGACTTTAACTTTTGTGTTTTGTTTCTGAATAATTCATGTTATTAACTATTACTAAAGTGTTTCTCATCATATTTAATTATATATATATATATATATATATATATATATATATATATATATATATATATATATATATATATATATATATTGTGTACAGAAAGTTGTTAGTTGAGACAGATCATTGGTACCGTCGGTTTACAAGCCCGATAATAAGGCCCGTTTAAGGTATCCTTATCAAGCTCTCTTCAGCCAATATTCATATATATATATATATATATATATATATATATATATATATATATATATATATATATATATATATATACATATATTTTAATAAGGGTTTGAAAAGTTCATTTTAAATGAAATGAACTTATAAAACGCTTTTAAACGAGACTTAAACTGAATGACAGAGGGGGTGCTTAAAGAAAAATAATAATATAGAAGGCATCATCCCATACTTTTTAATTTATTGCTTCAAATGTATTACCTTATTAAAATATCATACAAAAAAAAGGCTAAAATAAATAAAAATTATGGTGTGCATATATAGAGTTCCGGTTCCGGTTAAAAACAGATGAGAGTCGGCTGAAGAGAGCCTGAGGCGGACATTAAGAGCAGTCCTCAACTACCGGGCTTGAGACCGTCGGTACCGACTACCGATATAAATGTATATTCCTGTATATATTATACAATATATATATATATATATGAAATTGCTGGAAAGAGGGAAAAAGACATAAAATCAGACATAAATGTGGTACAAAATACCCAATAATATAATGTTATCTTTATATCTGATAAAAAATAAATGTGTCACATCCGCATGTTTCGTTGTTGTCTGAATCAATCTGTGGGTTTTCCTCGCCAAACTTTCACAAGGAACACTGTTGAAAACACTCTCAATAATTCCCCCCACGCTTTGCCTAAATCTAAACGTAGATTCCATGAACAAAGCTTCTTTCTTAGAACTGCACGCCTGTTGAACTGTCTTCTGTTTTCCGGATTTCCAGGTGTCAACAATATGGTTATCCTCTGCTTAAGTTAACAAATTCACTTCATTTCCATTACTAACAATCACTATATTATTTAATTTGTACCGTACACATTTTAAACCTGATCCTCGTGTGGTATCTGAGCATTGATATGTGGTGATAACTATGTAAAAAAAAGCCTTTTCCCATATCCCCCAGAGGAGAAAATCACACGGTGCCAAGTCAGGTAGTCGTGGTGGGCATTTAAGCAACAGGTTGTCTTCCTCACGACTACGCCGCTTACATATCTCTCGAAGATTCTCATTGAGATAGGCCCGTACAGAGAGCTTTAAGTGAACTGGAGCCCCATCCTATTTAAAAAGGAAACTTTAATGTTAATGTTCATTTTAAACGAACTTACCAAATAGCCAGTTCTGAAGCATTTGCAGGTTAACATCAACGAAAAAAGCCAAAATTATTGCCCTGCAAAATGAAGTAATTTTTTGGAATGACATATTACTGATTATATCTGAGGTGCTGACATATAAATTAAAACTATTTTTACTTTCATTGCAGAGTTGGCGGTATCGGTAATTTTGAGGTTGCCTTGGTTTACAAATTCATCGCGTGGTTCCAGTAAGACGTGGCTACCTGATACACAGCGCATAATACGATATATTTAACAAGGAACATTTGATAAACGCATAATTTCACGAAACGGATCGTTCAACTGCCATCCTTGTCCGTGCGATTTTATTCTATTAGATAATTTTCATTCGGCGTACATAATTTCATACGCCTACGCTGAAAACCCAGCCAAAATAGACTACTTGAAAGACAACATTCAACGCATTATCGCAGCTTAAAGTAATGCATCCTGTGAAATTTTGACGTCTTGTTTAAACCATATACGCACGTGCCCTCGGGAATATATGGGCGGAATCATCTTTAAATTATACATGCTAAAATTATATTTTTAAAAAGTCATACATTTGTATAATACATTCATTTTTCTCTTTTTAATTTTTATTTAGATGTCGCTAACTATGAGTTATAATACGTTCTATACTATATATATATATATATATATATATATATATATATATATATATATATGTCTGCCTCAATATAAAACGTTCCTCTATTTTTTTTTAAATTCTTTCTGCTTGTTAATATATTTTATTCATTACCCTTCGTTGAATATGTTTTCGTGTTTGTTATCGGAATCTTTTCCACTTTTCTTTTTTATTTATCTCGATTCATTTTTTTCAGCGTTTTATTCATTTTTTTTTATTTTCTTTATTCTCTGAAATTTTCCGTTTTTCTGTTTGTTTTACCGTGTACTAGTATTTATTTTGGTGTTTTAACTAAGTGACTTGATACACATTTTAGGGCGATTCCTACAAACATCTTATTCTTACCATTCCCGTTGTCTCTTCATTCAATATGTCTTTTTTCTTCTGTTATATCATTTTTATAATTGTTTTACTTCTTTGTTTTTTCTCGTTATATTATTTTTCTTCTCTATTTCCACCTCTCATGACATGCTTTTTAAAACTAATTTCATTTGTAATCCCTTTATTTCACACCCAATCTTCCTTATATATTTTCCCTTATCTTAACTGCTCCCCGTACTTGTACTCCTCTAATCTTTTTATTTTGCCTTATTTTCTCGCCCTTAAATTCCGCATTTTTTCCTTTCTCATCACAACTTTCTTTTCCTTCCTATATCACTTCATTCCATTCTTTCTCTTCTCCTTCCTTGTTTCCCCTGCTTTATTATTGCCTTGCTACTTACACCATTCATTCATTATTCTCTTTGCCGCCTGTTTCCCCGCCTCCCGCGTGACCCCATTCTCGCAATACAAATAGTTCCACCTTACATCTCCTCCTCCATCTTTATGTTCATCATGAATGTATTCGATTTACAGGCACTTTCCCTTCTTATGAAAATAGAATAAAAATTTAAATAAAAGTAAAGAAAAAAAAAGTTTATCTAAACTTAACCGATTGAGAAAGTTATTAATAAGCAACAATCGAAGAATTCCGGATTTGATAGTGACCGAATGAAGGCCACTGAGAAGCAAAAAAAAAAAAAAATGTCGGAAATGTGAATAAGAAAAAAAAAATCATCGATTGTTTTTTTTTTAAAGAACGAAGCGATGGCGAAATAAAAACGGATGAAATAAACGAGGTAAAAACAGAGAACAATTTCCTTTTTAAATATGGAAACTAAACGAGATTAAGTCCTAAGCATGTAGAAGACGAAATAGAATCTATTTGTGAAGAAACATGGCCGGTCAATCGTTCAAACACCCGCATAGACCTAGGCTAAGTACACACACACACACACCAGGCTAAGTACACACACACACACTCACACACACACTAACAAACACGCACTAACACACACACTAACACACTCACACACACACGAACATGCACACACGCAATGCAATGATTTCCATGTTCGTTATTGATACAATGGAAAACCTACAGTTGCCTTAATATTTTGACTAGTCTTATAGAATTTCGAATAAAATAAAAAAAAATCTTGGCTATTCTTCGGTTATTTATTCGAAATCTTCAGATTGACTATTATTACAGTATTTTATATAAACATATTCCATGCTCAACATCAGATTCGTCAGAATAAATTGTAAATATGTATTTTTTTTATTTCTTGAAAATTATATTTATACATATACTAGAAAGAAGCCTCGTTATTACCCGGGATTGAGAAATTATCAACGAATGTTTAAAATTTCCATCTTTAAATTTTCAGAAAAAAGGGGGGGAGGGTCCCTAACGGGAAAAGCATACGAGATACATTTACCTTGGTTGTGTTTTATTTTCTGTCTATTCAAAAAATACTACATTGCATAAAGTGTGTTTATTCATAAAGTCTGAAGAAATACTGGTTTTGGAAAATGTCCAAACGATATAATGTTTGAAATTGTCGAACTGGACATTGAAACAATGGTAACGTAAAATGAAATATACCTTTTGTTGCTATCAACACCTTGTCTTGAAGTCTTGATTTTGCACACACAGTATATTAATGCTCAATTATGAAATGCGATAATTTTGTAGCTTAATCCTTAAGTCAACCATTTTTGGCTTAAAACCTATTGGTACGTGAAAATTTACTGAATTACACGAACTCAGTATATTACATATAAGCATATATATATATATATATATGTATATATATATATATATATATATATATATATATATATATATATATATATATATATATACCATATCCGCATTTAATCCTCGTAGGCAATCATAACGCTAAAATATCCGATGATTCTGTACCTTGATAAAAAAGAAGCGCTTATCTGCCATATACATTTATAATTTATTACCTGACTCTGCCCACGTATTAAGCACTGTTAAAATAAATGTACTAACTCGGGACATAAAGTATTATAACTTATGCACACATGCAATGAGAAAACTCTTTTGAAATTTAAAGAAAAGATAAATCATTAACCTGCGAACTTCTGTAGATAAATAGTTCGAAATTACTTGATTTCGTTCGGTGTCTTTTTTAAATGTCATACTTATTTTAAATAATATGTCTGTATTTCACGATTAAAGTTTACTATTGCATGATATCTTACTGTATGACAGTCATTGACATAAAATATATGTCTAAACTAGGAAGTTCTTTCCATGTGAGAGGTTCCTTTCCTCCCCAAGAAGGTTCTAAATTACCACTATGTGTTTAAGAGTAGGGAAATTAAGAGTAAGAAAATTAGCATAACCACTCTTCTTATTACTCATCATTAGAGAGCGCGTATTGGTCGTGTGATAAAATCCAACCAGATGGAGGAAAGCTGGCTATCAAAAATATTAGCAGCAGCCATTAAATCACGTATGCAATTACCAAGTGTGGCGAGCCTGCGTCCCAGGAAAGTAAAGAAAAATACACCACGTGGTCGAGAAAAGATACAAGTTGCGCGTAGGGGAATATAGACGATAATATGACTGTAGGAAATCGCTGTTGTCGCATGAACAAATACTTTTACAAGCACATATGCGTGCGAAAAATTTTGAAATATAATGAAATTCACTTTTAAAAATACAGAATCGAATTTATCTTTCTTTTTTATTTTCTTGTACCTTTGCAACATTGCCAGATGATATGTTGGTTACTAGAGGTTTGGAGTGTGACGGCACAGTTAAAAAGTAACGGGCATGTTACATTTCTATCCCTCCTGTCTGTTGGGATTTAGATGTGTATAAGTTGGTATAGGCAGTCCACATACACAAGTCATAACATCTTTGACAAACCTGAGTGCGATCCAGATGACGACTGACTATTTCCAGGTCATCTTTATCTTTGTATTTAATCTAGTTCTGAACATTGCACATTCACAATTCTGTCCGAGCTTGGATATTCTTATCATTTAGCTATCTAAATTAAGATAAAAATAAAACAGAACAAGCCATATGATGTTTTCAGTATTGAACAGTATATCCGTACTCGATGGCCGATATGGGAGCCTCAGATTATGCATCTCAGAAATCCGCCTTCATTTCACGTAATAGTAAAACAGTAGTATGGAAATTTTAATTCAGTCCAACAGAAACAAATAATAATCGATGACACATGCCATACTGTGCTGCTGGAGGAATTGTAACACACTATATCTAAACAATAAACCAATGACATATTACAATCCAATTAACATTTGTGTCTGCACTGCAGTCAAATATGATGCTAGTAAAGTTAAGTATATTTATTAACTTATGCTTTAGGAGGTAATACGTAAAAGAAATAAATAAAAATCCAGACCGTTTTTTTTCTTTTTAACTAAAGTTTAATTACTGTTACTTTCCTGTCTTGACACCATTAGACAATCTCTCGCTATCATCCGTCTCCCCCCGTATACACATTTTTTTTTCTTCGGGCGCATGCCAGCCGCAGCCGGTCTATTCTCCTCTTCAACTTTATGCGTTCATTTGCATCAACCTCGGATTTTGGTTATCCAGATTACGTGGCGTCTATTCTGTCATGTCGCACTGACTCGCACACATTTCCTTATTTGCATATACGCGTTTTTGCTCTACTGCTGCTGCTTGTCTCTCATGTCACTCATCTTTCGCTTCTTTTGGTATGTATCCACGCGCTCATATGCACTATTTTGCACACAATATCAGCTATTGTTTAACAAAAAAACACTGTGCGGTATGCTATAAAAATAAGTGTCAAATCGGAATTCTTCGATAGGTTTTTCTCAGAAATTACAATATTTTGTTTTACTTACTACGGATATGGAACTCTATTTAAGACTTTAAAAAACAAGGCGTTTGTGGAAAACTTAAGTACCGATTAATTAATGGATTCCACCTCCTAGATCTGCAGCAGATTTCCGAAAAGTCATATTCCATAGGAGTAGTGAATCTCTAGACGGATGTTTTATTTCTAAGGCAATTGTTCCTGACATACCAAAGGCTTTTGACAGGGTATAAAAGTTTACTTCCTAAAACCTCTAACTGCGGTATAGCTGTAAATGTCTTATCAAGTATTTAGTCATTTTCTTCTGATAGGTTTATAAGAGTCGTGGTTTATCGTTAGAAATCAGCAGCTAACATTTTTAATGCTGGAGTTCCTCAGGGTTTCATCCTTGGCCAAACTCTCTTCTTACTCTAGATTAATGATTTCTTATGGCCAAGATCTCTATGATTTTCTCGCCATGGATCTTGGGATCGTGGTGCAATAGGTAAATAGGTGTCTGGTAAATTTTAAAGCATTTAAACGCTGTCTTTTGATCATTATCGCTCTGACCCCTTCTGACATCGATTGGAATGAATGGCTTTCGCTGTGGAGTGGCTCCATGGTTTGACAAGCATCTAGATCTGACCTTTTCTTCTGATTTGAAATATAGCACGTACATCAAATATGTTTCCAAGGTTGCTGGAATATGTGACGGGATCATAGTATCGTTTCAGTATATATCCGACTTTCGATGAAATTCTCTACCCGTATAAGAGCCAGCTACGTCATTAGATGGAGCACTGTTATCACATCTGTGCAGAAAAAAAGCTTTTTATCTTTCCTTGACAGAATTAAAAATAGACTTCGTATCATTGTAGTGGATGCCCTTTTTCTCTTCCCGGCAACATCTTTTCCACAGAAGAGATGTTGACCGCTTCTCTCAGCTCTCTCGTTTTTTTCATGGCAAATTGCTCATCTGAGCTATAATCTATAGCCCCCCCCCCCATTTGATGAACTTTTATGAAAACACTCGATTCGCTGAAATATTTCCCTCACTCTTTATCTGTGCCTAAATCCAAACTTAAACGTACATTCAATGAACAAATCTTCTTTCTCAGAAAATCCGTTTGCCTTATTTATAGCTGACTACTATATGATCGTCCTCCAATTCAACGTTGTAAACTGTTTTTGACTCCTAATGGGAATACGAGACGAATGGATTCGCCAATCATTTTTATAACCAACAGCTGTGCTAACCAATTAATGAAAACGTCCCAAAATTATTATAAAAATTGTCGATTTTTTTATTCAATCAGTTCGCAGTTTACTACGTCAAGGACTGCATTTTATTCTTGGCCGCCAACTTGGTTACTGATCTGAACTACGCCGCCATCTTGGTTATTGATCTGAACTACGCCACCGTCTTTTTTTCAACACAATATCTCAGAACTTAAGAGGTTAACTACGTCACGGACCACATTTAATTCTTGGCCGCCATCTTGGTTACTGATCTGAACTACGTCGCCATCTTTTTTCAACACAATGTCTCAAAACTTAACAAACGTAAAAAACGATCACTGTAATATTGTCACATTAACTACCGTAGACTCATTAAATCTTATCCTCGAGTGGTTTCCTTGATATGATAAGTGGTAACTCCTTTGTAAAAAAAATCATTTTTTAATCTCAAAACAATTTTGATTACATTAATGATTATATTGGTGGAAAATAATGGGTCTCCCTGCATGTGTATATTTTATGCCTTTTATGTTTAATATTAGAGTATTCCATAGTTAACATTCACTAGATGACATGATATTTTGAGTGGTGATATGCTAAATAAAAGATTGTCATATAACCTTTCGTGACAAAGAATTGATTCAATTTAAAACAAAAAAAGTATAATTTAAGCAAAAAGTTCGATTTAACCACAGGTGTCTTGAAGCCCGTTTTTATATTTTTCCCATACAAAGAATACCCTCACTGTAGATGCGTTTCTTTCGAGGCCATAGCAAATATTGGAATATTTTCAGCAAGAAATATATACAAACACTTCACTCACCTGCAGCAACAGACGGAAAAGGAAGTGAAAATGTGACATTCGCAGCCTCACCGACAGCGAAAAGACCAATTGAACCTCATTAGAGATGAATTAACCGGAAAGCACCTAGCTAAAGGAATAAATGCTCACCAACCAACCGAAGGCAATAAACTTCTTTACACACCTAACCCAATGTAACGACAGAGATATTAATTTTTCCATATCTTTTTCCTGTTAGAACATTTTTCATTTTAATTAAAATAAAAGAATTAGATGGTTCTTTAACAGAAATTAAACATTACATGCCCGCAGTAATTTATCCTCAGTTCATAGCTATTGGTGTTCTCTGCTTAGTGCCAGACAGTTCTTGTTTTTTTACAACTCAGTATGTTTGTCTTTATTTTTGTTGTTTATTTTACTCTCCGAATCAAATGCGAGGTTTACTATTTGTTTGTTAAATAAATAATACCAGTGTTCCTCATTATAAAATATGGCAACGTTCACAGTAATAACGTTTCCGGTTTTCTCTTAATATTTTACCATCTTCATTGTGTACAATGTGGGACATCATAACGGATGGCAGACATTCCTTCGCTTACTAATTAATTCCAACGTGGAGATATTTTTTACGAGTCTTAAAATCAAGTTGAGCGCAGTTACGAGTGTCCCTCTAATACTTATCCCATATGGTATGTTGCCCAGGCAGTTTATTTTAAACTTTTTTTCGTGTGTTCAGTGGTCTATGTAGTTACTGGAATGATCGAGATTTCCCTACAGTGTTGTTGTCATGTCGTACAAATTATATTGGCGCCCTCATTAATTCCCTTCTAAGCAGCACGAGTGACACTCGATTTTACTAGAACGCTTATTATTGAATAGAACTGCAAATAAAATAATCTGGTTCCCTAACTGTCCTTGCTTCAACAAATGGGAACTGACTTTTCACGTTCTTAGCATCTGAATGAATTTCTGTAAAAAATATATAACTGAAGTTTTTTTTTCTCCGTTGATTATAATTTGATTGTAAAAGTTAAAAAAAAAAAACCTATGTCCATAAACTGTAAGAAACGTTATTAAAGGCTCACCCGAAGAACACCTGATTTTACATAAGAATAACATAAAAATGAAAGAACAGCACCGTTCAGCGATCAAGTTAATTTAATTTATATTTCTCAGGTCAATTACCAAATATGTATGAGGATTATGTAGACGGGAATGATTAGCGGACAAAGGAATACAGACAGTATAATAATACTTCC
Organism: Euprymna scolopes; assembly: GCF_053919585.1. Taxonomy (NCBI): domain Eukaryota; kingdom Metazoa; phylum Mollusca; class Cephalopoda; order Sepiida; family Sepiolidae; genus Euprymna; species Euprymna scolopes. The sequence continues at coordinate 85,311,113 of NC_136515.1, forward strand.
ACTGATACATAATATAATTTGAGTTTGGTTAACTTTTAGGCGGTCAAAAACACACCAGGTATGCATTTGAATTGCAGCCGGCTAAGTTATAAGTACGGCTATAACAACGGAATATTCTTATCATTATATTTGACTCTCGGTTATATATCCGACATAGTGAGACACAGTTAATCAATCTAGAACGACACCAATTTATACAAAAGCATACAAGACATAAACCGATACATACCCGAAAGTTAAAACTATGAAATGAATATGCTGTTGTCCTCGTTTGATTACGTTTCAGATGGTCAAAAACACTGAATGCATTTGAGTTGCAGAGAACTAATTTATAACAATAGGAAATATTTATGTGGTTGTGTGTTCCATACGTTTCAACTCTAGAAAAAAACTATAAAAGGTTAACTAGACATTACATATATAGGAAGAAACTGACACCATTTCTCCTTATGGTAGAAGTGTGATTATTGTGGATGCGTAGCCGAAGGAAACAATGTATGTAGCTCACTAGAGCGACACCCAGAAAAATAACACAACGTATCATATAATACAGGAAGATAAACAAACTCTACCAAATCATGCGTGACGGGCTTAATATCACAGGCAACAAGAATTTGAACAAATACTTTGATAACAAAATTTAAGTTGTTTAAAAAAAATGTGGAGTCCCTCTACCATGCTAGAAATTACTCACATCAGAAAGCATCCTATATCACGCAAAGTAGCAATGGAATCTTTTGCTACATTTGGCTGGCGTTTATACCAATAGCTTCTCCTTCTATAAGCAGGTCAAAAAAGAATAACATCAAATAGATTTTCCACTATTATGTCAAGCTTAATCCTTTGATTAAATGTGTTCTGCTGAACTAGTATCATTTGTGCCCCTTCAATATAAATAATATGGACTTACCAAGCAAGCGGCAAAATCCCGTACTTGTACTGTTGAGGTCCCTAGAAGCCGGAAAGACATTTAATCTAATAGATTTTATCCTCGAGATGTTAGATTTTAAAATCGCCCCTCTTTGTTCCCTGATCGAACTGACATACGGGAGGTTAAGTGTAATGTGAACAGACTTATCGCTGCTTAACTGCTTCGTAGTCTCTTGTTAGGCACGATCCCAAATAGCAGCCTTTTACTTTCCAGTAGCAATATGCCTTGTTTAAGTTGAAAATGAGTAAAAAAATGTGAAATACACGCGGACAGCGCACCAAGAAAAATGCTATCCACAAAGATGCGAAAAAGCATCTAGAATCGTGTCGACGTCTATTTAGAATGATGCCAGACTAAAATAAAATGAACTCAATGCAATGATGGAATCGAGAGAAATTCAAAGAAAAGAAGCTTTTACTGAGGAATAAAGGTCGAGACATGCTTGGCTTGGTAAATCCGCTCGTTTCATTGCACAGAAACCGTGTGCAGTTGGCAAGGTCAGACTTGTAACAGATCCACACACGTACATATACACAAACACACCTACATATACACAAACGCGAATTGCAAATCAACTCAGACGTATATATCTTTCTATCATTCAATTTTACATGAATAGGTTATTGATTTGTTTCTAGTCAGTTGATACCGGATATTTTCTTTAAGAAATTAAATATTGTAGGATAAAGGCAGAATAAATCAGGGTAAGTTACCACGCAAGGGCTACATCAATATACTACTTCTTCTCGAGGTTTTAATTTAATAAAAATCGAAAGTCATTTCCTTTGTTTTGTTTCATGTTGTATCAAAACATTCGGGGGGTTATTATGTGTGTGGCAAATAATCTCAGATCACTCATAATCATCGGCTAACTTAAATTATTTTAAATCGCAGTTTATTATGAATCTATAATTAAGTAAATCGCCTGTAGCAATTTTGAAATGTAAAACAGTGTATGATTATCCGGAAATACACACAATCTGTACACATATACAACAAATACATAATCAGGGATCTTAAAAAATAGTCTTAAATAAGTTTCCAGACATTGTGTTCGTATATGCACTTTTTATTGATAGTACGCACATGCAAATCTAGTCCACTTCGGAATAATCTCCTCTGGCTTCAATTCTGTTCTGTTTCGTCAACTTCTGGAATGCCCTATGAATGTTCTCTTCTGTGAATGTGTAAGTGACCTTCATCAGAGCCTCTTTAATCTCCAAACTTGTCTCCTAAGGCAGTCTTTAAGGCTGTCCCTGAGCGTAGGTTATAATCAAAGTTAAAGTGAGCAACGTCTGTAGTATTGAGAAACTAATGAACTGCACTGATGCCTATCAGTTGTAAAGTATGTGCCAATCAGTGAATTGTGAACTAGTTCATTTTCCAACTTCCAGATTGCCTTTTTGAAATTCAATTACTATGACAATCAGGCTTTAGTAGGGTTATTTCAATTCACGTTGTAGTTCTTTATTTGAGACTACAATAAAAAAAATATTGTCAAGTCATCTCATAAGATGTATAGAAATAACATACGGAAATTTTAATAGTCTACGACAATTTTAAATGCCTATAAAAAAAGTTTGGAAACTTATTGAAGGCACCTTTATCATGCACGTGCCTCACAAGTATAGATGCGTTGATAAATTATTGGGAAAACGGCATAAGAATGTATGTGATTACATAGCAAAATTATTTCTGGTGCTCAAAATGTCGCATAGTTTAATTGCACCGCTTCCCTCTTTGTAGGTCTTCTTTTTTCAGTTAAGAGGTAGGTGGTTTTACTTTTAAAACGACTCTCATATAAGAAAGCGCGAACCATCCTCACACCCAGAGCAATAATTCATCGCTAAGAAAACATAATCTAATGAATCGATTCATATAACTGTAACGGTGCGCGTATAAACACGTGCGAAAGCATCAGCAGTAGCCGAAGAATACAGGACTATGGAAAGTATTAACCTAACAGCAGCAGCGTTTTAACGTGTATGCAAATTAGCAAGTGTGCGCGGGCTTGCGTTGGAAGAAAAATAAAGAAGAAGAGAAGAAAGGTATGACATGGCGAGCAGAAGAAAGAAACACGCGGCCGGATGAGATGAACCTGTTCCCCCGTAGTCGTAGCGAGATACTTTTAAGCAGGTGTCTAAACGGCAGGTTATTGTTAATCTCATGGCCGAAGAAATGGACAGTTAGAAAAAAAATAGGTAGGCATAGTTGGAAAAGTAATGGTAATAAATTCTAAAACAGGAAAAAATAAGCCCAGTCGGATTCATCTCTTTTGTTTGTTTGTTTGTTCGTTCACTTTAGACGATAAAACGTGACGTAGGGGGTGAGGTTCGCGAAAGAGTTGAACTATTCGAGCATAAAGTCTACGTTACATAATTTATTAGAAAGGTGTTTTGCTTCTTATAAGGAGGTCCAATGAATAACTTATGGAAAACAATTATTATCACCTTGCACCCACTGAAATATTTTCAAATATATTAAGAATTAAACAATTATTTGATAAAAAAAAGCAAAATTGTTTACTTTTTTTTCCTTTTTTTTTTGCAGGAAAACTTAACAGGACCGAGGCATGTATTAACTTATCGAAAGAAGACTGGCTTTTGCAGAGCACTGTATTCCGGGGTTGATTTAGACTTTACGGCGACTGTAAATAAGAAACAAAGCGACCGGTGGCATACTGTCACATGTATAATAATTCACGAGTTTAAAATACAGAAAAATTATTCCCCAAATCCATTAATATCAGATGTTTGCTTTTCGAACAATTTTTATTCCGAGAGAACAAAACTGTTTTTTTTTTTCATAATAAATGTGTAATCCGAATGCCTTGATTATATCTGATTTTCAAAAGACAAATTAGAATTATAGCTACAATGTTTAAGACAAGTACTCACGAATAATAATTCCACACACGATTAAGACTGACAAAGAAAAGAATCTCAGTTCAGATGTGTATGACACAACTGAAACTATCGTAAAAACACTACACAAGCTTTAAATACGAAATGTTCTCGGGAATTTTTTAAAGAGAAAAGTAGTGTGTAAGTAATCTATGATTGTGTTGTCGGAAAGTTTTACACCGGTAGAATCTTACAAACAATAATCAACAATGATTTTACGTCGACAGTTATTTGCATTTTAGTCCGTTGACCCACAAAAAGCAGCACTACTATCCACATATATGTAGCAACCGCTTTAAATATTTACGTCTGTCAACGTCACTTATGTATGGGTAATGTTTGAGATTCTTCTATAGATTAGAAAGATTTCCCTAACGTCTTCATTTCTTAGTAGGAAATAAATATAATCAATTTACAGAATTGTTTTCCCTCGCTGAAGCCAAGTGCCACGCTTAAAATGTTTTAAGAGGATTAATTAAAGTATTAGCAAAGCCTTCACTCACCCTCAAATAAAATCCATCTAATCTTAAATATAGATTCTACTTAATAATGACGCGGCGTTTTCACAAGATAGCCATTATTTTCCCAACATTGATAGTGGCAAATTGCCAACGTGACGAAAAGCCACAATATTTAAAGTTATCAATTGAAATATACATCGAGAGATTTATACCGATGCAAATATGAATCAATGTGTAATATTATGTCGTAAAGGTTCGGTTATATTTTAACACAATAACGATTTGCAAATACTCAATTATAATACTGAACCTAAATCGTTTTTTTTTACTTGAGGGCCATAAGTAGGTCTATGAAAAGGAAATAGTCTTTTAAATTATTTGGACTATCGAGTATATATCGGTTAATATTTTAATAATATGTTTTTAGATAGAGTGATGATGTTCTTGATTGATTAGGTCGTGGATATTAAATGAAACTATATCCGATGGTGAGGTCCCATCTTGATGGCTTTGGGGAGTGTAGAGCCACTCTTTATTTGCCATGGCTCCCAGGTCAACTCTGACCAGAAGTGGTAGGTCCTCTGGGGGTCCCAACTATGGGATAAATAGAAACCGACTTGAAAAAGATATATTCTATTTAAAAAAAAAATCTTAAAAATCATTTGATTTGGCGTACATAACCTGAAAAGGGTTGATATACTGTAAAACAAGAACAACCAACGAACCAAATGAACTGATTAACTGTGTCTAATAGTGTCGGATATATACTCAAGAGTAAACGATAAAAAATATTCTCTTGTCATTGCCCTAGTCATCACTTATCAAAGTCCGAATGGTGAATAAATCTAATAAGGTAGTGTAGGAAGCATTAATGGTGTTAATTCGGGAGAATTTATTTATTTATTTATGGGGCGGCATAACAAGAACTTGTTCATATAAGACTTGAAGGCTACCATATTGCATTGAACCGAGAAGATGGCCATTGTAACAGTGTTCAACGTATGTTATGGCTGCAGGTACTTTAGCATATTCTGTGAAAGTTTGGCAAAAGGGAACCATAGATTAGAGTTCAGTTGAGTATTTGTTATTAAAATAATTTTTTTTAAATAAGTATATATCTTCTCCATATATATATATATATATATATATATATATATATATATATAGGCATCCACATAAGTACTGTCCTATATATATATATATATATATATATATATATATATATATATATATATATATATATATATGTATATATAGGCATCCACATAAGTACTGTTTCGCTGTATCATAGCTCATCAATGCGGCTGAACACGCAACTACCTCAAACCAGGATCAAAACCCGACCGCCCGTATAACAGTACAGGTTTCGAACCATTACTCTAAACGGCAGCATCTGTGCAGGTAGTGAATCAACGAGGCTTTAACATCACTCGAAGGACTAAGACTGATTTGTTTGCACGAATAGCATCGCTTGATAAGCTAATGGTATATTGTGTATCATTTCCAATATGCTAAACTCAAGATAAAGAGTATTATAGTCATCCGCGTACAGTACTATGTCGCAGTATTACAGCTCATCAGTGCTGCTAGACACGCAACTACCTCAAGTAGGATATATACATACATATACGAATATATATATATGTGTGTGCATCTCTCTCTCTCTCTCTCTCTCTATATATATATATATATATATATATATATATATATATATATATATATAGAGAGAGAGAGAGAGAGAGAGAGAGAGAGAGAGAGAGATATTCTTACTGCAGTAGAACACTTCAAGAAATGATTGGGGTTATCAATTATCTCAGCACTCACCAATGATGACTGCCCCTCCCCACTATACAGGATGATGGTCCTCGTCGTTCTGAGAGACGAACAAAACAGTATATATATATATATATATATATATATATATATATATATATATATATATATATATTGATTAAAATGATTCATAATTTTTAATTAAAAATCAGTTTCACAAGGAAAAAACAAGCAAAATAAATAGTTTGTACGATCGCTTCCGAAACGATGTTTTTATTGAAATAGACAATCTTTCCTGTAACAATAATATCATAAAAAGGGTTTATATATATATATATATATATATATATATATATATATATATATATATATATATATATATATATATATATATATATATGTATATAAATAAATATATATATATATATATATATATGAACAAAGTCTACACATCAGCAAAATAATGCGGGTGGGGGTGGGGTTAAAGAGACCAAAATTAACTAGCGTTTTTGTATTGATACAGATATTACTTTTTTCTGCCCGTTTTTTAAAGTTAGTTCTTATTTTAGTCCATCTTTTTCTCGGCAACGAGAGAAGGTAAGAGCAAACAAAGAGGAAGAAGAGAAAAGAAATTATATATATACATATATATATATATATATATATATATAATACTGAAAAAATATATATAACACTGATAACACTAATTATCCCCTCCAAACCGATCCTGCTACAATTACTGTCCTACCCTCTGTTCATCAAAATGGACAAAATTTAAATTCTCCTCCCAGTATAAATCAACAAATTAATATTAATTCTCGACTCCTAGCTATTAATAAAACATATACATACATAGGTGCTTCTTCAACTTTAATAAAGAAAAGAATTTCAAACCACACTTCTTCTTTTGATTACCAAAATTCAAATAACCAGTGAACTTCTCTAACTACACTGGTTAAAAAGCCTTACTCTGCTAATACCCACTTTTCAATTAAATGGACCATCCTAAAAAAAGTTAAGTCTTACACTCCAGGATCTAAGTCTTGTCACCTCTGTACATCTGAAGCTATAACTATTATAACCTCCCCTCAAAGTAGTAATATAATAAACCTTAAAAACGAACTGATCTGCTATTGCAAACATATGTCCAAGTTTAAATATGGTAAATTTGAAATCACATAGGTATTAATTTAACCCTTCAAATATATATCTTTTCCCATAATTTTTTTAAATATAATCTTACCTTCTAAGCTTTTTATATTTTTAATTTTATTTGCTTTTTCTTTATTTCTTTGGCTGGTTTTCCATCTGCTGTCTCCGTTTTATGGTATAAATATACCTATTAATTAAATATATACATCAACCTACTCATTTTTATTCTATGTATTTATTTACTTATATTTTACTATATGCATTTACATACAAATTTATTTGCCTTATTCCGGTGGTTGTAGATACCGGCCTATCCTTCCCCTTATTTTGTATGTAAGTATGCATGCTTTTGTTTAACTTGTATATGTTTTTGGATATGTGTATATATTTATGCATGCGTGTGTGTTTGTATATGTATGTGTGTGTGTTATTGTATATGTATACATATATGTATATATATTTATATGCGTATGTGTATATATATGCATGTATGTGTGCATTTGTGTGTCTGTATGTATGTATATGTATATATGTGTGTATGTATGGGTGTACATATATTATTTTCTATTTTTTTATTTATTTACTTTCATTTTTTATATATATATAACAGAAACCCCATTTCATAAAATTAGCCATTTATTTGTTCTGATCAGTTTTCTTAATTTAATTCTGGGACTTTCACGTGCATATCTAAGCTGACCTAATTATTAACGCTAATTCTCGCGCTTCTTGTCTGGGTCAGTTTGCCCTTGCTTTTCAAATTTAAATCTTCACCGCTTTTCGAGTGTTTTTTTTTTAAACCTTAATTTTTTTTATTCATCCAGCCTTGACAGACGTGTTTTTAAATATTCTCTCCAGTACTTTTCTTTTAATGATTTGGAATTCATTCCATTAGCGCTTTTTCCAAGGAACTTTGCCTTTTGGATTATTTTGGACCATTTGGAATTTACCTATCGGATTGAAATTTTAAATTCTACCGTTTTGGATTTTACCATTTTTGGATTTTTACCCTTCACTGGACTGTCCATTCATGTGAAATCTTTTTATTTTTATTTTTATTTTGCCTCCTGTTCCCCTCACCTCCCCCTTTTTTTACCAAGTAAGATCTGTGACTTACTTGTAGTTTCATTAAATACCTTTATATGCAAAATCCGATCCTGCATTTTGCTAATTCTTGCCCTCTGATGAGGAGAGTATTTCTTCGAAACTCCGCGGATTAAGGACTATCCACTTATCTTGTGTTTCCTTTTTTAAAATTAAATATGTTTTTAACTCTTTTTCAAGATGTCTTTTAACATGTTTTATTAATCATTTGTTCATTCATATATATATATATATATATATATATATATATATATATATATAAGTATATTTTAATCTTTATCCGCATACATATATGTTTCATCGATGCGCAGAGCTTTTTTCTTGAAAGTATATTAAGTCGGTCAAAGGGTTTAAACGCCGTACACTAATCACTTTTATTCGAAATATAAGCGCTATAAACAAATCGAAACATTGCAACAGATATGCGAAATGTTGTGAAATATACACATATGTTATGCCCGGTCATAAAACACGCTTTAATATAATATTTAATTTGTCCGGATTTCGTATATTTCCTTAGAGAGTCGTGATTTCCAAAGTAAAAGAACGTATTTGGATGCCGTCAGCTCGAATCGAAACCAAAAGAAAAACTGTAACAATAAAAGCTGATAGATTTATCACTGTACCAACGTGACACGTATATGGATTGATAAAAAATAAAATACAAAATTTATAACGTTTTTTTTTTCAATTGTAACCAATATTAACGCCTTAAAAATATTTAAACAGGCTAAAGACCAATAAAATAACAGTCCACAAAAAATCATTTGATGGCTCATAATGCGGCTCTGGGAGTTATAGTTTTGGAAGAGAGGGAGCTGAGATATTAGACGGAGAGACAGACATAGTGAGTTTTATAAATTAGACTAATGGGTAGGGGATCACCAGTTTTCCCCGATCATAAATCACGGTTAAATATGATATTTAAATTTGTCCACTTTTCGTATATCCTCAAATGAGCTTGTAATGGATGTTGCAACCCAACCTCCGGTTTGCGACTTCCGGTTGCGATGTTACATGGAAAGGTATGTCCCCTTTCCATGTAAATAAGAAGAATATTCAATAAGTAAACATGAAATTAGGATGAACCTAGAATCGAACCCCATAGGCAAAGTTAAAAAATGGAATGTGAGATATTAAGGTCATTGTTAATTCTTTTAGGAATCTGATTATGGAATACGTCAGCAAAGGAATGAACAATGCAAATTAAATTATATTGTTTAAAAATAGGTTGGGTTAGAATGGAGGATTCTTTTGTTTTTCAAACGCGTGTTTTGGACAAACATATGCATAGCAACGTAAAATTAGTCACGTTTTAAAAACACACTGATGGGTTCGAATTTTAACATTTCGTCAGATGTTTTCATGGGGAGGACGCTGTGATTTTTTTCATTTAAATTCCTGTTTTAATCTTTAAATCAGCTTTATGATTGTTCAAATTTTTGTTTTACTCTGGAAAAGTGGTACGTTCTTTTAACAAAGCGCTGTTTTCTCTTAAAGTCATCTTAAACAAAGATACAGAAGAGAATAATTTATTACGGATTGTAAAACGCGCAGGAAGGAAAAAATATAAACATTTACTGAAATTAAAAATTAAAAACATAAATGAAAAATCATTGTTATAATATTCATAATAGAATGCAACTTACTATTATATACTCATACAAATACTAGTGTGCCTCTCGAGGTTACCCGGTCGTACACTACACTTATATATAACATTTCAATTCATTCAGATTGTGTATTGATTATTATTGAATCAATCTTCGATTTATTATTTTATATTACGATGAATAATTTGCCCGGTGAACAAATTCGAAAATAAAAGATAATGATAATAGTGTTCAGCAAATTCCTTCTGTGTTTCCTTGCAATCTCACGTCAGCTGATATTTAGGCTTGACAATGGATACCCTGAAACACTCAAATCTGATTAATGTTTAGTCTTAAAATATGCAAATGAGGAAAAGATTTGCGGCGATTTAAAATAGTACTTTTCCATTATCGATAATTTAACTCATTATCTAGAAAAAAATTAATAAAAATTCTGCAGTTCATAAAGCTCTAACAGGGGATAACCGATCTGTAGTTCAATGCTCTACTAATTAAGATAAAATGATTTGCGGAGATATTATTGTTTCCTTGGCCAGTGTAACGTAAAATATCCCCCTGCTATATTTATTGTATTTAATCTATGAAGAATAAAGACCATTTCAAAGATCAGATTTTTTTCGATAATTATTTGCTGCGATTTTATTGTTACCCTTAATCGGTGGAACGTAATATGTTCCCCTATAGAAATTCGGTTTTGTTTATATAATAAAATCAATTCTATTTTATATAAGTATCTTTTCGATTTCTGATGCGTATCTGATAAATTTCTGTATAAAAATATCTAAGCAAACTGCTAGATATATACATTATCTTTCCGTGAAATTTGCAAACGACAAACTAGGGAGTTTGAAAACATATGAAGAGGGAATTCACACACAGTATGCAGTATTAAATTTCCAAAATAATTTACAATCAGATTGTTTTTAATTTTAAGGAAAGAAAATGTTAAAACATCTCTTTCTCTAGTAAAGCGAATTGGTCAAAAGTTCGAAATAGAACGCTCGATAAAAAGAACATCCGGATCTGGTCGCCCTAGCGCATCCAACTTGAAGGACTACCACAGGTTTTAATTAACTGTTTTGAAGAATTGAAAGAAAACTTATGATGACCATAGCAAAGAATTCAAAACAGGGGCTCGAAATTCTCTTTCTAGATATACAATATCTAGACCGAATAAAATAAATTACATTTTCTTCTAAAAGATGTGCAAAGAAGACATTTTTATCTAAGAAGAACATCAATGATAGAAAGAGATTTTCTCGTGTTATGGCAAGAGAGATACAGACTTGTTCAGGAATATGGTATGGTTACATGAATCAAGATTTTGTCTTGGTAGTGATGCTCACGGACGGTGCATTCGAATAACTGGGGAAATATTTTCACAACCCTTCATGAAAACGACAGGTAAACACTGTAATGGTTGGATAATGGTATATGGAACTTTTTACTGCAGCAGGCATTGGAGAACTTATTAGATGTGAGGTGTCAATCAATACAAAGGAATGCATTCGAATATTAGGAATAGGACTGTCACCAAGTATCCCGAAGCTGAGAATATCGCAGAACATTATTTTTTCAACATTATAATGCGCCTGCACATACTGCTAAATCACAAAAAAATTTTTTCTGATAATTCAATTGATTTGATGTTTTAGCCAGGTCAAAAACTTTGTTTAAAACCAATCGAGAATATTTGGTCCATAATATCCCGTGTATTGGCTGAGAAAACCTTTTTTCGAACAATGACAAACTGAGGGCAGCTTTGCAAAGCGAATGGAAGAACATCACCTCTTCACAGAGTTCTACTTTTGTTTAGAGCATGTGTAAAATGATGCGATTCAATAATAAGCATTATAAAAAATAAATATCTTGTTCTGTGTTATTAGTCTCGTTTAAGTCTCCTGGTTCACTTTGTATTTGTTCAATATAGCTTTTAGTGCAATAAAATGTAGAAATTTTGTTTGGAACATTTTCTTTTGCTCACAGGTGTATATATATATATATATATATATATATATATATATATATATATATATATATATATATGAAACCAATCAACAAAACAATTATATATATATATATATATATATATATATATATATATATATATAATTGTTTTGTTGGTTGGTTTCCTAGATATACATCCGAGTAAACGCGTGATTTTTAAAAAAATGCTCAATTGAGGGCACTATACTGCCAGCTCTATACTGCCTAACTGGTATTCCACCGCCACATATCATTCGAGATATCATCACCAGAATAGAACAGTACAAACAGCTTAACGACAACAGGCACTCACTGTTTGGCCACCAATCAGTAAGACCAAGATTAAAATCTCGCAGTAGCTTCATCAATATAGGGGGAAATCGATCCCAGGCAATCTGCCTCCTATAGGATGGAACGATGGTGAGTCTAGAACAGCAGGAATAAAAATGAAGCCCTACCAGACCCAAAAGAAACACTTCCCCGGGGTTCAAACCTTGGTAGAACAAACTGGGTGAGTCTAAATAGAGCCAGAGCCAAAGTAGGCAAAACAAAAGACAATCTCCACAAGTGGGGCCTAGACACCTCACCTTTATGTCCATGTGCAATGGAACAGACGATGTACCACCTTAGGGAAAACTGCCGATTGTACCCTCATCGTTCAAACCAAGACCTTACGGAGGCAAACAGAACTGCCATGCGATGGGTTAATTTCTATTGCGATGAGATATGATGATGATTGAGGACAGAGCAGGTATATAATGTGTTTATCATATAAACTTTATTTGTTACATACACCTACATATGTAAAAAACGATGTGTGCATAATGAACAGACTATATGTATATATATATATATATGTATAGAGAGAGAGAGAGAGAGAGAGGGAGAGAGAAAGAAAGAGAAATGGGTGTGTGTCAGTGTGTGTGTGGGTGGGTGTTTTTGGATATATATGTGTGCACGTGCATCCTTTAAAACGTTAAAAAGTGTTTCCTTTATTTATGAAGTTAGTTTATATATGCGGTCAACAGAACTATCGGCTACGATAATATTCATTGTAATAAAGGCAGGACATGCATAAACTGCAATACAGCCACACCAGGGAATGCGATTTTGTGAGTATAAAACATGAAAAAGAAGACATGAAAAAACCCCCAAAGGAATGCGAGGTTCTGTTTTAAGTTTTCACCGAAGTAAAATATTCACTTCTGTTGGCATCTGAACATTTATATGATCATGCATTTGCATATTCGCTTTTTTTTTCTTCTTCATCATCCACTTGCAAATACACACACTTACACCCCAAAACAAACAATGTTGTACAATGATACAAATACCGGATTCTGGGACAAGTCTACAGAATACTCTGACTGTTGCGACTAATGCCAAATGGGAACTTGGTCTCGAAAGTAAATGAGCAAAATCTACATATCTCATCTTTAGTTGCATATTAACAATTCGAATGCATTAGTTTCTTAAACTAGTGCAAGCAACTAATCTTGCAGAAGGGAAACTCTGAAATTCAATAGGTGTCTACTAATTAGTTATACTACAAGTTCAGGATTAAACACACCGTCGAATTTTATGAATAGAATTCCAACTTCCTGAAGTGAGAAAATTCTCGATGAAAATATGCTAACGAGTAAGAATGTAAATGTAATTGGAACAGCTGTTTTGCTTTGAATATTTTAACTCATAGCACAATCCGCTAATAGTAAAAAATTAATTGAATGAATAAGTAATGAACAATAAAAAATAAAACAAAATATTTAAATAACTTACTCAAATATTATATATACATATATATATATATATATATATATATATATATATATATATATATTTATATTTATGCATATATATTTCTGTACAACTATATTTACTTATAATATGCCTCAATCATTATTTAAGAAGCTCAATATAATTACAGAGCAATATAAAGAATAAACGACAACAATTATATTCCAAAATTCATGATGTTGACCATCTCATAAAATATGTCGTAATGGGAAAATAAAAGGTATTTGCAGCGTATCTTGCAATTTTCGGATTTCAATCATGTCTATTCACACTTCAATTCCTTTTTTCCGGATTGATTGTTGCTATACTTCTGATGAGTTAAGGGCATAATAGATTCACTTATTCATATAATAATTTAGTGATTGATTTTGCTTTACGAAACATATAATGTCAAGAATTGTATAAGTCAACTGAATTAAAGGAATAAATTATGAAATGATCAGCACCATGAATTTTGGAATATAACTTTTTCATTTATTCTTTTCTCTCTCCCTATATATATATATATATATATATATATATATATATATATATATATATATATATATATATGTATATACATATATATATATATTTATTATATATACACACACACACAAACATATATATATATATATATATATATATATATATAGAGAGAGAGAGAGAGAGAGAGAGAGAGAGAGAGAGAGCGTTTCCCCTTATAAGGGCTTATCTCCTTTGAATTCTTATTCTCTCTAGGAATAAATAATATCGTCTGAATTCAAAAGATTGGACAGTTAGAGACGCGTTGCTTCATTTTTATTTGCTGTTTAATTTTTAAGTTTTCATTTATATGTGTATATGTACCGAGTGCATGTGTGTATGTGCGTACTTATATAAGTATATATTTAAAACCGACGTGGCACATTCTCATTGGCTATACCTCCACCTCCTCATCCTTCGTTTTCCATTCCCCTTTCCCCGTGTATGTTCATCACTTTCACTACACCGATGAAAATTGAAGGATCCGTCGAAAAGTATCTACCTGTAAAAATGTTTTTAAATTTTTTTTATTATATTATTTTGTATTCCTGCACGTCACCAACTGAAAACGAATAAAGATATAAGCTTTTATCCTTTTCGTATTCTTTTTCATACATCTCCATTCATATATACATATATATATATATGTATATATATATATATATATACATATATACATATATATATATATATATAGATACATATATATATATATATACAAATTTGTTTTTGCTTAATGGTATTTATAATACAACTATATTTTTATTTATTATAAAATAATTTGAACTTGTTTATATATGGTCCGTGAAGGGCATTTAACTACTAAATTTGATATTCTTACATACATTTTAATTAATTTCCTATTATTTTTTTTTCATTTTCCTGACGCGATTATCATTTATAATTAACTATTACCTGTAATTAAATTCATGCAGATATTTTACGTGATTTATACTTGACGTAATGTTTACGTAAAAAGTAATAGTAAACACAAGCTTCTTTTTATATATATTCATGTATAGTGGTGTGTATATATATTACATACATGGATTCTAAGCTTCATATTTAGGTGTTAGTCGGGAAAAATCGGTGCAAAAGTGTGAAAATTATAAAAAATTAATTAGGTAGGTGAATGGCGAACGACGGCATTACTAATATTCATGCGTTTGCTATTGCTTCATGCCTTAATTTTTAGTTTTGCAATTAACATGTCTTCATGGCTCATGCATTTACCTCAAATGAAAAACTAAATCGTTTTGGCTTCGAGTCTCAGTGCTGACCCTCGAGTCAATATTTAAAAAAAAAAAATTGAAATCAATTATACATATTGGGTCCAATATGATATAATAATAAATACAAAATCTGCATAAATATAGATATTATATGTAAATGTATTTTACGACTAGGCAATGCCGAGCGGATTTCTATTATATATATATATATATATATATATATATATATATATATATATATATATATATATACATATATATATACATATATATATATATGTATATATATGTATATGAAAACAATTCAAAACTATAAAAAATATAGTTTACGTTAATATATTGTTCGACAGGAACCTCAAACAATGTATACTGAAATTAACTTAATCTGCGGATGTAAAAAAAAATGCATTCTACGCGTCAGAGAAAAGATATTATCAAAGAAATATCATAGCGTAATCCCCGATACAGTCATGATGAGGTGGGTGAGTTATCTTTTCACGTTTGATGACGATCGACTCCCAAAACAGTTGTTTTATATTGAGCTCTTTTTTGACAAATGACCCCAGCCCCATAACAAAAAACGTTTTCAGGACGACATCAATGGGGAGTTTGGTGAGTTTCAAGTGCCTGTTGACAGTTCGGAGTCCCTCGCGTCTGATCACAAGGAGTTAGGCGTATTGACATACAGGGGCGTAGAACACTTTCAAGCAGCAAAGATAGATCGAGCGAAGGTCAAGAGAGCAGGTAAGAAGCACCGACTCTTGTCACCCAATCATAGAGAGTTATGGATCGTACGTGTATGCACGCCCTCTGTGGTCCTGGGCAGGTCTGGTTAATCTGGTTACGAAAGTGCAGGACGATAAATGCCCCGTTGCTTTTGGTGTCATTCAAACCAATGACCGGCACACTTGTCACGTCTGCTTGAATATAAGCAAGTCGCTAAAAGAGTAACAAGTCATCTTTAATCACATGGACGCTCACGTACAGGGAAAGAGGTACTCGTGTGATAAGACGTCGCAATCATCATATATATTTGAAAACAAATAAAAACTGTAAAAATGTGATTTACGTTTATTTATTATTTATTATTTTGCAGAATACTAATATATATATATATATATTGGAATTTACTAAATCAGCGGATTTTAAAAAGGAATGCGTTCCACTAATCAGAGGAAGATTTTATCAGTTAAATGTTATAGCGAAGATATGACTTTCATGGTACTAGCATTAATTGAAAGATCAAGGCACGAAGACTTGTCAGAAATGCAAAAAAAAAAAAATAAAATAAATGTGAAAAGGATTTATAAAATGGGGGAAAATGTATGAAATCAGAGGATAAATTAAAAGTCAAGTATTTAAAAAAAGCAGATAGAAATACATGAAGAGATGAAGAAATTATCAATACGAAAATATGATATGTAATAATGTTATCATACAAAATCCAGAATTATGCTGTTGACACGCAGACTCAAATAAAAATCTAAAATGTGTGTATTTATCCAAAAACAGTGTAATAATTTAAAAAAGTATGTAATAATCCAAGTATATGCAATTTATGTTAGCAGGAAAATATGTGTGCAAGGAAAAGATAATTTAAATTTATTCAAGTTTTTTTTTTTTTTTTTTTTTTTTACAATCAGGCGCAGTTTAAACAACCTAAGATCTTCACTAGCCGGCAGAATAGGGATAATGTGAATGCATGTTTTCTAAAGGAAATGTATGCATATCATATTTAATAAAATATTGTTTTAGTCTATTAATTGTATTTATGATCAACATCCGAGTAACAGTTCTTATTTCTAATAGGAACTGGCTGATGCACTCGCCATTTTCATCGTAAGTCCGAGTTCTTTCCAATCCTCATGGATTCATCGTCAGCGGCAATATAAATTTATTCTTCTTCAAATTCTTATATAAATGATGCATATATATATGTATGTATGTATATATATATATATATCTGTGTGGGTGTGTGTGTAGACGAGGAGAGAGAAAGAAGAAGAAGAAGAGAAAGAAGAAGAAGAAGAAGAAGAAGAAGAAGAAGAAGAAGAAAAGAAAGAAATGAAAAGTGTACTAAACTTTATCTTGGGTGATATGTAGTATGTATACATAGATTGAAACAAGTGAAAGCATTTAATGGTCGCCTACGCATAGTGTAGGTCTTAATCATAATCAAATGTCTGGAATCAAAGCGAAACACACACTCAATACATCCGTTGTTTCCGTTATTCCTTTATAGCATCCAAGTTATCTTTCAAATCAATTTTCTTACCGGAAATAAAATATCGTTGGTATAAAATCTTACTCCCTGACAAAAATAAATATCGCAAGTAAGATATTCTGAATTAAATTTCATACCGTGTGACCCCTCGCGATAAAACACAGCAGTTATTCAAGCGAAGAAAAACCTTTTGTATATGGCTCTTTTAATCCGGCATTACGTATTCATGGTCGAAAGACATGCCAGGCTCTTCGTTGGCGTGAAATCGCCAGATCGAATTTGTAGCATCACTTAAGCCGTTCCAGCGTTCGAACGTATTCAAATTTCGTAGAGTCTTGTATAAACCAGCTTGAGGGATTCCGTATGCAAATAGTATAGCCTAAAGCAAGAACTAATGAATATATATGCAGGAAAGAAACCATTCGCCCCAATCTCTATGTCTTCCTTACTCTTTCTGTCTACTACTATCAATCTTTATGTCTGCTCCCCTTAAATCAAATACATAAAGAAGATCCAACGGAATTCTCGAATGTTTACTACTTTGCATTGTAGTACACAAATCAACATTTGATTCTAACTTTGTAAAACTTAATTATTACTGTTAAGAATTCTCGTGAGATAGTTTTGTGAATGGTTTATATAAGAATGTTTGTTCGACTTAAAAGCCGACCGAATCCATTATTGTTACGTTTGAGTAATGCCAGCTTCCTGTGTTAATAGCGTATGTTTTGTACTATATCTTAAACAATATGATATTATATATATATAATTATATATATATATATATATATATATATATATATATATATATGTATAAAAAAATATATTTATAAAATATTTATAAAATATTTTTCAATTTCCCCCCTCCCAGCTAATTTATATATATATATATATATATATATATATATATATATATATATATATATATATATATATATATGTATATATATATATATATATATATATATGTATATGTATATGTAAGTGTGTGCATCTGGATGTATGTGTATTTACATACACGTTTATATATGTATATATGCGTGTATTTTTACGTATCTGTGTATGTGTGCATATATATATGTGTTTGGGTATGTGAATGTATGTTTATTTATATGTATATATATATATATATATGTATGTGTAATCACGCATGTGCTTTTCCCCCATTTTCGTATGTGCATTTGCTGTACATATTTATGCGTGTGCTTGTATTTGTGTGTTACTTATTAAAAATGTTTTTTTTTAATCTATTATTTAAGTTACTTACTTAAGCTTTCACATATTTTATTTTAGTTTATTAAAATAAACCTGTAACGTATAATTTCTACTTTCCCGGCTAATTTATATATATATATATATATATATATATATATATATATATATATATATATATATATTATATTTAATTATATATATCATTATACTATCAAAATAAACCTGTAAAGTATAATTCATTAACTTATTTTTCCTTTTCTTTTATAAACAATAAATATCTTTCAATCTCTCCCCGCCCGGCTAAATTACTTTAAACTCCATTTTCAACCCGTTCCTTCACTAACATTAACTCTCAAACCTGTTGCCATGGTGATCCTTTAAATTAACTGTTACTTATGCCGTTATCAATAAAAGTAGCGTCTTTTAAGTTTAAACCGTTAAAAAAAACGTATATAAGAATTTACACATAATTAATATTTAATTATAAACCCTCTCTTATTTAATACACTCCTACTACTTTAAACTCCAACGTCCTCTCCCTACCACTCCCCCTTCTTTTCTAACTCCCCTTTATCTACGATTTTTCCATTCTTATAACTTAGTCCATCTATGAATTCTGACGATGTTAGTTGGATTTTTTCCTCTCTTTGAGGATTTTCCTCTAGCTGAAACAATTTGTAAACTCATTCTGGACTCACAGTAATAAATGTCCTATATATATATATATATATATATATATATATATATATATATATATATATATATATATATATATATATATATATATGAAACTTTGTCGGTGTGTTTGAGGTCGTTCCTTATAGGCTCCAAAACGGCTGAACAGAGTTTCTTTGAAATTTACAAAACTTTGTGCATAAGTCTGAGAGTGATCTTAGGTAAGTTTTGTCTCAGAATGCCCCCGATAATTACCGAGAATCTATAATCGAAAGTGATATTTTACTTTCTTTCTCATCGTTAAAGATATTTATCCATATCGTTGCTTAGCAACAATGAGAGAACAACGGGAGTGTGAAAAATCTAATGTGGGTTAGTTGATAAGGTGTTTTTTTTATCTTACATTACTTGGTATGTAGGTTCAAACTCCGCACGCAATTTTCTTTTTTTTTTAACTTTTGATACGACTTTAGAATTTACATGTTTTTTAGCAGAGCAAAAGTAAATTACGCTTCTATTTTTGAAAGTCCATTGAACAATCAACTGATCCTTAATGAATTGCAACAGAGTCTACACACATATTTAGTGAAAATGTGATTCAGAGGTTTATTACATGTCAGTTTAACCAATCCGTAGACCCCAACAATAAAGCACTAGTAGTATGGAAATAAACATATGATAGGGATTTTCTCGATACGGGTGACTAATTGTAGGACGATACAGCGACACCCACATAAATTCTTACAACGAATAGAAAGTCGATGTTGATCCTGTGGTTTCTTTCGCATACGATTCTTAACATCATGGCCCATAAAACCTCATAAACGTTGTTTTTTGAGCTGAAACAATGAATGCTAACGAGGCAAATCAGAGAAATTGCTTTATCGTTGGCAAATTGCATTAACTGTTGACACCGTACTGGTCAACGTAACCCCCATTACGTTGATCAGTACGGTGTCAATATAAACGGGATTTTTTTAACATAATTTTCGGATTGCAAATAAAAAATAGGAAAATATTGGAATTACTTAATATACATATCAAAACAAGAATACAAAAGGCATCAAAGCTATCCCCGGTTAAGGGTGAGTAATAATGTTTATATATATATATATATATATATATATATATATATATATATATATATATATATATATATTAATAATCATATTTCTTTATTTGATTAATTACTGCCTTTAGTGTAAAACAATACAGCAATACAAAACGTCTTGTTTAAAATAAAAACATGCGTTCGAGTAAAAAACGATACAAAATAAGTAATTCAATTGTTTCTCATTTATTTATACAGCTATACATCAAGGATCTATAAGATATACTAATGGTACAGTGCAAAATGCATGTGATTGATTCAATTTTTTTCTTGCATATTTTGAAACAAAATAAGAACATTAACAACAGAATAGCAAGACCTTATAATACTTTAAGTTATTGTTTAATTATTAATGTAACCAAAATCAGCTGCGTTTAAAAACAGAAGTAATTTTTATTTAATCTATGAGTTGGTCCCTTTAAACTATGATATTTTATTTCGTTGCTTGAATTTCATAAATGACCATGTCTATGTTTTCTGCTCCCAAAAATGTAAAATATTGTACACTTTTAGGAAAATTGTAACAACTTAATATATTCGCTTATTTTTAAATAGGATATGACTAAAATATATACACGATGCTATAGTTTTTATACGTAGCAACACTAGGTATATACATTCAGTATGTAAATGAACTTTACACTAGCACACACAGATACCCTATGGTCGCCCTGTTTTCCTAATACGATATTATTCTCATGGCATAAAACTAGGGTTATATCTCATCATTTATTTGTAAAATGTCTTATTTTACAAGAATAATATAAGGTGTCCTAAAAGTTTCAACACTCCTTTCCAATACGTGGTTTAGAATGTCTAATTATTTTCAATAAAATGTGGATCATTACAAAAAATTGTTAGCCTTTCTTAAATGATGGATGGATGAATTATTTGAAAGGCGGTTTGAAAGGTTTATTCAATTGGAGGGAGAAGTGCACCACGTTAGATGGTCATGTGACAGACACAGGCTTTGTTTTAAGTTTTGTCGAGACAGGAGAGTAACGATAATAAATGAGTATGTTAAAAAGAAAAAAATGCCGATCCGGATTTTTATTTATTTATTTTCTTTTGTTGGTAACGGCCACGTTAAAATGCAGGCGTTAATTTAAGAGATAAGAGGAATGTTATGACAACATTATTTAATAGACGCTAATTAAGACTTTCCATTTTAGTTTTAATCAGGCATAACACGAATGCAATACCACTCATCTGGATAGATAGAGGCCGCTTTCTAATCAGCATTTTTGCTTACTGACATAGATCCGTGCTTTTTTAAAAGAATTTCTTTTGTTAGAATAGCACGATTACCTTTATTCTCAGTCAAACAAGATTTCTGGATCAGATGGATATTTTCCACACCTGATAAAAAAAGAAATTTCTATTTTGACATTTTATGAGAAAAAATCAGTGTATTCCTACCTTAGTTAGTGCGTGCTTTATAGCAATAAATCCACAATTGTATAAACGCATAGCATCTGTTCTTATACTATTCCTGCTCTTTTCTGTCCTAGATTTGAGAAAGAGAAAATCTTCTGGGTAAATTCGATTCGTTATTTTTGTCCATACATTGAACGTTTTTCTAGCGCCGATCTTTAACGCTTCTCTTTTTGGTAGGTAAGTAAACAGACTCTATCAGTTTTATATTCTTACGAAATTTCTAAATTTTAACTTTCTGTGCTCTGTCAGATAAATAGGAAAATTCGGGACGAAAGCATTTTAAAAATATTAATGATAATCTAGATTTTACGATTTTGTAGAGCTGGATTTCTCCGCATTTAACCGATCTTTTGTTATGTTGCGAGTCTTTAGCTCTGATCACAATGTAGTATATGTAAAGTTGTGTGTCAGAATGAGTATTATGATAAATTATTATTTTTTATGTTAAAAGGATATGTAGAAAAAGGTTTTAAAAGAAAAAAGAATGTTAGTTAAAATATCTTTGTTGAATAATTAACTAGGGAATTGTGGCTCAAGCAAAATGTTATATACAGAGAAAAGTGTAGACAAAACTGGTTTGTAATTTAGTTTAGTAAAAAGAAAAAACTCTGTAGCATGAATAAAACACAAGATCGTCCATTCTGACTGACATAAGAGAGACGTAAGCCAGGAAATGCAGAATAGGGTCACTCTGTAACGGTAAGTCGAGGAGACGTTGTAGTTTGCAACGGAGGTTCCAGGAGACGAGTTTTCCGCTTGCCAAAGTGGACAGGTATTGTGTCTGTGTTTCGGGCCGGCATCTACGGACCAACTAAGGGAAATGTTAGGTCGATTCAGAGCGACGAACTCCAATATGTAAAGAATAAAGTGCCTTCATTTCATGTACCTGCTGCCAAGGGAGAAGGAGACAATGAATAATGTAGGTGTCATGCACACAAGAGTTTATTCATCATTGTTAAACACTGTCCATTTTGATGCCCCGTGCTTTATGTATGAATATGTGACAATCTCTACCTACACATACAAAGACTATTAGATATACACGTGGCTGATCTACACGATCTATATGACAACCCATATTCAAAGAAAAGTAAGTGTCCTTATAATTCGAACTGCTAGACGATAAACGAGCATCGATTACAGAAACACATATATATCTTATATACACTAAACATGCATAGACAAATATATATAAACTTGAAACATAACATTTGTTCGATATGGTAATACAACACCTGTATCGATTTCTGGCCTCTCGGAGAACCCAATAAATATTTACATGCGTTATATTATCGTATGCTATAACAGCAACACATTTTCGATTTTAAACCTCACACGAAACGCAGGTCTTCTATTATATAAATCTCATTTGTCTGTTTAAATACATGTGTATGTTTGTTTGTATATCTGCCAAAATTTCCGACAGAGATGACAGATTTTCATGAGATTAGTATTGTTTTACATCTTGAAGCATCCGACGACAAATAATGAAAACTTGGCTAAAAACATTTCTTCTTTCACCCTCAACTGGACACTTTTCTACACGGAGGGGTCGCTTTTTTTGCTGATATTTTCGAAAGTTATCCTCTCTTTTCGATTAAATACCCTGCATTTAAACCGTCGGCACTTCCAGTTTGGCGATGGACATAATGGCAGAAAGGTAACCTTTCCCTTAAGTTATTTCCCTTCTTCGCGGTATGGGTTCAAGCCTCCTTGCCTACTGCCACCTTTTTTTTTCTCAACACACACCTCCAAACACTCGGGCAACGCCGGGCACCCAGGCTACTCTAAAATATAAGAAACGTTGTTAAATAATCTCGTTCGCGTCTGGATTCGCTAGTCTTTTTGTTCCGATCGACGTTAACGAAAAGATCTGAATCAGTTCTTTCAGTTTCCCAGCTAGACCGTCTTGCTTCATCGGAAAGAAACGAAAAAAAAAACCTTATAAATAACAAAAAGGAGGATAGATTAGATGTTATCTCCTTTTTTGTATTTCTTTCTTGTGTTCTCTGCTTTTCTTTCCCGCTATTACGTTTTAAGGTAAATACATAAACAACTACATACGCTGAATAACAGTGCACACGTGGCTGAAGGCGATTCGCGTTTCAGTAGGAATATCTCGCTGAAAATATCGATAAAGCTCGACGCTCACATCCTTATAAATCAATACCACCAAGAGGGTAAAAAGTTGCACGCACTTTGTACAGATGTGAACCCACACACACACTAAAGGTGAGATAAGAATGTACTGCATCGTTAACAAAAATAAACATATAAATAAGTATGCTTCTTTCTCAGACTTAGCGCAAGACTTTTCCAGTTCAATCTATGATCTTAATGAAACAAAGTGAGTCGGTGTATAATGGGACGATTAGATGTTGACTAATTGGTATTCGACGTTTTTGAATTTTAGAGATGAGGATTGGTTATTCGTATTATTTAGATTAATCGGACTACTATTCTCATCTTGACTGTGATTTTTACAACAGTTCGGTTGATATAACCTTCGATCTACTTCAGGTTTATCTTGTCAAACTCGGGAATATTTCTGTCCAACTCAGAAACTTGGACGGAATTTAAGACGGGATTCTATATTTTCTTCATGGGGGTAGCATTCTATTGTTTCATCAGTCATGCCTGGATAGGAATGTGCAATTGTATATTTCGATTGTACATACTAAGTATTGAACCTTGAAGGGGATGATCACTTTAGAACTATTTTTTCCAATAACTGTTCGCAGTGCTCTAATGGCGCTTGTGCACATTTTTTGTAAATATCACTATTTATCACTAATTTTTATTACTATATACATATATTCATATATATATATATATATATATATATATATGTATATATACATTTACATATATATATGTATAGAGAGAGAGAAAGAGAGTGAGAAATAGATAGATAGGTAGATAGATATTTTTTTATTACTTGTATATGTTATCTTTTATTTAACGGCTATTATATACCGGTTCCCATATCTTATGAAATTATATACTAGGTCCACTTAGTAATTTGTTATTTCCCAGCATATGTGCTGCTTCTTTGAGTCGTCTTAGTCGCCTCCATTCTTCTCTGTCTATTTTTTTTTTACTTTGTCCCATATTGGTAAATGGTTTCCATTTTCCCTCAAGATATGGTCAGCCATACCAGATCTTCAGTTTATCCACATACGACGGTTTTTCGATGTTTTTTAACCGTACTTTTAATGGAGTACATGTTACACCTTTGTATTTTTTTTTTACTTTTACAGAGGTTCTCATACACACAGTTTGATTTTCTAGTGAAAATAATAGTCCGATGAATCAAATAATAATATTTCATTGGTATTTATCAACACCACCGACTACGATATTATAAAGTGGAAAAAGATTTTGTGATTATTATAAGAATTTCAGGCGGAAGTCAGGACACACATAATTTAAGGTCGGCGATATCATATCTGGAGTTGGGAGTTTTAAAGTTAGAAATACGTGCAGGCGGGTTGTCTCCAATATTACTAGATCTAACAAGACTTGATATTCGTAATTCTCCCCCTCTCTCTCTTTCTCTCTCTCTCTTTCTCTCTCTCTCTGTATATATATATATATATATATATATATATATATATATATGTATATATATATGCATACATATATATGACGTTCTTTCCATCTATCTATCTATCTAACTATCTATCTATCCTTTCTCTCTTAACCTTGGTCTCCATTAGTCCAACGCATACGAACGATGTTTTGTGTGATTGTTCTGTTAAATAAAAATCATTATTAATGTACATCTGTGTCGCAGCGGTTTTCTTTCTAAAAACAAGCAAGAACGTCGGCTTTCCGATGACTGTATAAGTGTCTATAAACGTATCGGTAAACGAGAATATGACAGACAGAATAGATGAGAGTAATGCACCCATAAATTTTCAAGAGTCTATTAAGAAATAACGCCGTGTTCTTGGTATCACCTTTTATATTATCAAAGAAGAATTTAATTATTTTATTTTTATTTGATTACGTTTTATCTCGACGAGATTCTTAAATGTCACACGTTTCCCATCTTTATATAACGTGACATTTTAACTGATGGGCATATGTAATTATTAAGGGTTAAGTAAAAAATTCAGTATTCAAAGTTAAGACGCCCGAAGTGAACTCGGTTTACCTAAATAGCTTTTTGTTATTTTTCTATATATTTGATATCATGCAATTGTTTTAAGGATTTCCACCGTTTTTTAAATCTGGTTTATTATGTTTGGAAAAAGTATACTTCGTCGTATTTCAGTAAGTATTGTGCTTATATATCAATGTCTGCATGATGTGTATATGCATAACATAAAATCGCGTTTTAAAATCACATATGTGCATGTATGTGTGTGTGCCTATCGTATATATACGATGTTTAGTTATATACATTTACTGGTATATATATATATATATATATATATATATATATATATATATATATATATATATATATATATATATATAATTTAAAGGAGATTAGAACAATAGTCTACAGAGCTGAGTGTATTTTAATGTAAAAGTGAAATTACTAGTTTAATTAAAATACAGGAAATATATATATATATATATATATATATATATATATATATATATATATATATATATATATATATATATATGAATGGAGAGAGAAAAAAAAGACGTGTACCTGTATGTCATGTGTGTTTTTTAAAATATGTTTATGGATATATACTAATCAATCACACTAGAAGCTGGTGGAGGATTTAATATAAATAAAATTAATTCCAAACTAGAATGGACTGTACACAATGTGTATCTTTATGTATAAGTATATTAAGGGCATTTTCTTCTTTTATGCGCATATTTCATTTTTACCATAATAATAACAGGTAATGCAAGACACTTGGGATTTATTCTTAGATAGACGTGTGACTCTATTGAACATTGCCTATTGAACAATCGTATGTACTTTTCAATTTTATCTATCTAATTTGCATACACACACACACACACACACACACATATATATATATATATATGTATATATATACATATATATATATGAGGGAAGAAATTCATGGTGTCTCAATATAAATGGTATATATAAGATCTAAAGCGAGTGGATGCTTCGTCATTTCTTGATGGGAAGCTAAAATGTACGTACAATCGCAAGTTTTCATATAATTGGTTTCAAGTCTGGATTGATCATATATTTAATCATGTCCTTAAGACATCAAGACAACTTTCTAAACCTAAGAAAATAAATGATTGATATTAACTAATTTCGAATTAAACTCAACCAATTAGCATTTGATATATTAAGTACACAAATATTATTTACATATTACTTAGATATATTTACATTTAAAATAAAAAAAAATACTAAACTGATAAAATAATGCAGCAATCATCACATCTAGAGAACTCGGTTTGTAACTTGGACATATTTTATATAACTTTACAATTTAGATTTTATGCCCAAAGAATTGAATTCCCCATTCTGTTTAAAATAAGTAATACTACTCTAATTGTTTTTGATACAAGTTGTAGGACGTAAGCCTTGTCATATATACAGGGGTCGTTCCAAGGTAAATCTTTATAATTTTAAATTAAAAACATTTAAGCTTTATTAAGACAGAAGAAATGAGTGATGATTTTTTCATAATCTATATTTTTGCATAGTTACAATTATTACTTCCCCATGGGCAGTTGCCCCCGAATTCATTGACACTTCTCTGATCTTGAGGCATGTCCGCGAAAGGCGTTGCTTCCTTAAATTGTCACACTGCGAATAATTGCAAAGAATAGGTGAAACTTTCAGATGATTGGTGCATAAGTTTAGTTATCATAACAATGTAATCCCCATATATATATATATATATATATATATATATATATATATATTTATATATATACATATATATATGAATATATATATATATATATATATATATATATATATATGTGTATATAGCCGCACTGATGAGCTGGTATACAGTGAATAAATGTATATATATATATATATATATATATATATATATATATATATATATATATTCCAGAAAAAGAATGAAACACTAGTGTATTTAGTTATTTAATAATTATTATAGTAAATGATTACGTAAACCCCTTTAAAAATCACGTTTTAACGTTGAGCACTTTCAGATGAATTAAAAAGTTGGTCAATTTAGCTATTATGCGGAGGGCATCATCTAATGATTAGATCCCTGTGACTGATGTTAAGAATATTTAATAAACTAAATTTTTAAAAGTCAACTACATTTCTCACGGTTAAGGGTAGCCGAATGGATATGGTCCTCGCTAATGAAGCAAGAGATGGCTTCTGTCGCTGCTCTCGAATCTAGCGACTGGTGTTAATCGTGACACTCTGCACTGAAGATTCCAAAGAGGATTTAAAACTTGTGCCCCTATTAATTTAATAATTATTATAGTAAATAATAATATAATTTATATTTAAAAGATATGTTATTTGACTAATACAGAGTACTATGCAATGATTAAATCATGACATATTAATAGATCGATAATGCAGATGTGTATAAAAATTGACCTAAAAAAAAAAAACAACCAGGTCCATAGAGAAATTTTTCCTGCGGTAATTTATTACAAAGCTGAGATTAAATGTGAAAAATTGGTTCTTGAGAAATTTCATTTGATTTTAATGCCAATCTGAATAAGATGGTGTATTTCCAATGTCTATAAATAAATAAGTCGAAGACATAGATAGCTAAAAATATTAGTAGATCGATAAACACAGATAGATAGATAGATACGATACGATACGATGGATTACTACAAGGGCTGTGGCAGTAGAATATTCATTTTATAGTTTGGACTCTTCAGTATATATCCGTTAATATCTTGCATTTATTTTATATAGACTGATGTGGTTCTCGGTTGATTACCTGTGCCTTACTTCGTCGGATATATACTCGAGAGTCAAAAAATCAAAAGAATATGCCCAACTTATTACTAATAAATGTTTGATAAACTGTTATTTTTTTTTCAAGTAAATCCAACTTTAATAAAGCATGCATTGTATAGTACTTACTGCAGCTTTATATTTGAATTAAAGAATTAAAAATGCCTGCCTTAATCATGCGAATACATCCCTGTGATGAAACATTCTTTGGTAATAACGATGTTCTAAGAACATTGTTCTTAGAACTGAAGACGTGTAGCCATTTCCCTTACAAGGCGGTGCATTGTCACTCGACCAGCGATAAAATCGGTGAAGTTTTCATAGCCAAAAATAAAAGTAAAACAAAAGAACATCTCGCTTTGTTTGCGTTCGCATATTCTTATGCGTTGGCACTTGATTGCATGAACGATAGCGCCGACCCATTAGCGTTATTGCAAGCAAGCGACAGGGAAATCAGAGTCAGACATTTTATTTACTTGGCAAACGCATCTTATTTACACACACATACATACACACATACATATATACATATATATATATATATATATATATATATAAATATAGATAAATAGGTAGATAGATAGATAGGTAAGTAGGTAGGTAGGAAGATAGATAGGTAGGTAGGTAGATAGATAGATAGATGTATAGATAGATAGATAGATGAATTGATAGATATGTGTGCAGGTGTTAGTTCATGTCTTTGTATGAAATCTATAAATATAATAGAACTAAATATTAATTTAATTATGTGCAATTTTTAAACTACATGCCTAGAAAACAGATCTATTAAACGTAACATTATATTGATAATACACAGGGAGAAAAAGCATCGTCACTAGAGTCAGTTCACTTAATGATGCTGGGTGATGTGTTACGGAGATGGAAACGATAACGAAATAGCAATGTCTTATGCACGGCATGAAAAGAAACTTGGATAATATAAAGATCTGAATCAGTCCAGTCATTAGAAGAGCAACCAGATTTACAAAAAAAAAAAAAAAATATTAAACTACATCAGAAAATATAACGGAAAATCAAGTAGAATAGAAATGCAAGCAATTGTATGAAACAGGGTTTTAAAATGTACAAAATATTTCTCAATTAATATGTATGGAAGCAGGTGCTAGTCGGGCGTAAGATAAATAAGAAAGTATAGTCCTATGAAGTTTTACGCATTTATGATATATATATATATACATATATATACATATATATACATATATATATATATATATATATATATATATATATATATATATATATATATATCATAAATATATATAATACGCCGCGTAAATTCCTAGTGGTAATCAGTTATACATATCGAACACTAACCATTAATATAAAATTTACTCAACAATTGCCTTCACTATGTGTCTGCCAGTTTTAGTCGGTTGTCGAGAAGAGACCGTTGTCACATCTGCAAGTGTACTTTTTTCAGTTTACAACTATTCCAGAGAAGTCGTTTATAAAATAAGAAATGTTCACAAGATTGAAGTATAGACCAGAGCCGAAATAATTCTATGTTCTTTGTATCAATGGTCATCATAGAAAACCTTGTTCTTAGTGAGACTGCAGATATGCACTTAAGAGTGTTTGCGCTAAAATTATTATGGCAACAGTTTCCCAATCTCAAACTACCCCTCTCCTATGGCAATTCTGTTTTATACCAGTTTCAAGTATATATATATATATATATATATATATATATATATATATATATATATATATATATATATATATATATATATATATATATATATATATATATATACCCGCGCAAAAGTTCCCGTCATTGACTTGGTTAAAAAGCAGCCTACAGAAAATAGACTCTGATTTATGAAAGTATGATAGGTTATAAAAATGAAGGGTTGTAAAGAGATACCTTCGAATTCGGGGGTATCAAATCCAACCTGCCGACGCAACCACCGCTGACTGTTGTTTCTACTGCTGTTGCCTTTGCTGCTGCTGGTTATTAGGAGCTGCTGCTGGTTATTAGGAGTTTTCACAGAGGTCATCAGAGATCTCTCCTTGAAACGGGCTTCTGGTGTTTCATGGAAGCTTAGTGACAAGTCACCACAGATTCCCAGTACTCTCCACCTCTTTCGATATAGAATTTGCATATACGTTTATATTATCGCTAAAGCTGCTCGCCATTGATTTCTCGTTGGCAGCGTCTATTGGTCTTCACGGGAATTTGGGTTGCAATAAGCCCTCCAAAGGTCCCAGTTCTAGTTGTAGTATCCAGCGGAGACCTGTTCAGAGCTTTCTCCTAAGTTTTCCGTTATAGTACTAATAGTAATAATAGTAGTAATAATAGTAGTAATAATAATAATAATAATAATAGTAGTAGTAGTAGTAGTAGTAGTAGTAGTAGTAGTATGATAATAACGACCGATTGGAAGGCGGCATTTGCTTAACTACATGTAGTTACATGATAAAATGTAATTAGTGCACATTAGGACGGAGGTTAAAAATACGGAGAATTAATGAAAATTTTAAAGTCAATAAAGTCCTCGGTTCCAAGGAGTTAGTTTAAAAATTCATTTTAAATTACATCCAACATATGCAAGCATTCAAATGAGTAAGTAAACACGATGATGATGATGATGATGATGATGATGATGATGATGATGATGATGATGATGATGATGATGATGATGATGGTGATGGTGGCACAGTGACATCGACGACGACGGTCATTATCATGATGATGAGGAGGAGGAGGATTCGATATCTTGTCGTTTTTAGACTTAAATATATTTAAAAAAAATTCTTTGTTATTAAAATCTTTCATGTATTTTATTTTATTATTACTGTTTTGCGCCTTTCATGTTTTTCTTCATTCCTTAATATTTTTTTTCATTGATCTTTGTTCAGTTCATTTTTTTACATGTGAATTATTTGCATTTGTTCGTCTTAGTCTTTCTTCCAATATTCCATTTCGCCGTTCCTTCTTTGAATAGAATCCAGTTTGATTCCGAAGAATACAACTCTGGATCATTTCTTCAATTCACAATGCAAGGCGTACATGCCGGTTGATTAATTACCCGTTAAACATAATCGATTCCATACCCCATATCGATTCCTTACGCACTTATAAATGTGTAAAAATACGCTCTCTGCATACAAATACGCACACGCACACATACACACATATATGTATATGTGTGTATATATATATATATATGTGTGTGTGTGTGTGTATGTATATTTAGTGAGGAATAAAGAGACCAACTGTAACTCTGTATAACTCCACTGTATAATATTCATTATCTGCAATATCAAAAATTATCAATCAATATGTTTTGCACAATGGAGCAGTGAATATTGTCAAAATGAACACATCATACATTTGTAATCTAATATTGATATTAGTATTCTGCCACTGTTTGATTTATAAAATTACTAATAAATATTAATATTACTAGCATGACATATTTGTAATCTTTCTATAATTTGTTATTGTTATTAATACAACTATGGCGTTTGAATACCTACTTTTGTATCTAGGCACATTCTTGTGTTCAAACCTGTCATCAGATCAATTAAGAAACGATGAACCTGACCGATACAAGAAAATTAAAAATTTGGGAACAGTAAGCGCTGTATGTGCTATCCGTTTAATTAGGCATTGTTCATAGGCATACTTGATATATATATATATATATATATATATATATATATATATATATATATATATATATATATATATATAAAATGGGTTAAGAAAATCCAACGAAAGAAAGATGTATATTTAAATAAGGGAGTAATAACCAACAATGTGTATTTTTTAACATTATTTTATTATTCCGTGTTTTGGTTTTTCATTGAGAATTCTGTTTGGATCATTGTAATAATGTTTTTAAATCATTGAAATCGTTTTTACGCGTTTCAGACGTTCTGTGAAGCGTCCTCGTCAGAAATTTTTTTCAAATGTATTGGAGATGTAAAAATGGCATTTTCGTAGTTCATTTGAAGTGTTTCCAAGGCGTTTATGTGTCTATTATTCATTGGCATGTTCAATTTTTATTACTCTTTTATTGGACTTGTCCAGGCTGCTGACCTCGGCTGTAGTCACTCTCTCTTTCTGCTTGTGTTTTTTTTTTCTTTTCCTTTAGGATAGGTTGTGTGTGGTGTGTGTGTGTTTTCTTTTATTGGTTTGAGAATGTGCGTGCTGTTTTATAGTATTATGAGGTTATTTGCTTCCCTAGGAAGGTGACTGTGATCCAAGGTCGGTACTAATGTGTATGTGTGAGGAGGGGAGGGCCCAGCTCTTCTGAAATAAGGGTAGGGGTACTTTCATTCTATTTTGATATTTATTTTTTGGAGTCTTGGATTTTAGTATTGTGATTTTTCGTTTCAGTCTTTTCGGGTATTCCTTATATTATGTTTGTTTAGATAGAGGGGTGTGTTTAAAATATGTATAGGGCATTTTTTAATGTTTCTATTTATTTGTCTCCTCGTGTGGGTATGGCCAGACCCAGGATCGGTTCCTTGTGTGGGGAAGATTTTTCCCATGAGGGGGGGGGCAATTGGAGGGGGTATAGGCATGGGAGGGGGAAGATAGAAGGGATGATAGTTGTCTCAGTCATGAGGGGTTCTCCTCCACTGACTGAGGAGTGGGCGAGGTGTTGGAACAAATATTATACTATGGTTCTAGGTGTTTCCTAGTGTTGTTGGTTTCGAGGTTAAGTAGGATTGGTATTGTTCAGTGTGTTGTATTAGAAATAGGGGTGTTATGTCTGTGTGTGGTTGTATGCTCGCACGTGTGTGTGTTTAATGTGTCGGTTCTGATTTATGTGTGGGTGTATATATGTATATGTATATGGATGTGCATGCGAGTGTGCCTTGCATATCATGTTTTTGTCTGTTGATATTAGGCTCAGTTCAGTTCAGGAGTAAATCTGGTGATTATTTTTTTCTTGTGTGAGTAAATAAAAATAATTGTCTGTTTGGAAGATAGGCATTATTTTGAAGCTGTTTCCACTGCATGTGTGTACGTGTTTTGAAACATAGAGGTGTATCTTATCTGCAATTTTGATGTTGCTCTTATGTAAGGCCACTTTATTGCTGAAATTTTTGGTGGCGGATATGTAGGATTTGTTGCATGTTGTGCGCCTTAGTGCATATATTACATTTCTGAAGGGCACAGAATAATAAAATAATGTTAAAAAAGACACATTGTTGGTGACTTCCCCCTTATTTAAATATATATATATATATATAAATATATATATATATATTTATATATATATATATATATATATATATATATATATATATATATATATATATATATATATATATAGCTGCACATCTGTCTGTCTGGTCACGAATATACTCTTATATGGTTGACTATTATAGAAACTGATCACATATAATGATAGAAGATGTATCGAGACACAGGAATGATAATTCCTTCAATTGTGGGGTCTGCGTAGGCGCCTGTTCCACAAAGTATGAAAATAAAAAATTTTCAATGCAGAAATTTGACTATATCTAATTACTTTTTCGTCAGTCTTTTCACTCTTAACCTTATTTTAAGCATTTCTTTTCAATTTTTGGCGTATCCACATTTGGGATGGCTGCCTTAAATGATATTCACGTTCGGTCTTTTGCGGAAATTCTACACAAAATAACGAAGTTTTCTATTCTGCGTAAAGTTTCTTTATACAGTTTAGTTTTGTATCTTATACACATTTAAACGTCTTTCGGACTAACACCTCTCATTTATCCGATATAATCTCATATATTTTCTTCACACGTCAAAGTCTGTCCTCAAATTGTTATATTTATAATTTACGTTATACAAAGGCTTAAACCGATTTGAGGATGACTATAAGCAACAAGTAAAATGGCCATTATTATGTGTGCATAGACATGGGTACACAGTTTACGGACGGCGATATATATTTATTTCAAGTTTTATTATATTGTTACGGTATATTTTATTTACTAAATTGTTTAATGAAAGTACAAGACAGTTAATATGATTCACAATATGTTTAGGAAAACTGCGAAAGTTCCAAAACTAATACGTCCAACACAATGTGCAAAAGGTTCACGCAAGTATTCATGTATATAGATGCATTTTCAACACTCTTTATTTTATATTATATATATTTATATATATATATATATATATATATATATATATGTATGTATATGTATATATGTTGAGTGTGTATATATATACATATATATATTTATATATATATATATATATATATATATATATATATATATATATATATATATATATATATATATGGGGGGTGTATGCCTATCGCTCTTAACAAGCTCTTATTTCAAGATAAAAGGGTTTGGTAGTAACAAAAACTTATGTTCAGTCTCCTACTTCCGGTAAATGTCTTGTTTCTGTTCGCCCTGTTTTCGTTAATTGCGGTTAGCCACAGTAAGCTAATATGCTTGATTCTGATAAGCAGTTTTTCGTGCTTTTTTTCAAGCGTTACTAAAAACTCATGCTGCGAGCAAATATAGCAGAAAAGCGGAGTCAGAAGTGAAATGAATTTGGAGACTCAACGTTAACTACCATATGGGTGGCAGACCGTACAAAAACACTTTTGGACTGAAAAGTTACCTCTGGTCCCGGGTACCTAGTTTGAATGTAATTGACGATTCACTCTACACATAAGGTGAGCGTGGTGATGACTATTGAAGTGGCTTGCATCTGTTAGATGACACAATTGCAATATGGCACATGTTATAAAAGGTATTTTCTACAAATTGGTATATTTTGGAACATGTATTACTTTGTCTTCTCAATTTTTTCTGTATCTATGGCCGATATCAGTATTTTAAACGGTCGAGATAAAGTTGTCGTCATTGTCGCACAATACAGAATACAAACTCTTTATGCAAACACAATGATAAGATAAATGCATTTATCATCTTGTATCTACGTAAATTGTAAGCCCTTTATGAATATTAAATATTCAGAAAAAAAAACGACATAATCTGTAGAAAATCGTTTTACAATATTTTTCTGCCCATTCCAACAACGTACTTACAATGTCACATACATTAGTAATAATATAGAAGCATATTTATTCCAAGAACAGCTAATCAATCGAATTTACCGTCTTCTTTTGTTTTACTTATATTAAGTTTATTCATAAAGTGCCACCTGCTGTACCATGCGATTATTTCATTTAACAAATGGCCAGTTGTAATGCATGCTTAAGAGAACATGTCCCTGATAATCTAATGGTATCCATGAGTTGCCTAAGGTAGAATATATGTAATTAAGTTTTGTAGCATATAATATTTTCAAAAGATTTACTAGCGACGTATATAAAATAGCAACACGCTAAAAAGTGATCAATGCATAAATACCATGAATCTATGCAGAGAGGCAGCATTAATGTTGTAGGAATTTTATTAAATTATGCAATAATTCATTAAATCTTGCAAAATTTGTTGATGTGTTACCAAGAAAATATAACATTTACGCAGATATTTATGTAAATGCAAGTATTTAGAAACTTTATAAGAGTATGAGTTTACGAAAGCAAGAACATAGTAAACTGACATTTGCGATGTAAACGAATTTCAAATACTTTTTCACAAACATTGTCGGCAAAGATATACACCTTCATCTATACATTCAGGAAATCGGTGGAAAATGTCAACAGATTGAATATATACTTCACAATTCTTGTGCAGTGTTTGATTCATAAATTTCGAATAGACTTTCTGTCTCGCGGTTCAATGATAAATGCATCTGGATATGGCATGCCAAATGTAAATAAATTAACAAACAGTCCGTAGTATTGCTTTCAATGGATGACACCTATAATCTTAAGAGTTGTGTACAGATAGATTTGACAGGCATATTTTACATATATATATATATATATATATATATATATATATATATATATATATATATATATATATATATATATATATAAGACATGGGTTTACCCCTTCACACCATAGAAAACACCGCCTATAAGGTTTAATACATATATTCAGTCAATAAATTACACAATAAAAAATAAATAAAAATGAGTTATGCATCCATGTTTTAATTAAACGGACATATTTGTTGCAAAAAGTATATGAATTTTATCATATCTTTATAAATATATTAACGTCTATATGACGTTATAAAAATTTTACAAAAATGTTATGCCTTTTCAAAACGCCTGGCCCCTTTCTTTTCTAAATCTACAACGACTGAAATGCAGCAGTTCCATTAATATCATTACATCGGAAATATATTTTCAAATATTTGTACTGGTGTTTTCTCATCTTACTTTCATTCGTCGAGAGGAAGTCTTGCAATAAAGACAAAACGCTGATGAATAGATAGCTTAGTGTTTTCCTTTTTATTTCTCTCTCTCTCTATGTATATATATATATATATATATATATATATATATATATATATATATATATATATATATATATGCGTGTGTGTGTAGGTGTGTGTCAGCTCCTTTAAGAAATTCGTTTCTTATTGTTTAGCTCTTTCAGTTTTATTAAAGATTGTCAAATTAGCTCTTATGTGCATCATATAATGATTAGATCATTCTGACACACGTTAAAAAGCATTTAAAAATAATTGTTTAAATTTTATAGCATTTCTTGACTCTAACGGTAGCCGATTAGATTAGGTCCTAGCCAGGGATGGCTTCCGTCGCCGGGTTCGAATCTATCGACTGGTGTTAATCATTATACCCTGATGTTTCCCGAAAGAATTAAACACTAGTGTCTGTAGGTATTTAATACTTAATATGGTAAATAACTATATATATATATAAATATAAAAAGCATGTGGACCCGATCTTATCCCGGCTGTGCTATTAAAAAAGTGCTCAGCCGAAGTAGCTCCAGTTCTCTCCAAACTCTACAACAAATGCCTTAATGGAGCTTGCTTTCCGGGCTGTTGGAAAACTGCTTCTGTTGTACCAGTATTCAAGAATTCTGGCGAAAGGACAGACCCATCAAATTATCGCCCCATTAGCCTCCTCCCACTTTTTGCCAAAATATTTGAGACCATAATTAACCATGCTCTAGTCCATCATCTTACAGATGCTAAACTACTGACTGACAAACAATATGGATTTAGACAAGCTCGTTCCACAGCAGACATCCTAACTGTGATCTCTGAACGTATATACCATTCACTGGACAAAGCGGGGGAGGGCAGAGCGGTAGCTCTAGATATACCTAAGGCTTTTGACAGGGTATGGCATGAGGGTCTTCTCAGTAAAATCAGATCATACGGTATCACTGGTAGAATACTTAACATAATTAAATCTTTCTTTGATAAGAGAAAACTCCAGGTTGTCCTCGACGGTCGTACATCTAAAAAATATGATATAAATGGGGGGGGGCCCAGGGTTCTATCCTTGGACCTCTATTGTTCATGATATTCATAAATGACCTCCCCGACAACATAGCCTCTGAGATGAGTATATATGCTAATGACACAACACTCTATGGCAGACACGACAGGAAGACGAATGAACACATTTCTAAAGACATGGCACAAACACTAGAGGAAGACCTCCACTCTGTAGTGGAATGGGGACAAAAGTGGTTGGTCGCGTTCAATGCTGCCAAGACTAAACTAGTTTCATTCAATAATTACAAGAAACCATCTCTACCACCCATAGCAATGGCCAACGACTCTTTATCTGAGAGTCCATCTTTCAAACTCCTTGGCCTAACGTTCACAGGAAACATGAGTTGGAACAATTACATTGAAGGCATTGCCAGGGCCGCTGCAAGAAAGGTGGGATCTCTCTACCGTGCTAGAAAACTACTAACACCCGAAAGTATCCTGTACCTCTATGAGGCCACCATTCGCCCATGTATGGAGTATTGCTGCCACATCTGGGCTGGTGCATCTGCTACTAGTCTCTCGCTCCTTGACAAGGTTCAAAAGAGAGTCGCACACCTGATAGGCCCTGAACTGGCATCTAAGCTTCAGCCTCTGTCCCAGCGACGAAATGTTGCATCCCTCTGCATTTTCTACAAGTATTTTAGTGGTGAATGCTCTGACGAACTGCAATCACTTGTGCCCCCACGACGTGAGCACCCTCGACAAACCCGACAGGCTGCTAAATCCCACCCCCACACTGTAGAGATCCCTAGATGTAAAAGATCTTTTTACTCCAATAGTTTCTTCCCCAGAACCGCTAGACTCTGGAATTCCATTCCAGGTCCCTGCTTCCCCAACAGTACTGACGTGCAGAAGTTCAAGTGTAACGTGAACCGACACCTTGCTGCCCAAATCCCTACATAGTACCCCAGTAGTTGTTGCCCCTGATAGTAGCCCCCTACACCAAAGTGGCAATTTGCCTTGTTTTTGGTGAAAATGTATATATATATATATATATATATATATATATATATATATATATATATATATATATATATATATATATATATATATATATATATATATATATATATATATATAATTTTCCCAAGTTTCAAACATAAAGTTTTCTCCGTCGGTCATTAATTACTTTTTCAAAGCTAACCATTACAATATTGTTTCATATTTCGACTAAGAAGTCTGTAAAATTATGATATTGCTGCAGATTTAGTCATGAACTATTCAGAGATTTACATGAAAAAAATAACTAAAACTGTCATTTTGAATATCTTACATGGTCCATGCAATCCATACGACATTTATACAATATATGCTTGTGGCCCCCCAAAAATGGAATTTAGTTTTTTTGTTGTTTTTTTTTAACTCAGCAAATGTTATAGCAAATCATTATATGTATACATACATATATATATAGCGGTCTAGTAAGGGCAGGGAAGACAACCGAAGCAGCAAACTGAAGCCGTCTGCCAGAACACTATATATATCAATGCACGGGATACAATCGAAGCAGAGAAATCGAAGCTGCAAATTGCAAATATAGGGGAGACAACCGAAACAGCTATAAAAAAGCTGCTTGCTAAGGCACTATATATAGAAATGTTTGTTAATTTGGGCAAATTCCGGTATATTTTATTGGCTTATCGGTATTTTCATGTTATGTGTTCGTTTAAATCAACAAACTTTTCTATAATATATATATATATATATATATATATATATATATATATATATATATATATATATATAGAGAGAGAGAGAGAGAGAGAGAGATAGATAGATAGATAGATATGAGATAACTTTAATAATTGTCTACACATTTTTCGCATTGACATTTTATTGTTTTATGTTTGATAAAATATCAAAGAATTTATTGTTATCTCCTCCAGCTGCAATGCCATGTTGTACTGTTCCAACAATTTCTTGAAAGCCCCAAGTCCAGTTATTAAGGGTTTCAATGAATCCCATCACAACGTTGTTCATCTCCTCAATTTGCTCATAACGACAACTTATGAGGTTTTCCTTGAGCTTAGGGAATAACCAAAAGTTACAGGCAGCAAAATCTGGACTATAGCCAGTTTGATTCCCTTGAAAGCGTCTTTTTTCTGATTCGCTCAGCACAGTTTGGAAAAACTTCGCGCATATCTTCCGCAGATTCATTTCCCCTAGCATTAGTCTGTGTACATTGCCACGCTGGCATGAAACTGTGCACTTATTATCTCCATAGTCACACGACGGTCCTTACCTATGAAATTCTTTATTTAGCCCATCAACATGGTTTTCTGTCATCCTTACTTATACCACTTTGATGTTCTGTATTCCTTACTAATATCTATCTCTCTATCTATCTACCTCTCTCTCTCTCTATATATATATATTTTGTTGTTGTTTGTGTGTGTGTTCATGTCTGTATGTGTGAGTCTTTTTATGTTTCTGTTTGTTTCGTTCTGTCTAAGAACATATTAGAATAAAGCAAAAACTCATGAGGGAATTACACTAGCCATTAATTTCTATAAACAGTATTTCAAAATTGGCTAAAATCAGATATGTAAATATCAATGCTTGATTTTTACACTGTACTCTCTGCATAAGTCTATGGCATTGATTTAAATAGCAATACGCTTTACTGATAATAATGTTATGTTGAAAGTTCAACTTACATGATACTCTTAAGAAAAGAAATGTGTTTCACGATTACAAATTATTATTTACTATTTTACTAATCGAGCAATTCAGTTCTTTTCGCGCAGGAAATGTCATGAAAACTTTCGTTGGAAACTATCACATTCTTATTACCGTCTTTACGTTTCACTTTTTTCTTTCTTTCTTTCTTTCTTTCTCTCTCTCTTTCCTTGTCTCTCTTTTGAACTCTCCCTTTACATATATAAATACGTTTATCATTTTCTTTGTCTATGCCTATCGCTCTAAAATTCCCTTGAATACAAACACACCCACCATATGTGTGGATATGTTCTTTTGTATATGTGTGGGTACGTATGTATGTTTGTGTGTGTGTGTCAAAACGGTTTATTGGAATCGGGAATTAGAAGCATAGGAACTTTGGTAGTAGGAGAATCGGAATCGAAATAAGAAATATAGTCCTTCTTTCCCGATGCCTAAAACGATTCGATTAAATATATTTTTATTGGTCGCAAAAAAATTCGACATTGATGGTATTAATCTTAAAATAATAAACATTTATTTATTTTACACTACGAGTAGAACTAAATCTATAAAGTATATTCACCAAAAGTATTTTTATGTTTGATAAAATATCAAAGAATTTAACAGGTGTTTTAAACCGTTTCATACAGAATCGGAATCAGTATCGTTAATTGTATTGGAATCCGGAGTTCAATATATAATTGTTAATTGTAACTGAATCGGGAAGCATTGGAATTGCCCCACAAGTCAGATTCAAGCCCTATGATTGGGACCGTTTAAGATATCTTAAACGATCCTAATAATCGAGCTTGAAACCGACGGTACTAATGACTTGTCTCATCAAACAACTTTCTGT
This sequence comes from Euprymna scolopes, assembly GCF_053919585.1. Lineage (NCBI taxonomy): Eukaryota > Metazoa > Mollusca > Cephalopoda > Sepiida > Sepiolidae > Euprymna > Euprymna scolopes. The sequence continues at coordinate 85,353,052 of NC_136515.1, forward strand.
ACACAAAATATAAATACGCTCTTATATTTCGGATTTTACTTTTAATTGAGCAATCTGTTGTGTTTCATTTTTCCAAAAAACTAATCACACACACACACACACACACACACACACACACATATATATATATATATATATATATATATATATATATATATAACTACTTCATTTACTCACATAAAATTAATATACGAAAGTATAGATTTATGCGTAAACTTTAAGTATTTACTTCAAAAGTGTCCAATACGTAGTAAGAGCTAGTTAGTAATTTATAAAATATATATGGCGATTAAGCTACACTGAATATTCGGCGTTTCATCCACTTTAGGATTCGGCAGGCTTATGTGCGAATTCTGTGGTTGTTTCTCGTTTTTATATGGTCCTCTTCTGTTGAGGATTTTAGTTAGCCAATCAGCTTTTTAGTATCCACCGCGCCCCTATTATTTTCGAACAGCTCAGCTATATATGTATATATATATATATATATATATATATATATATATATATATATATATATATATATATAAATATATATATGAAGATTCCCGAAGGTATGAAATACCAGTTTCAGTTGGTATTTAATAATTGTAATACATATTTGTGTCAGCCCCTTTAGGAACTCCGTTTTTTATCGTTGAGTACATTCAGTTTAATAAATACGGTCAATTGCGCTGTTATGCATAGACCATCGGATAACGGTTAGATAAATATGATTGGCATAAAAAAAACATTAAAAAAAAAATGTATAAATTCACCGTTATGTAACGCGGTGAATAGTAGCCGAATGGATACAGTCTTTGCTAATCAAGCCAGAGATGGCTTGTGTTACCTGGTTCGAATCTCTCGACTGGTTTAATTCCCAACACCCCGCACTGAAGATTCCCGAAAGGACGAAACACTAGTGTCTGTAGGTATTTAATTATCATAGTCAATAATTATATATATTATATATATATATATATATGTATGTGTATATATATATATATATATATATATATATATATATGTATATATTGGTTTACGTCAGTCCTATTTGCTGTTTTATATAAAACGCTGTTCGTGACATATTCCCCTCGTTTGTCTAAAAGGCTCTAATATCTATGGAGTTGGCACCTTATCTGAAACTGTCGGCCTGATGCCAAAGCGATCTCAATCCGATCGTCAAGGTATCGGAAGAACTTTGAGACCTCTTTAGCATCAAAGGAGAAATTTCCTTAACGCCGGGAACAATTTACTCGCTATTATTTTGGAACAGCTCAGCAATTAACCACCCTGTATTTGTCCGATCAGCACGCAAACTACACATGTTCGCTTCCTTCTATTGCATCTTTTCAGCGATTATCAAGTACCAACAATTGGCGGGGGGTTGCATCCTTTCTACATTTCGATATATATATATATATATATATATATATATATATATATATATGTCTGTATGTATGTATATATGAATACATGTTTAATATACATGTATATACACGCACGAGAGAACAAACATATACATTTATATACATATACATACATATGTATATCCATATGTTTACATTGGCATATGTTATATATGCATATATAAAAACATAGGCCATGTTAGTTTCTAGCGATATATGTATATATATATATATATATATATATATATATTAAATAAGAAGATGTAGTTTATACCTGATATAAATTGTTTTCTGGAGTATTCAATCTAACAATAAAACTGGATTGTAAATTTCAACTTACAGTTTTAATGTTCTTTATCCTATATATATATATATATATATATATATATATATGTATATATATATATATATATACATATGTATATATATATGGTTATATAAATCTTAAAGTGCAATCTAATTCTATTCCAAAATAAAAAAAAAACAATTGTTTATTTCACTTTCAACCTTTCAAATATATTATTCTTATCAAATAAAATAACCGCTCAATTATAGATGAAAGTGAAATTGAAAAACATTCTATTATGATTATTAATCATATTGGACAGTTTCGTCTTCAAATCATGCTTTTAATTTTATTATTTTTAGATTATAAGTTTGGTATGCAGCAGCGGAACAAGCTGCGACTATTCACACGTTCTTTTACTGACTTTTGCAGTTGGTTCACCAGGAATACTGAATTGATAATTCTTGAAGTGCTTCCACAATTACAAAAAAGAAGAAAATTTGGCATGGACAACGTACCCAATTTTTGACTTAACACTTTTACTTTATTCCATTGTCATTACAGCGTCTGTTTCAGCTGAATGCTGCAAGATGGTGAGTCTACCCCACCATTAATGACAGAGACAAATATCAGTCTCATATCTAAGCCACAGGAGATACAACGTTTTATTGAAGGAGAGCAGACATGGTGGAGGAGAAATTGCCTCGGGGCTAAGGACCTGCTATAATCTAAGAATGCCGTCTTATAAGAACTGATAGAAGAGGCGGGGAAACCTCCTGAGCATGACATGGATTGGTAACCAGTAGGCATTATTCACCTTTTGACACTGACGTTTATTTCGCTGACTTATGATTACAAGACACTCCGGGTAATCTAACAAATAAAAACTAAAAAAAAAAAAAAAAATCTGAACTATAAATTTTTTGATATCTTAATCTGGTTTTAAAAATATTCAACATTATTCAATTCATCATTTATTGCTAAGAAAGCTCATTCAATTGTATATCTTATTTTATATTCTTATTAACTGATTTACCCAGATATGCACCCTTACTCTTACAACGAGGTATGATCACAATTAACCGGTCGTTTCTAATTTCTGTAAACATTTGTGAAACAAAAACATATAAACTATTTTATTTAGAAAATTTGGGGAATACACAAGCGTTTTTTATGCAATGTGCATTGTTGATTATTTTTACTTATGCAAGAAGTATTGTGCCACGTCTCTAGGAGAGTATGTACCACGAAAACTCTTAGACAGTGTCCAACAATTATCGCACAATTTTCAACACCTCCAACTCTCGCCGTTGGGTTTAACTTAGTAGATTTTGGAATTTCGTCTTTGTTTTTGCTCTACTAACTGTACTCAACTGCAGAAGTTTAAATTTAATGTGAATAGACATCACACTGTTCAGCTACAACCTAATTTTTGTTAGACTCATCGACATTTATAGCTTTTTACATTAAAATTTTCAATGTTAATTTTAGGTGAAAACGCGAAAAAGTCTAATTCTTTAAATAAATATTATCATTTTACTTCTTGGTCAATTAAATTCCCTTTGTATCCTAGTGAATTTAAATGATCAGATATCAAATAACGACGTTGAAGTGAATATGTGATTGTTATGCTTTTAGACTAAGCTTTTGAAAGAAAATGTAAACAAGCAAATACGATAATAAACTGAAATAAAAGCTATGTTGCTTTTATTTTCTTTTAACTGTAACACTTATCAGAAACATAGCAATGGTTATTGATCGCTGGTTTTATGATAGTCTCATCAAAGTTTGCGTTAATGTTGGTCGCAGAGGAAGCGCAGAAATGGAACAGACCCAAGGGAGAAAAATAATGAATTATCGATTTATGTTTAATCAAGTAGAAAGTGAAGGAATAGTGATTGTCCTCTAATACACTAATTATCGCTTTTGAATTAATAAGTAAACTCGGGAATAAATTGTTTCTAAGATTACCGTTAGGTAAGTTGCCAAAAGGAAACTTTGAATAAATTTTTGCTGCGGTGTTTCGCCATTTTTGAGTATGTCACCGACTGTTTGCAAACTCGTTTTCTTTTATATTACATTTTGGATCACTTTCTCCCTCTCTGCTTCTCTCTCTCCCTCTTTATATATATATATATATATATATATATATATATATATATATATATATATATATATATATACATATATATAAGACATAATTCATATAGATCTAAAAAAACTATATAAGTAAGGATGTGTATGTGAAGACAGACCTCAACTTATACACTCTAGGTATTTTTAATCTACAGACTTGAAATAAGGTATATAGGATATTTTTACATGTAGAAACATATTTAACCGTTTTTTTTTTATCCGGGAAAAGTGCTGCTTTGGGGTAAAAATTGAAAAATTGGTACGTGGAAATTATCGGCTTTTTATCTCTTTGCTAACTGTATCACAGATGCGCATGTGTGAATAGTTCACATTACAGATTACGTATGTTATTAAGAATGGGTTTGAAATCAATTTTCGTGTTATTAGAAAACTTTTTCCCGAGGTTTAATATATTAAATCCAATAGCAAATAGGAACGTACATATCTCAATAAAAATTAAGCAAAGGAAATCAACTATTACGCAACGTGATTAACACTTGCTAAAACCAAAACAACAAAGAAAAAGATTACAGCATATTTCTATTATTTTCGAAAGTTAAAATTGGTTCTACATCAATTAGATAATTTTTAACTTGATTTTGTTCCAATATTTTAAAAGTTGGAATCTCATCAGACATATTGAAAGAAATACAAGGTTAATACGCATCTTAACATATTTTCCCCATATCATTAACAGTATCGCGCGATGTGACCTCTCCTATCATGCTTTTTTAAATCCTCTTACGGTGTTTGTCAACGTTTTTAGGAACCTTATTTTCGTATTTCTGTTTTAAATTACAATGAAAATTGAACTACTTTGAAACCGGGCATGATTCTAAATTACCGAGATCTTTAGTTTATTAATTTAATTTTATTGGATTGTTTGTTTTATTTGTTTCTCAACTTTGTTGAATTTCATGTTTCATCCCTGTTCTAAACTCTCATGGAGAAAAGGTGTTGTATCTTGTGCTTTCCCAGTGTTACCTCTCGATTTAAACTTTTCCTGGGAAGTATATTGCTCTAACAAATCTACTGCAATGTAATTGTTTTCTGTATATATATATATATATATATATATATATATATATATATATATATATATATATATACATGTGTGTGTATGTATGTGTGTGAGTGTGTGTGTGTGTGTGTGTGTGTGTGTGGACAGAACGTTGGATAGACGTTTCTCTTTGAATCTGTCGTAAAGAGGTCAACAAGATCCTACATAGCTTCACAAGTTTACTTCAAATCTGTTTTTTCCTTTGACGCTAAATTTATAATTTTAATATTATCATTACATTTGTTAGTTACATCGTTCTTTTTAATAAACTATTTCAAATATTTTTCTCATTGTCTTTTCTTTCTTACGAACGTATATAATTAGAGAGAGAATGCTACGCGAGTTAGAGTGAGTGATAAATCTCGTGTAATATGAGAAGGGTTTTAAACAATATACCACGGAAGATGTAAGGATAATATCCCAGTGAAATCTAAGCCACCATGTAAGTATGTTGGTAAGTGTGGTTAGTGTAGACATTTTTCAAACATAATTTCGTTAAACAACTCAACTTAAACAAAGTTAGCATAATTAAAATACATAACATACCCCAATCGTGAAGCAAATATCGATTCTCACAGCTTCAGATGTTTATGTTTTTTTGTAACACAGAAAAACCTGGTTAAAATAAAGATATGTTTGCAATATTTTCATTTTGACTTATTTATAATTAGATGTGGGATTCTAGGATCAAAATCTAGTATTTGTTCGGATTCTTCTTTTGATCTTCTTTATCTTTGATTACTGAAGGGGAAATCGGTTTGGGTGAGGTCATTTCCATTGTTATTCTTATCCAGAATACCCAATCTTGTAAGGTTATATTTTCCCCTAAGGAACATCGATTTTGTTTTTAACTCTGCCCTTGCTAGGACAAAGTGAACAGTCACATTCTGTATGCATGCTCAGTTATTTTCTACTTTCTGTAATTTTTGGATATATTCTTTTACCGATATAGAAAACCCTGTTCGTGTTTATGAACCCACCTGTCATAGCCACTCCTAAAGTGCTCTTCTTAAATAATTAGCAACGGTTTCTTTGTCGGTCAGGTGAAATGAACAGTTTTATCTGAATAGATTCCTTTCACTGATCTTACGATTTTACTTTGATAGCTTATTATTCAATGTATCTGACCACTGAGATTTATTTTCGCAATGGATTCGCCGGGTATTAATGCCTGCTCTGGTGTGCATTAACTTCATTTTGGTATTCTAGTTATGACTGACCATTAACTGCTTCCATTGTCATAATTATGTATAGCTCAGCTTGTATCTTTAAAGATTATCGTCCCAGACCTAACCGCCTACTTCAGGAAATATTATTTTTTTAATTGCTGACCGCCTGAGTTGCCACATTCCATATACTATCATAAAACTTCGTCTCATAACTAACAAACTCATGTTCAAGTTAAGCATTTAGCTGTAGTTGCAAGTAACTGTTTTTTACTGGCCAGGTTAAGAGAAATGCTGTAAACGATTGTGAAAAACTGGTTTAAATATTCATACATTAAAATGCATGTTTTTGAGCGTCTTTTCATCTTTAATATACCACTCACCTAGTTATTTTAATATATGCAGATATGTATGGATGTTTCTATGTATGCATGCATTTGCGTCTGCCTAAGATGTTCAACAGAGGCGACGGATGTGTATGAAACCAGTATTGTTATAAGGCCGACCCTGCGGACGACAATATCGAAAAATTGGCTCCAAACATTAATTCTTTCACCTTTAACTGGACACTTTTCTACAGAAAAAGGGTCGCTGTTTTCGCCTATATTTTCAATAGCAATCCACTCTTTTCGATTGACTATACTTCCGGTTCGGTGATAGACGCAGTGGCAAAAACGACGCGTTTTTTTTACGTTCTTTTCCTCCTTCGCGGTACGGGTTCGAGCTGCTATCTTTTTTTTTTTGCTCAACACCCACATCCAAACACCCGGTAATGCTGGACACCCAACCTAATTTTTTTCAGCTTCTGTGTACTAGTGAGAGTTTAATTGTACCGAATCTTCTGTGTAATGTTGGCGTGGAATCACTATCTTATGCGCATACATTGTGTGTCTGTATAACCATAGTGTGATTTCAGTAAATACATTATTATAGATGTATATATGAGTACTTTGTTATATAGAATTAACGTTATCGAAATGAAAATACAAAAGTGTAAAATAAAACAATTACAAGAAATGAATATTGTGCATTTAAATAAGGAATATCATTATATTACAACATTAACCATGTAAAATGCATAATAATTACTGGAAAACCGCTTCTCTTAACCTTAATATTTATATGCAGACTTGGATTGTGTAACTCGCTAATTATTTTGTCGCAAATACAATTAAAATATTGTATTAGCTTCATTGATCCGGATTTTTATTTGTTATTAAATCTAAGTCTGATTGTACAAAGAGTAGATACTCTTATTGGAATAACATATAGTCTGAGATGCGGTGGTCACGTTATAAGAATAAAGGAGCAGTATAATCTGAAGAAATTAATAAATTATTGACTAAATCTTTAAGCTAAAGATAGGGAGATATAAAAATCGATAAAAATTTCGTTGAAAGCGAATATGAAGAGAAGTGGGATTGATACCAGGACCTCTGCTCGGGAGAGCAGAATGAAGGAATGGAATAGAGAATATTGTTGTGTGGTCCGAAATCAAGGTACTTTATGATGCTGAAGCGTCGAGAGCAGGAGCAATAGCACTCCAAGTAGTTCAGCCATAGGAAAAATTGCTAAATAATAACGTATACTCAAAATGGGATATGATGTGTAGATGACCGAATTGAAACGTCTTACCTCAGAATAAAACACTGATAAAACCCTTGATACCCCTGTACTCTATTCGAATGATAAGATGCGTAATACAACTTGAGGAGGAATATTTCTGAATGCATTGCAAAAAGTTCAAAAGAAATGTGTATGCAGTACAAAAAACGAAGACAAAACAAAACGCAACTAAATAATATCAACGAATACATATGAGCCCAAAGTTGAAACAATATACTAACAAATGTAAAACCGTCTGATGCTGATTGAGACTATTTTTAAAAACAAGTGTTGTAACTGCATCAGGTATTTCCAATCAAGTCTTATGAGTAAGAAGTTCGTTTCAACAAGATCAACTTCATAAAAGGATTCGTATTTCCAGGCGTTTTATATTATAATTGTCCAATAGTACAACGATTAACTGCAGATGATAAGTAGTGTTTTGTGCACCACATAAGAATGTTACACCAACACGTATAATTTAAGAAGAAATTAAGAATATTAGTACAGAAATACGAATTACAATTTTGTCAACAGTTTTACAAAGCATGTAATGTAAAAAAAAATTGAATAAATAATTATTCGAACGTTTTACTCAGCAAATAAATTAAAATATCTTCGCTGCGAGATCGGGTTCCTTCAAAAGAATCTATATATTTATCGCGCGCACACACTCACACTCACACACACATACACATATATGTATATACATATACATATATATATATATATATATATATACAAAGGTCAAATTACCTCTGTGTGTCTGTGTGTGTACATTTCCCTACCAAACTACTTTGTCAACTTCAGCTTATAGACTCGAGATTACACATAAGGTGTATTGCAATTTGGCAAACTCTTCTTAATACGTTTTTGGCACGAAATTGAGCTGTCAAAAGAGTCATAATTGAACGATTTGACCTTTGAAAACTCTATTGAGCTCTGGATCTAGGAACGTGAAATTTGAGATATAGATTAGTTGGAAATGGATCAAACATTTTATTTTATTTGAGCCCACAAATGAAAAGTTAAGCCGTCAAAATTTGGATCAAAGCTAATAAAAGTTGACCTCTTCGGTCTCTACCAAATTATTCAGCTAATTTTTGGTCTAAACATTTAAGAATTTTACATAAAATGTATTCAGATGTAGGACTAGCATTTAAATCGTTATTTTACCTGAAAATTATGCTGCAAACTATTCAGCCAAGTTTGGGTCTAAACATTAGAAATTTTACATACGGGGTAATCAGAAATGCAGCAAGCTTTTAATCAGAAATGTAGCAAGCTTTTAATACATTGTGGGGCGAGAATTTAGCTGTACAGAGGTCAAATTTGAAAGAGATGATGTTTGCAGAACCTACCAAACACCTCCGCAACTTTTCGCTCTAAACACTTGAAAATTTAGATAAATGCTAACTGGACATGAGTCAAATTTATATATATATATATAGTACAGATATATATATATATATATATATATAATTATATATGCATATATGTAATTATATGTGCATATATATATTATAACTTACTAACTAGCTCTACCTACGTATTGAGCACTTTTTAAGTAAATACTTAAAGTTTACGCATAAATATATAATTTCATATATTAATCTTATATTAGTAAATTAAGTAGTTATATATATATATATATATATATATATATATATATATATATATATGCACATAACGTTGTGATCGGTACATAGTAACCTAGCAAAGCCGTGTTGAACTGCTAGTATATATATATATATATATATATATATATATATATATATATATATATATTTATATATATATATATTTAAATATAATATATTTAATTATTATAGTAAAAAAAAAATTATTATAAATATATATATATATATATATATATATATATATATATATATATATATATATAGTATCCGTAGCATAAGCTTATATAGCATACATATGCATATACATCTATGATTAAAAAAACAAAAACAAACAAAACAAAACAAATCAAACGTGCGCCACCCCCGTGTTCGAAGCCCCAAAACTTTAGCTTACGACGCACTTTATCCTTAAACGTTAATGCGTTATCCATGAAAACATGTTGGCTAAAGGCTAAAAATTGAAATATGAACCAGTAGCTATTACTTTAGGAATGCATATTCGTAATGCTGTTGTTCGACCTTTACCTGAAAAGTCACTTTTTTATTGTCACACTTTTGAATCGATTTTCCCCGGATACAACCCAAACAGAAAGTTTCGTATAGATTCGAATATTCTATATAATTGTGTCAGGCCTGTAGGTAAAAAAACTGACGTAGGCTAAATTTTTAAATAAATATATCTACGCATACATTTACATATATATATATATATATATATATATATATATATATATATATATATATATATATATATATATATATATATATATAAAGAGGTCTTATTTTACTAGAATATTTATTTACGGAAATATTACGCAAGCATGAACAATGCAGAGTATCTGCATGAATAAAAGTACACGTAATTGTTAACTGAAGTTGATCATCCTATTACAAACCGAATAGGAAATTAATTAAAATTAGTCTTTCACAGAATATGAAACTTAACTAGATCTTTTAATGCTTAATGCGATTTTACGACTCATATATAACAAAGTCGTATTTTCATTTTAAATAAATAGAAAATAATGGGTTAAAACCCATTATTTTATATGAAAATATAAATTTATTTATATATGAAAAATATAAATTTATTTATATATGAAAATATAAATTTATTTATATATGAAAATATAAATATCAATATACACTAAAGAGTTAAAGAGTATATATATATATGCATATATATATATATATATATATATATATATATATATATATATATATATATATATATACAAACATAACATATATTATTACGTTATAAATATATTAGCTTGGGTACCCGGCGTTGCCCGGGAGTTTGGCGTGTGTTGACCAAAAAAATAAATAAATGAAGATTGGTAAAAAGCAGCCAGGCCCAACCCGTACCACGAGGAAGGCAACTAACGTGAAAAACACCTGACGCCTTTGCTGTTGCGCCCATTGCCAGACCGGTGGTGTCGTATGTTTAAATTAAGGCTATACAATCGAAAATATCGGCGAAAAAAAGCGATCCATTGAGGTTGAGGAATTAATATTTTGGAGTAATCTTTCGTTATTTGTCGTTTGAAGGGTCGGGTTACAAAGCGATACTGATCTCGTGTAAATCTGTATCTTCTGTCTAAAGTTTAAAGTAGACATACATACATACATACATATCTACACACATACGTTTAAACAGAGAGGTGAAATTTATATTATAGATGAAGCTGAAAATATACTCTTATTCTATTATTAATGTGAATTTTATATACGTGTGAACTAAGTAGAAACTAAACTATTATCTCATAATAAGTAATTAAGTGCACTCTAATGTTTCATACAAACGTACTGCTTTTCAATGTTTAATTCAGGTGGGAATAGTGAAATATCAGTTCTGTCCTCGTAGTACTATTTAACTGAGAAGTTCGTTTACTGTTTGTGGTTGGTGTAGTATATTTTCTGTTTTCCTGTCAGTGTTGGTTCCCGTTTTACTTTTGTCTTTACTGATGTACTAAAATATCGGTTCTGGCTTCAGGAGCGCAACCTCTCAGCTATGAATATTTTTGGAAGTCCTTTATCATATTATTATTCGTAATAAGATTATCATTCTTATTTTTAGCAGTTATGTATATATACATTGATCACATATAGTGCACAAATGTCTGATATACATGTCAACAAACAGCTACAACAAACAAGAAACACTTCATGTAGGAGCAACGATTTTGACGCAAGATAATCTATGCAAAAAGTGACATCGTTTAGCACAGGCAACCACAGGTGGTTCTGGCAAACTTGTTAACAACAGCCATCGACAACGTCAGTATACCAGAATCGACTCCAATTCGTTATACAGAAACAGGTTTTGCTTGGGGATGTTGTCAAAATTCGACGTACCGTTGCTATCCGATAATTTTCTGGAAAAAAAGATATCACGAAAGATACCATGGTACAGAGTGCATGCTATAATCATTAGATTTATATAAAGTAGACGTATAATGTTTAACACCAAATTATATTTTTATGTATTTATAACCATTCTAAATATATTTAACTTCTCAGGTTAATTCTTTAGATGGGTATAATTTGGTAATAAATATACATATATAATTTATATGGCTGATAGGAAGGGGCGCGGTGGATACTAGAAAGCTGATTGGCCAACTACAAATCCTCAACATATATAAAAACAAGAAGCAACGTCAGAATTCGCGCATAAGCCTGACGAATCCTATAGTTGGATGAAACGCAGAATATTCAGTGTAGCTTAATCGCCATATATATTTTATAAACTACTAACTAGCTCTACCTACGTATTGAGCACTTTTGAAGTAAATACTTAAAGTTTACGCATAAATCTATACTTTCGTATACTAAATTTATGTGAATAAATGAAGTAGTTATATATATATATATGCATATATATATACATATATATATACATATATATATAGAGAGAGAGACAGACAGACAGACAGGCAGGCAGAGAGAGAGAGAGAGATGTTTTTATTTGTTTTTGTTAGCGATACATTTTTTTAGCGAATTCAGTTATTTATATGAAAGTACATGATTACCAAAATTCGAGTTGGGGATAATTTTCCCTTTGACCAATTTGGTACCCTAAAAATAGGGGAGGTGCATATATATCATTTTTGAAATATAATTATCAACTGACACGTGGTTCATCGTCTACGAGCCATCATATGCAACCATTTTGATAAGTCGTGGACGACGAAACACGTGTCAGTTTATAATTATATTTTAAAATAATATATATTTATATGTATGTGTGTATATATATATATATATTTATATATATATATATATATATATAAGATTACTTCATTTAATCACATAAATTAATATACGAAACTATACATTTATGTGTAACCTTTAACTATTTACTTCAACAGTGCTGAATACGTAGGTAAAGCTAGGTAGTAAGTTATATATATATATATATATATATATATATATACACTTATATATATATATATAAGTTATAATATATATTGCCATATATATTTTATAACTTACTATATACATATATATATATATATATATATATATATATATATATATATATATATATCAGGAGAGAGGCAACGGTCGTAATAGAGCTTCGATGGATTAGTGTTATGAAGTGTCGTTTGTTTACCAAGTTTGCAGGGTTCTGTCAATTAGCAGCGTGTTGATCATCTTTATTTTGTCAGTGACAAGGCTGGCAACAATGAGCTCTGTTGATTATGAGAGTTATTTTTAGATTTTGAAATCGAAACGGATCCGCTAACCTTTTAGTCTGCCAAGAGAGCGAATTTGACTGTAAACAAAACCGGTAACATCCTTTCCAATAAATGGCGACGTCACGATAAACAAAGCAGTGAACGCTCGAAAATAGTAAATGGCACGTTTCCAATAGACAACTTGTCTTTCTAAATGGAAACATGAAACACGCACACACACCTACCCTATATATATATATATATATATATATATATATATATATATATATATACGTGTATATATATATATATATATATATCAATTTATTCATAAACAAGTAAACTTATGTAAACTTTTTTATACAAATACATGTATATATATATATATATATATATATATATATATATATGTATACATTTATATTATATAAGTACGTAGGTTTAATAAAATATGTAGAGAAATACTTTAGGTAGAGCAAAAGAAATATGTATGATTCGGAAAAAAAAGACAAATTGAGGTAAAAGTCCGTAATTCGCGGAGTTTCTGAGAAATATTCCCTTCTGGTAATAAATGTTGCTTGCAAATTATAAATGTATGAAAATGAATATACTAGTGTGAAAATAATATGTATATATATATATATATATATATTATATATTACTTTATAAATGAGTAAAATTACATTCGTTGCTCAAAAAAGTAGAACTTTTCTCATCAACCTATTAGTCAAATTTTGCAACATTGAAGAAGAGAAATTTTATTGGATCCTGCTGTGACTTAGTTAATTAAACAGCGATTGCTTCCAATGTATATATATGTATATATATATATATATATATATATATATATATATATATATATATATATATATATATATAAGCACATTGATATTTTAATATATTTAAATATATATAAATATATATTTATACACACACGCACGCACACACATATATATATAAGTAATTATATATATATATATATATATATATAAATATATATATATGTGTGTGTGTGCGTGCGTGTGTGGGTGGGTGTGTTTATATATAGTCAGAAATAAGTAAAATTATATAGACTACTCAGCAGAATATAAGGACTCTTTATTGTCAAAGTATAGCAAACTATCAGTCATACTTTTGGAATATTGATTTTGCTCTTTAGGAGCAGAAGAGGTTTTTATCAGTGTTATTTATTTTGTTGTAAATTAAATAAACAACATTTCCTTCAAAGAAGCAACAATTGAACCCCCTTTCAAACAGTAATAGTTGATACCGTACATACTTATTTTACTTTCTCATATTATATGGCGCATGTTTCTTACTGCCTGAGATTGTACTGATGTTGCTTTTATTTTGTGTGAATCTACTTTCTGTGTATAGCAGCGTGTGGTACGGATACACTTCACCTGTTGCACAGTGAAACAGTTTCATGGTGGCAATTTCATTGCAAGCATACAAATTGATATGTTACTTTTTCCTCGAGGCAATTTTAGTTATTGTTCTCAAAAAGCTTAGTTAAAAAAGCTTCCATATTTACAAAACTGTTATTAACGTTATGTTAGACAAATTCTTCTCAACATTCTTAAGTCCATCAGCCTTCCCCGTATTTATAAATCAAAGTGATTGGTCATCTCAGTCTCAGTACAAACTAACCATGTGTAATGTGCATCAAGAATAAGTGACTGGCATCTGCTTTAAACAAAGAATTGGTCAACCAATTTAGCAAAAATAACGCACTCAGTTATACACAACAGGGTTTCCGTTTTTCTAGAATTACATCCAATGCTCTATCAGGAATATCTCACAGGATGTGTGAACCTCACTACGCGTCTTTGTGTCAGGGATTTTTTTTTATAACATTTCTATAGTCATTTGATGGGATATGTCATAAAGGTGTACAACACAATATCGCTAGCTACGGGATAGCAATCTTCTCAACTATAAAATCATATTTTCTTACATAAGAAAATAATTTCTCTCCGATAGGTTAATAAGAATATTGGTTTATGAGCAGAATACTGAAGCCTAGAGAATTCATGCTAGCATTCTTCAAGGTTCTATCCTTGGTCCAACTCTTTTTCTGATCTTTATCAATGATCTTCCAAATTATATTCTTAGATCGTCTGAAGATATTTATGCATATTACACTGCAATCTATGGCAATACTTAAAAGGACTTGAATGACCAAAATCTCTTCGATTCTCTCTCCTCTGATTTTGACCGCGTTATGCATTGGCGAAAGGTGGCTGGCTAATTTTATTGCATCTAAAATTAAGGGTATATCTTTCTAATTTCAACGCATTGACACATATCTGGCTCCAGTTGAAATGAAAGGTTTCTTGGACTGACATTTATCTCTGATCTGTTATGGAGCACCGATATGAAATCTGTTGTCAAGATCGCTGTAAAAATTATCTACCTGTAAAAGAGTCAGGTACGTCTTAGGTCGGACTACTGTAACCACATCTGGGCAGGTGCTAGTCGGCGCAACTATCTTGCCTTGACCGACTCCAAAACTGATTTCTGTAATCTCGTAAGTTTTTCCTGTTTCTGTTCTTGGCAACCTCTGTCTTATAGAAAAGACGGTGTTAGGCTGTCTATGGTCTATCGTATATTATAGCTAATGTTCGGTCCTGCTCGAATCTATTACCACGTTTCCCATATTTTACAAAAAAAACAAAAACAATTGTCAAGCCAAATTCACTATCAAAAATAGCCAACTCACAACGGAGATTCCATGAACAAAGCATCCTTTCGTAGTACTCCTCGACTGTTCAGCTTTCCAGTTGACTACAATAGTGCCGTCTTCTAGTCCAACGTAAAAAAAATTCTCATTTAACCGTCCTCTTAAATAATCTGATCATACCAAATCTTTGCTACAAACAGTTACTACGCTATTGTCTCAATGACTACCGCCCAAACATAAACTATTATCCCCAAGTGAACTCTGTAGAATGGAGGATAATTCTAAGAAACGGTAATTACTCTGGAGCGAAAATAGGGTCGTTGAATGTACTTAAACACGCAGCGAGATCGATGTCTTGTTTTGTGCGAGGGGGAAAAGAATGTTCACTGCCAGAACACTATGAAATGACGTCCAGCAGACAACTGGTGTTAATGCCTTTGAATAATCACTCAGAAACGAGCTGCATGAGTGTGGCTCAACTTACTTTAGAGGGTGACTGTGCTTACTGCCCGATTTGGCATTTACCATAAATCATCAGAATTGTCGACTACGCCGCGTGTGCCTTGAGATGAGAGCAGGTTTTAAACTGAGACCAAGCGACGGATATGAAAATGTTCTGAGATGCTTGCAACATCATTCAGCATGAGCGGTTTACTAATAGGTAAGTGATGGTCCTGGTAATATTATTCCTGGCGATACACACAGACCTTTACGCGTTAGATAATTGCCTATTATTATCATTATTATTAGTTATAGGGATGAAATCCTGGACGAATTGTAAGACCGTACGCTGATGCAGTAAAATCTGGATCCCGTGGTCAACAAGTATACCCGAACTCATTTAGCTAAAGCAGAATCTAGTAATTGCCACCATTGGCTAGCCCATACGATCACCTTAACAGCACTCAATAGAACACCCAGGGTTACGTTATTCTAAAGTTCATCCGGTAGCTCGAATTTGCCCGTTCAGTCTCTTCCAGAGATAAGTGGTGTCCTGCTCTATAGCTGGCAGATGATCCCTAATAATATGATACGTCTTGTGATGTTGTCAAAGATGGGTACATGCACGTGAAAAGCCACACAAATTACTGAGAATCGTTTTGAGATACTTAAACGATATTTTGGATGTGGCATTATTATTTTCAGTTTTATATATGGGCTGGTTGGGTAAATATATATATATATATATATATATATATAAAATATATATATATATAAATGTATATATGTATGTATATATATATAAATATATACATACACACACATATATATATATATAAATAAATCTATCTATCTATATATATAAGACAAAAAATATATAAAATTGATTGCAGACACCCAATAATATTGGTAGCTTGCCCGATTGATTTTCAGAAATAAATGTATGCTAAAGGTATATATATATATATATATATATATATATATATATATATATATATATATATATAAAGACACACATATATAAATACATATATATCGTATCTACATACACAGTAGAAGTCTGGGATACGGCACTAAACATTTGTAACAAAATGCAGTACATTATATAATGCGTATGTATATAACTGTATAACATTATAAATAACACCGTAAGGAGAGGCAAATACCGTAACCAAGGCCGGTAAAATTATATTCAACATCGTAAACTGAAAAAAAAACATGTCCTACGGCCACCGTATTTCGAGGGTCTCATATATATATATATATATATATATATATATATATATATATATATATATATATATAAATATATATATATACACTGTAATCCATATAATGTACTGTTCTGCTGTCTCACAGCTCATCAGCGCAGCTAGACAGGTAAGCCAGGATCGAAACCCGGCTGCTCAAATGACAGACAAGGCTTCTTACCATTACGCTATACTGCTGATACTGTGTGGGTAATTAATTAACGATCTTTTTACATCGTCCAATATATATATATATATATATATATATATATATATATATATATATATATATATATATATATATATATATATATATATATATAAATCATTATATGGAAAATTTATTCAAATTAAAAGAAAACTTATAAAAATATAAAGAAGGTATACACAATTTTAATTATTGAACAAGGACTACAAATATACCAAGTAAAATCTTATTCCATGGAGTTTTGAAGAATGCATCTTCTCTCATCAGAGACAAGAAGTTTGCAAAATCTATAAATATAAAAGAAAAAATATATGTATGTTTGTATGTGTTTTCCTTTTTTTCTGTATGTCAACAAAAGGCTTTTTTCAGAGAAGCGGTCGGTCGCTGCACAACATTTTAAAACTTTTTATATCACATATAAATCTTAATATCTCACAGTTAAAAACGAATCTCGCCTGTCTATTTAATTTGCTCGATTTCGGGAAGATAAATATTCAACATTTGTCGCTCGCCGCATGTGGGTTAGTCTTTTTCGTATAACATCTTGGGGGGGGGAAGCGTTCCGCAGTAAATGAAATACTATCACGCAGTCAAACTTGACCTTATTAACTCATTAAAACGGGCACCTGCTAAATCCAATAATAAAATAAATTTAAACGTGTTTCCGTGAGCATATCGCGGTGGGGCAATGGTCGCACTTTTTTTTTTCACACTTTAATTTACAACTTTTCTCTCAACGGTTCGGGTTCGATCCTCATACTTACTTTTTTAACCCCACTCCCACCCCCGGAGTTTACACACACGCCTCCAAACACCCGGGCAACGCCGGGTACACCTCGCTAGTTTTCAATAAATGTGGCAGGTTAACGCATCACAGAAAAAAATATGAAGTTTATCATATCTTCATAAAAAAGGGTTATTTAACAGTTTGACGGGATTCAAAAGGATTGAGAATGCAAGACACGAAAATATATATTTAATTTACACATGTGGCCGTGAATCATTGAGAACATCTCCCAGATCTGTCATCCGTCTTCTATCATGGTGTGTTCATGTTTATATATACATATATATATATATGAAATAAAATGGAGGTGGAAGGACCTGGATACTCAACGTTTCGCCCGATTTATGCGGGCTTCTTCAAGAGGGATGGTCATTGACAACGTTGAGTATCCAGGTCCTTCCACCTCCATTTTATTTCATATCGTCGGATTTAATCCAGCTCAACAAACATATATATATATATATATATATATATATATATATATATATATATATATATATATATATATATTTCTTTACAATATAGTACAGTGCTCAGTGCTACATTTTTTTTTTAAATTCATTTAGATCCAAAATATCTAGTGTAGAAAAGAATACAATTTTAAAGCTGCAGTGCCCGCGCATGAGGATAAAATTATGAATGTAAAATTCTTAATTTTACTACATCTCGTTATTAATTAATGAATAGAAACTAAATCGGCAATGATGCCGGAGTGTGTTTTGATATCAAACGCAAGGAAAGCCTTAAAATGTTCCAGAATACGCACGCAGGCGCGCACGCAAACATGAATGTTTCGACATAATCTAAATTGCTCTCAAGAGACTGATCTTCTCCGCCACACATTACCGTTCGGATAAATATTTCTGAGTAGTTTGACGTTACGCACACGTTTTCTATGTGATATATGCCTATTTGTAATGAAGATTGGGGCATACGCGGCATTGTAGAACTTCCCAGATTTTTTTAATTGTTAGTTTGTTGCACAGTAGTTTTCATTGTGATACCCTTGGCTCATAAAAGAGAGCAGCAGTAGTTGTTATAATGTGTGTATCCCTTTCGTAAATATTCGTCAATGTGTTAGAGATCAACATATGAGATTCCATTCAATCGTCAAAAGGCGCGTTAGGCTTATTGACGTTGAGACGTGTCTTATTATGACGCTTCTCATGATAGAGAGTTTTCATTGATCACTTTTATTCAAACCATCCGCCACTCTATATCTCTCCGTTTCTTACATTTTTACCGTGCACGCACTTCCATTCAGTCACATAAACACACGCGCACACATTCGTTTTAACACACACACACACACATGCGCTCGTGCGCACACACAATAGACCATATTCGTCACACACAAGAAATTAAATCTCCATCTGCATCATCGTGGATATGGGAATATTACAACAATCCAACAAAGCCTGGTGATATTGTGAGATACTGCTGGGGTTCTCTGGACTAGGGGTAATGATGCGTCGGCCCCACAACAAGGTCTGAACCGAGAGACATAATGTGGTGAAGGCTTTATTGGAAGCAATGCTGCTGTAAAAGCAACAGTTATTATATTTTATATATAATATATATATATATATATATATATATATATATATATATATAATAAAATAAATACATCTAATATAACTATACATATAACAATGAATATAATATATATATATATATATATATATATATATATAATAAATATAATTCATAAAATATAATAAATATATATATAATTAAAAATATATATATAGTAGCTTATATTATTAAGTGAATATGAATTATTATTTTTTGCATGAAGACACTAGTGTTTAATGTTTATGCAAACACGGTGTAGCAAGCGATAATTTCCTCGTGTGGTGAGATCTGAGATCTTTCACAAAGCCACCTTAAACTTGGTTTACTAGCATTATTCCTTCTAGTCACAGGTAGTTAAGTCATGAAGGGAACGGAATTACATCCATATTAATGGCATGTCTACGAGCATTCATAGTAAACAGAGAATTCAACGATTAGAAGTTGGAATGTTGCATTAGCAGGCCGGTTGTAACATATGCTTGAATATGATATTTTAATTCATGCAGATTTCGACATATTTATTACGGAGTCAATTCTATACTTATTAAAATATTGTATCCAATATATTGTATTGATTTTTAAAAAAATTAAACATATGACTTGGCGGTAATCAGAAAATATCGAATTTACAACATTTAGCCTTAGCTAAATCGATTAATAACAGATAAATGTGTGTTTGCGCATGCATCGTAGTAACATATTTATTGAAATTCAGCTTGCAATTGACAAGTTTTTTTTATTATTATAATTTTGATGAGTTAGCAGCTATTTTTTTCGGCTAAAATATAAGTATCGACTTGTAAAGAGTTTCAGGACTGCGCATGCACGGTCGTGAATCATGACAGCTTCCTTATGTTAAAAATATGTAGGTGTTTAACACTTTTTAAAGATCATGGTAAGCTGCGCTAATGGCTATCGTACTTGACGCGTTGTATTTAGGTTTACTTTTGATCTCAGCTGTCTTTTTACTTACAAGAAATGAATTGTTTAGAAACGACATAACACATTCACACACATGCTTTAGTTTATTTACGTTGTTTTCTACTTGGTTTCTAAAGAATTTCAATTTTTTCACAACAATAAACAGTAGACTTCACACATTCTACCACTTCCTTAAGCCCCATAAAACAGGCGCCACCACCAAAATAAGGCCATAGTATCCAGAAAAGAAGTACCACTCTACAACATTTCCTGGCTTCTTTCCCACTTCTTAAAGCCACTTCTTCCAACCTTCCCGGGACACGTCAGCAGCTCTAATGAAGTCATCTCTAGGTTACGTTCACTTACATCAGAACAACTCAAGCACAACAGATATGGCTTTAGCCTAGACGTCGTCGCCCTCTACACATCTGTCCCTGCATACCCGGCAATTGACATAATTAACGACTCAATTTTTTCCTGTAACCTCTATTGCTTTGGCCTCACTGGAACTGACATAAATGACCTCCTAGAAATAATAATAATAATAGATAACACTTACTTCACATACAAACAAAGCACATATAAACAAATCGCAGAATTGCCTATGGGATCCAGCCTGTCAGGACTACTCGCTATCGCATTCATGGATAAACTTAAACGCCGTGCCCTCAACTCTTGCTACTTCTACATCTTCTTCACGCGATACGTTGATGACATCCTAGGAGGACGCAAACTCAATTTTTAACATATTTAACAACATAGCCTAACACATTGAGTGACCATCGAGAACCTCGACAGCTCTTGATCCTTGGCACATTTACACTTCAGCCTCAACATCTCCGAATACGGGAATATATCCACCAAATTCTATAAGAAACCCGCCTGTAGATATCTCTTCGTACCCTATAAATCCGCCCTAAAATAAGCTATGCGAGGAATGAAATAACGCGTATCCGCAATAAATGCAGCAACGAAGCGGATACAAAAACCTGCACTAATAAATTCAACCAAGTGCTAGAAACCAATGGATACCCCACACCAACCATTGAAAGCCTCAATAAACCTAGAAGACGCAGCATTCCTTCTCTAACACCTGCTTTCTAAAGCTGTCTCGTTTCAACGACAGGAGTACAACAGCCACCCGCAAAGCTATACACAGGGAGGGTACAGACATACAACTTATACACACTGGGGCATCACTACGACAGAATTTGTCAAAATGCAAACCCACCTAAATAACGTACCCTGCACCCTAACTAACTGCCCGAGGAACATCACTAACATGTGCCACAGTACATACGCAGTATACCGCAAACTGTGCACCAAATGTGACCAATCATACGTCGGTAGTTCTGTGATTAGAGTAAAAGAACACATAAAAACACTAGCCTCTTCTGTTCGCAGACACCTTCACACATGCGGAAACACTAAAAAACCCATCAGAGTAGATATTTTAGCCACCGAACGCAATGTTGGCAAACTCTGTATCAAAGAATCAATCCTGATTGCCAAATTGCATCCCAAGATTAATCACCGACATGAATTAGGCTCTTCATTATTAACTTAACGCACACTATTATTATTTACTAACAATTAAAAAAATAAAATAAAACAAATGAATTAAAATAAATCCAAAATTAAATTAAAATAAACCAATATAAATAAACAAAATAATAAATAAGCAATCATTATTCAAGATTGCTACATATTAATAATAATAACAATGTATAACAATTAAATAGCAAGCCTAAGATATATGACATAGATGGTGAGAGCATGTGGGCTACATGACTATGAACTCATGCAAGTTTATATGACCTAATATAGTCTAATTGATTTCTCTGAGTAAGTCTAATAATATTAATCGCAAATAACAAATAAGGCATAATACACCAAAGACAGAAATCCAAGTTAACTAAAATGAATAAATAAAAACATTAAAAAATAAGTAAATATATTTAAAAAAAAATTGGAAAAACTCTCGAAATAACTTCTACTTCGTCATAACAATAGAATAGTACTATATAATTACATTGAAGATACAAGAATACATAAATGAGTGTATACACACTACATAACGAATTAATTAGAATACCCCCAGATTAGGAATAATATTACTAATATAAAAATGGATAAACAAATAAATAAATACATAAAAAAGTAATGCAACCTTATACACTTAACCGAGAAGAAATATCTGTAACGGTTATCGCCCTTAGATCACCCCCTCACAACCAGAATGCAGAAACACAAACAATAAATAAATTAATTAATTAATTAAATATCCACAATATGAAATAAAAATTATTATAAAAAATAAATAAATAATTTAATTAGAAATAAAAATAAAGCAAAAAAAAAAAAACTAATCATATTAAATAAAAAGCTATCAACATGTTCCGGACAATTGTTTACCGCGAGACTGTTACTGTTTAAATCAGCACGTTTGAAACTATTATAAAAAATAAAGTAAAATAAAAAATAAAGAAATTAGAAATAAAAATAAAGAAATGAATAAAAAAACTAATCATATTAAATTAAAATACTATCTACAAGTTCCGGGCGATTGTTTGCCGCGATACTATTACTGTTTATAAGAGCACGTTTGAACCAAAGTCAAATAAATATCTGACGAAGAGATCTCTTTCCCGAAATATTATATAACACGGATATACCACCAGACCGACTTTCCAAGGTGGCCACTGTGCAAATATAAGTATAATGCGTATAAGAAATACATGAATATGTACACATGTATTTGTAAGTTGTATTAATAATACTTTCTCACCTGCTTCAGCTTCTGTTTTTCCGTTACCTCTGGATTGTACCGCCTTCTACAATTCTATTTAACTGCATAATATATAATGCTTCAAGCAAATTGATCCACCTCTTAATTTAAAGTTAATTGTAATACCTTACGTGTTTCTTTTTATATTAAATAAGAATTCAACAAATATAATGTGTTATTTAAAAGTATAATATTTATGACATTCATTCTACAATATTATATTTTATTGAAAAATATAACATTTATGTATTTTAAGACCAGGGAAAGCCAAGTGCATACTAACATATCTATAAAAGTGTGAATATATGTGTGTGAGGCGATTCTCAACCGATATACTCTACGTCTTATTTATGAAGATACTTAACATTTGGTATATATTGTAATCATATATTGGGGAAAATTTATAATCTGTTTACATCCGAAAAAAAAGCCTCTCTGAGGTAAAAATTGAATAAGTGATACGTAGAACTCGTCAGATTTTTACTTGTTTTCTGTTTTAAGACTGAACATGCGCGAAACGTTTACACCATAATAAGATTAAGTTGGTTATAAAAAGTTCCGTAATTATCGTTGCAAGCTGGACATAGCTGGTAACGTACTTGGCTCACTGTTTTAACGTCCTGTTTCCGATCTCAGCTCGATTTTTTTTCTTTTTTTTTACATACAAGGATTGAAGTGTTTAGAAAAAATGTAAAAAAAAAAACAACATCACTACGCCTCAATTTGATGTTTTTAAAAAAGAATTTAAAGTTTACGCTAATAAAGTTTACGCTAATAAAGTTTACGCTAATACCGGGCAACGTTGGTTACATGTCCTACTATATCTA